>NW_024609857.1:38700285-38978009 GCF_016920785.2 Ixodes scapularis | reverse complement strand
CGGAACGCTTCCAAGGATGCGCCGCGGGAGCGGGAGAGGAAGGGATCGAGGTGGCCGTAGCACAACGTGCGCGACAACGTAAAACCGAGGCGCAGCGACGACACCGTTTGCGCGAAACCGCCGTCAACCCGGAGGAAAGATTGGCGCTTCGAAGACCGATCGCCGCCTACGGTATGCGGACCGTGGGCGGCGATCGATGGGGGCTGTGGTGGTTGCATCCGAAACCGCCGACGCAGGGAGAACAGTTGGCTCTCCGTCCGAACACAGCAGTATGTGGACTGTTGCGAGGTTGAATTCCCATCCTTCGCAGTGTCAAAACCCCTGCGCTAAATGTTTACGTATTTCGTCGGGAATCAGAGTAGCAACAAAAACAATTTTTGGCATCACTTTTTTTTAGAAAGCCAACAGATGTTTGTTCCGTGTTTCCTAAACAGAAACCACACTTTATGTTCGTAACCTTTTATTAACCGTTAGGTAGCAAAAGGGTGAAAATTAAACCCTGAAGCGTTGCACATGTGCGCATCTGTATACTTTCGAATTCAACCGTGCGTTCTTAGCAGCACTGACTGCCCTTGGTATAGCACAGTAAATGTGATAAAAAAAATCAATAAAGTGACAAAAAAAAAAAAAAAAAAAACCGACGTCATGAGCAAGCGAGATTAAGATCCTCAGGAGTTGACACGCCCAGCTGCATTTCTTAAGTTGGTCAGTGGCAACAGCAGAAACGCTGCAGTCTTTATATACCGGTCTGTTTGGTCTGATAGTTAGCGTACAAAGAAAACAAGAAAAATAACATTGCTCTGCGTCGTGTTCTAATCATGCCAGAGTCCTCCAACGGATTTCATGGCATTGCTGACATTGCTCTGAGACCGTCGAATGGCGTCAAGCGAAAGATAGCAGGCCTTCTCTTTCGGTGCACTTTTCCTCCAAAGGACGAAACGCGTAGTTTGTCTTTGCCGTAAACAACTGTTGCCGCAATATCGTTTAGTTTTCTTATTTACAGAACTAGGGATGGTTGCTAACTAAGTCTGAAGACACGAGGCGTGACTGCCAGTAAAGGTTTTTTTTCTTCTGCGACTTCAAGTCTCGATGGTGTACGTTTAGACTATACGTCACGATAAGCTTAACAAGAATATAAAATAACATTCAAAATCTCCCCCCCCCCCCCCCAAAAAAAAAAAAAAGAAAAAAAAAAGCACATTTTTTTATAGGCATAGCCGAACTCTCACTTTCCGCACAAATGTTGCGCTAGCGGTCTGACCAGATGCCGGATTTTGAGAACGACTTGTATTAAAGAGTTAAAAGTGAATTTCGGAATTCTTAAAGGTTTCAAATTGTGACCGACAAAACCTAGGAATACATGGGGCTGAATGGGGGGCGAATTGTATCGAGAACGAACCAAAAAAAAATTGTTGTCTGCATGTTTATACAGCCGGAACTTAGTTCTGCCTCAGTGGGCGTCTGGTGTCTCAGCTGTAGATGAGCAATTTGGCCAGTGCGGTACAACCGCTAACCTGGGGTCTTTAACGTGCACCACGCAGTAGTGATACACGACAGCACGCCGGTACGATGCTCATCCAGATCGAAACGGGCAGGGGCGGGGATTGAACAGAACGAACCAATTTTCCCATTGCAAGTTTCAGGATATCGCTTCTAACTTTTGGATAAGACAACAGTTGTCCGGACCACTAGTGGTATACATTTGGGCGAGAGTGAACATCTGGAGACGCATACTTCATTTTTGCGATAAAAAAACGAAGTTTTTTATTTTTTATTTTTTACTTTTTTGCGTGAGTGTGTGTTTGGGGGGGGGGGGGGGGGGGGGGGGCACGCAGATATAGAACTTAAACGGATAAAAATGATATATTTCAATCCCGTTGACAAATTAGAAGAGCGATCGGTTACTGAGACTGCTATTCCATTAGAAGGCGATAGCGATCGTCCGTTTCATTTGTTGAACTGGCAAAAGGTGGACGACCACTAATCGGTGTTCATAGTGCATCGCGGGGAAGTATACACGCGCTTTTCAAACCGCGACGCGTACAGCTAAACCACCTACATACTGTTTTTTGTTTTTATGAAGCGGATATTGTTCGCTATACAATATATGGAAAAGGTTAATACTGAGCAGGGTAGTGGTGCGTCGTTGCATACGCTATGCCGTAGACGCTAGTCTGACTGCGTCAGTTCCACGGTCCACGATGCCAACCTACTGCTGCGTACACCCTCTGTTAGCAGAGTGGGTACGTGTTCGCCCCCCTCCCCCCCCCCCCCCCCCCCCCCCACCCCCTCTCCCGTTCTCAGAGAAAACAGCCGCCACTGGGCAGGGCAAACACTGGCCAGTGGCGCCCAAGGGATACAAAGGCCACCGCCCCCCCTGCCCTGGGGGGGGGGGGGGGGAGTCTGGCTTACCCCCCCCCCCCCCCCCTTTCCACACGCACACATGCACACACACTCAAAACAAGTTGGTGCGCCACTGGGCTTCGGTTGGGTGGGGATATTCAGCGGCGTTAACGAGCAGACGGTTGCCTGCTCAAGTGTAAGAACGGAACACGAGCCGTTCCCCCCCAACGCTTCTTGGGCTTTTGAGTCCGGTGTTTCTAATCTCACCTCACTTTGGGTTTCGAAGACGGTTGCGTTTTTCAAGCTCGCTCCCATGAATTAACATTTTTACTCCTATCAGTCGGTCTGAATAGTTGGAACTCTAGATAACCTTCGTAAGTTCACTGCTCCTGTCCACGGTGTGGTCTCCCGCACCGGGCTATTTCCCGGTGCACGGTAATCAGCCTTGCTATGTCTTCCGGGCCACCCTCTCAACACCCGAGTCATCACGTCTCCACCGATCAGTACAGTCTGTCTTCCTTCATCTGTGGCAACTCAACCGCTGGATCAGAAGACAAGGACTCGCCCATGAATACCGCTGAGGACATCACTCCAGGTCAGCAACGTGCCACAACCTCTTCGCGTCGAGTCATTGTACCAACCAGTGACATAGAGCTTTCTGACTTTGACGAACCAGAATGGAAAGATGTCAAGACAAGGAAAAAGCGAAAAAAGACTAGCCTTAATTCGAGCCTAAGTGCTGAGACAGTCTGCAGTGCTGCAGTAGTGCCTGAAGGGCTTACTGTCGTATTCACGCCATTAGAGGAGGGCCACGTAATTACGTCACTTAGTAGCCTAAAACTGTTCCTTGCTCTAGAGAACATGTTCCCTGAATGTATCTCGGAAATCAGGTTCAACAACCGCCTGAATCTCATTGCCGTTGACGTAAGCAACGGACAGACGACGCGTGGGCTGCTAAGCTGCACGGTGCTCTGTGGAATCAAAGTCAGAGCGTATGAGCCTCTCCCCAGACATTGCGCCACAGGTGTAATCAGGGACGTAGACACCACGCTGACTGACGAAGAAATCGCCAGCAACCTAAGGTCCCCTGAAAACAGAGTTGCTCGTCTTCGACGACTAGGCAAGAGTTCAGCGATCAAGATCTCCTTCTGTGGATCGACGTTGCCAAGCTACGTTTACCTCGGTCATGTCCGGTATGGAGTTCCACAATTCCAAGAGAATCCACTTCAATGCCGCAAGTGTTGCCGCTATGGACATCGAGAGGCAACCTGCAAACGCAGCCCGGTGTGCAAACGCTGCAGCGGCACGCACGAGGACAGAGACTCCTGCTCTGCTCAAGAAAAGTGCATTAACTGCGGAGACGCACACTCGGCTACATCACCATCCTGTTCAAAATGGTGGCAGGAAAAAAAAGACAAAAAATTACTCCAGACAACACGGAGTCGATTTCCGCACTGCCAGAACTGCAGTTCATGAATCCGGCCCGGCCAGAGCTGCCCAGAAAAAGCGAAGGACCTTCTTCAACTGAGCAGGACACTTTGGCTACCATAACTGAGAACCAGGTGCCAGAGAGGCCTACATACGCTGCACTAACTAAGGTTCCAAAAAGTAACAAAATAGAGGCACCTCCGACTAAGGAAGGGCCTATTTCACCTGACCTAATCCAAGTCGAAGATCCGACAACGTCAGGAAACACACCCGCCGATCCAAGAAAGCGAAGAACACCGAAGCGCAAGACTCCGTCCGTGTCAGCAGACACAGCCCCAAGTAAGAGGTGGATTCCGAAGCTAATTCAAACAGCAGCAAACATAATCTGCAAGCTTTTGGAATCTATTGACGCAGAATGGGCCCGCAGCATACTCACAATTCTTCAAATGGCCCTTCCCCTTATTAGATCATTGTAAATGGCAACTGCCGCGCCACATTCCTCTTCAGAACTTACTGTGTGGCAGTGGAATTGCCGTAGCCTCCGAAGAAAGCGCGGCAGCCTCATACAGTATCTTCAATCGCACGCTCCCCCACCCGACATCATCTTTCTACAAGAACCTCGCACCCTTCCTAATCTTCCTGGATATGTGACACATGTGGCACATAACGATCCCAAACAGGACCACCTTGTGGCCACCCTAGTCAAACGCGTTCACACCGCGGTAGACTTTACTTTAGACAACCAGGCCGTTCCACATGTCCTACTTGAACTCCTTCCCGCCTCCCCACGCAAGCGTAACACCCAACCTCTCCGCCTACTCAATGTCTATAGCCGCCCCCAAGACCGCTACGCACGGTTTGATACGCTGTTTGAAGCCGCACGGCGCAAGGATTGCGCAACATTCATTGCAGGCGACTTCAACGGTCCTCATCCCACTTGGGGCTACCCTCGCGACACACCTAAGGGGCGCAAGCTGCACACTTTGATCCAACAGCACAATCTCACTCTACTTACTGATCCATCGACACCTACACGTCTTGGCACCAGCGTTGCACGGGACACGTGTCCTGGCCTCACCCTGTACCGTGGCACAAAACCTTGCACCTGGCACAACCTTGAGGAACAGCTCGGCAGTGACCATTCCATTCTTGTCACCCATATCAACACCAAAGACTTCGCGGGTGAGGCACGCAAAATCCGCATCACGGACTGGCCTGCCTTCCGCGCATCTTCCTCTTCTACCTCGCCCGACACACTCACTGACTGGGTGCAGACACTGCAAACCCGGCTGGGTGCAGACACTGCAAACCCGACGTCAGCGACACAACCGGAAGCTCAAACTACGCATTGCACAACTCACTGTAGATGCTGCTACCTATGCTGCCAACCTCACTGGTCAAAACTGGAATACGCTCTGCGACAAGCTCAATGGTACGCTCGGTACTGCACGAACATGGTCCCTACTGCGTCATCTAATACAACCAGGCCAAGCCAAATCGGACAGGGCCAAGGGCATTTACAAACTTCTCCACGCTACTAACCTAACAGACTCCGAATGCCTCGCACAGCTACGACAGCGTTACCTTCCCCCTCCTGACACTCCACGCTACGCGGACTACACGGGTTCCCCCAACAATCTTCCGTATCTTAACGCGCCCATCACGGACATTGAGATTCGCGCTGCACTCACCGACATTCGCCGCAACACATCCCCTGGTCCTGACAAGATTCGCTACTCTCTCTGTACAACCTCTCTGATTCCGACACCACTCAACTTACTACGTACTTGAATGAGGTGTGGGAGTCAGGTACCCTTCCCAAGGAATGGAAGGAAGCCACAGTCGTTCTGATTCCTAAGCCTGGCAAACCCCTCTACTTGGAGAACCTGCGCCCGATTTCCCTTACCTCATGTCTGGGCAAACTGCTCGAGAAGGTCCTACAGCTTCGCCTACACAAATTTTTTGCCGACACCTCCGCCCTTCCCCACACCCTCTATGGCTACCGTAGTGGTATTTCCACTCAGGATGTACTGCTCCGCCTCAAACACGAAGTTCTAGACGCTCCAAGTACTGCTCAATATGGCGCTGTCCTTGCCCCAGATCTTAAAGGAGCCTTCGACAACCTATCCCACGACCTGGTCCTTGAACAGTTGGCAGCTACTGGCTGCGGAGCGAAGGTGTACAATTACATCCGCAATTTTCTCCGCGACAGGTCTGCCAGCCTCGTTCTTGGTCACCTTCGCTCCCCCTCCGCTCCGGTGGCAAACCGTGGAACTCCGCAAGGCTCTGTACTCTCTCCCCTCCTGTTTAACCTTGCTATGCGAGGTCTCCCTCCCCTTCTGGATGAGATCTCAGATGTCAGCCATGCAATTTATGCAGATGACATTACTGTCTGGGTAACGAGAGGCTCCCTCGGACACATAGAGACTCAGCTACAACAAGCCGCTACTACCATCAAGCAATATGCCCGGCGTGGGGGCCTCACATGTTCCCCCACTAAGTCGGAGTTACTAGTCGTGACAAAACACGCTCGCGGACAAACCGATCTTCCCCTCACCATCACACTAGATGACAAACCCGTCCCGCGTAAATCGGCCATACGGGTGCTTGGCTTCACGTTGCAGTCCAACGCTAAGGCAACTAAAACCCTTCACCAACTCACTACCCAGTGCAACCAAATCATGCACATGCTACGCCGCGTCTCTAACCGCCGAAATGGCCTTAAAGAGGCAGATACCTTGCGCCTTGTCCAGGCCTTGATTCATACACGCCTACTTTATCACCTACCTTACCACAACCTCACCCAGACCGAGCACAAACGTATGTCTACCCTACTACGGAAGGCGCAGAAACTGGCGCTCGGTCTCCCCGTTCGCACTGCCACCGTTTGCTTAGAGCGGCTTGGGGTGACCAACACCCTGGAGGAACTTATACAAGCGCATGAGGTTGCCCAGTTGACGCGCTTGCGCTCGACGGCTCAAGGGCAGAGTCTCCTTGCCACCCTTGGTTTCCCACCCTGTCCTGCTTCCCTTAGCGCTGCGGGTCTCTCCCCCGCTGCTCGCGCCAAACTCACTGTGGCTCCTATTCCCCGCCATATGCATCCTACCCGTCACTCGGCCCGGCGTGACCATCGCTCGCGCTACTTCCGACGCGCGTATACTGAAGGCTGCGATACCGTTCGTGCCCTTTTTACGGACGCCAGTCCGCAGGATGCACGTGGGGGGATCACAGTCCTCGTGAACAGTGATCTCAGGCTAGTCCACGCTGCCACGGAACGTGGTCTCACTGACGTGTCCCTCCTAAAGGAGCGTGCGGTTGCCAGGGCAATCCTTTCCACCTCCACTCTCTCTTCTTCCACGCCCACTCACAATCTGACTGACTCCCAGACAGCCTGTCGCCACTTCCTTTACCACACCCTACATCCCTTCACTGCGTCCCTACTCGACTCTTTCCTATCCTCCGCCTCCCACACTTTCCGGTTAGTCTGGGTGCCTGGGCACGCAGACATCCCTGGTAATGAGCGCGCACATGCGCTCGCCCGAGAACTCTCAAACCGGGCACCTGGGGAAGACTTTGCTACCATCCGACCAGCCCCTTTTTCATACTCGACTCACCTAGCTGAGCTACGCCTCGCTCGTCAACATTATCCTCCTCCTCAGCCTTCCCTTACTCGCAGACAGGGCGTCCTATGGTTTCAACTCCAAACCAACACCTTCCCGACGCCCCTTTTCTACTCCTACGTGTACCCCTCCCGTGGTCCGCCTGAGTGCCCGCACTGCGGCGATCGTCCTACCCTTCTCCATATGGTCTGGCAATGCCAAGCCATTCCCTCTGTCTTGCCTCTTCCCAACCCCTCCCCCACCTCCTGGGAGCAGCGGCTGACCGATGACACGGCCACCGGCCAGCAATGGCTGGTGGAGCGTGCCGAGTCGGTGGCCGCCACGTATGGGGCCCCGGACTAGGGGCTCCAACTGGGTGTACTAGAACCCATACCTGCAATAAAGTTTATTCATTCATTCACCTCACTTTGTAGCGTTTCGAGGTAGGCTCATCTGAAGAAATCAAAGCGTCAAACACAAATGTAATGTTGCTTGTGGTACCGCTTCTGGACATGACTTGACAGCTTCGAAAGCGCGTAGTTTCACGTGTGCGCGAGCTCTCGGTGCTTCCAACTTGAGTGTGTAAGTTATGTGTTAGGTACGCACGAAGCCATACGACCTTACTCTTTAACCTGCCTGTAGAGCGTACACACCTGTGCAGCGCATGCTTTATGCAAGGCAACACGCATGCGCTTTGCAGCTTCTGCTTCACTATACAAATGTGCTGCTCTACGACTACAGGATCTTTCATAATAAATTTTGGACTCTAAAATTGCCCATAAAAATCAAGGACTCGACGTATCAAGGAGACTAGTTTACTGGTGAAATTTTCACATTCAAATTTTAAATGTTAGTTCCAAATACAAAAAAAAAAAAAAAAAAAAAAAAAAAAAAGCCTCGAAAGGGTAACGTTTCTATTTTGTTCGTAATTGAAATAGTGATGTTAATTTTTATCGTGGAAATGGGACCAGTAAAATACGTAGAGGAAAGTTTGAAGTTGACACGCTCAGTCGCTGATTTGTGAAGTCCATTAATTGTAGCTTGCAAATTTATTTTAGGACACTCAAAATAAGCGGCTCACGTATCCAGTTGAAACTTATTCCGAATACGTATTTTACTTGTCCCATTTACAGAACGTGCATCGAATACGTATTTAAGTATTCGCATTGACACCTTAAAACTCCGAGTCTCTACTTCGAGTACAAAAAAAAAAAAAAAAAAAAAAAAAAAAAAAACTCATTTAAAAGGATAGTTTTTTTTTCCTTATTTGAAGTTGGGATTTAAAGTTTTAATGCTTAAATCCGACCAGTAAAATACTTTTTCCAGGTAAGCTTCTACTTGATGCGTCGAGTCTCTGATTTTTGCATGCAATTTTGGAGTCGAAATTTTATTTTTAAACTCCCTGTGCAGGTACTTAATTACTTGTTTTTGTATTATTTATTGTACACGATTTTTTTCGTACAAGAAACCCGTGATCGCCGTGTACTAACGATGGCTCTTGATGGTCTGCGTATTTCAACATAAAGAAACAATGTGTAGTGTAAAAAGTTGGGAGGGCCGGGGGGAGCGAGGGCGGAATTCTGGTTTTTAAAATGATGCAAGTTATCAAAACGCAAAAGTCGCGTAATCCCGCTCAAATCGCCCAGCTCAGCCAAAGTCGTACCTGCGTTTTAGTTACACTTACTTTTGTATTTGCAGATTTCCTTCGACGCGGAGAGCAAATCGTCTGCTTCTTCCGCAAGACTTGCTGTGACGTCAAAACAACGTCGAGCTCTGATTGGCTATGATTGAAAGGATAGTGGGTAGACCTCAATGCTGGATGCCTCGAGGTCTACCCACTATTTTTGTTCAATGAGCCAATAAGAGCTCGCCGTTCTAGCATCATCGAAACCCCTGTGGACGAACTTCCACTCCGCACAGGTTTCCCCAAAACATGGAAAACTACAAAAGATGGACTGCCGCCCACCAACGAGGAAGTTGTAGCTCCTGTCGAAGGAGCGCTCTGACTCCCATCGGCTCTTGTAGAAGCGATGTACTTCGTTATCTTTGAAGGCTGGGAGTTGAAATGGTTGTTTACCCAACCAGCGATAGGGAAAACGCAACCTGCAGTCATACAGAGGCGAAGGGATCGAGGAAACGCGAGAACGCCACAGTGTAAACAACTGTAGTAGAGATCGGTGGTTGAGTGGGCTAGCGCACACCAGCTCGGAGCACGTGAAGCGAAAGCTCGCGCTGCAGAACCGAGGGATCCTGGGTTCAATCCCCACCCTTTCCGTTTCGATCTGGATGAGCATCGTACCGGCGTGCAGTCGTGTATCACTACTGCGTGGTGCACGTTAGAGACCCCAGCCAGCGGTTGTACCGCACTGGCTAAATTGCTCATCTACAGCGAGTCACTCGTCGTAACCTTCAAATGGCTGACCAACTACACGCTGTATAAATATCGTACCGGCCGCAACGGAGTCTTTCACAATGGCTTCGGCCGCCCAATGTTGTTGGACTCGTTCAGCGGATTTTTGCTGTTGCCAGATTTTTTTAAAGGAAGGTTTTATGAAGGTGTAATGAATTTATAACGCGAAGAGCTCGTGTCTTTCACGCGCACACTATAAGCGCGCTTCATTCTTTTTTGATATTTTTTTAATGCGGCAACAGTTATTTAGGCAGCCATTGCCGGAAGGTGCTTACATGTAACACCTAAAGCCCCTCTATCCTGGGAAAAGTGGCGCCATTCATTGTTCTGGAAATGCTCGAGACTAAAGCCCCTTCATGTTTCAAAAGTAGCGCAAGGTTCGTCGATGCACGAGGCACGTGCAACATGCAGCCCTTGGGAAGATCATGGCGGCACAGCGCAGCACTGTTACAGTGTACTAGAACTGTAGCACTGTGCTACATTGCAGACGCCACGAATTTCCCAGAAGTGGCGCGCGGCACGTGCCTTGAGCATTTCTACAACAATGAATGGCGCCACTTTTCCCAGGATAGAGAAGCTATGATAAACATACGACCGCTGGAATTGCTTCGGTCTTCCTCATAATGCGTCGCAAAAGAAAGGAAGAGTATCTCGCCGAACAGGAACGACCACGCCGTGGGACTCTGCGTGTTCGTTGTGTCAATTAGCGCCGGTAAAGAGAGAACAGTACTTTCGGTTTCAAACGATGCATACGACATATGCCGTCGCCATTGCTATACATCTTTAGCGGGTAAAGAAGTAGCGAGACAAAAGGAGTTTAAAAACAAAGCATGCTCAATGAATAAAAATGCGCGGACGTTTCATTCGTAGTTATCCGCCATAGGATAAGTCTCAATTTATTCGGATATTTAAGGATCGAATAAAACAAATGCTACGGCATTTCGACGCACAGTCAGCAGCGAAGCACTGCAGAAACAGGGTTTTTTTTTCTTCTGCGTGTTGCATTGTTTGAGATTCGATGCGAACCATGGCCGTAAGGACGGCTCACTGAAGTGTGCAAAGTCAATCACCCCGTTAGTCTTCCTGGCTGCCGTCATCATCTATGTTGCCATGGAACGTCCACACTTACTTTTAAGCTTTAATTTCTTTATTATGGAGGAATAATTATTATTTAAATTTCAGAAAAGCAATCAACCGTTTCAGTCCGCGCCTTTTAACGTTCATGCGCAAACAGTACACAGGGCAATGTTTAAGCGATTACGCCCTTTGACGCACATCCGGCATGAGCCCTGAACTTCAGCGAATCCGAGTAGGCCGCGCAAAACTTCGCTTCATCTTGCGATGGACCGAAAGAGACGCTCCGAGCCATCGGAGCCGTTCCAACGCCACGTTAGCGTCACGTGACCTTCGAGAAGGGCACAGCGAAGCGTGAGGCGCAGTCAGGTGACACGTTCGCTGCTCCGGATTGGCTGGGAAGGCCCGTGGTGTCCGTTGCGGCTCCTCGTATAAGGTGGCGGCGGCGGCCATTTTTGTCAAGGTCATCGTTCAGAAAATTGCTCGGATGATCGATATTCAAGGAGCAGAAATAGCTCTTATGACGTCACTGGAGGGGGGCTAATTACCGGGTCGCGACGATTTGTCCGAATAATCCTCCGAACGAATCGAGCTCCGGCGGGTCTTTTCCCACGAAGAAGAGGGCGGTTGCGAAATTCGGGCTGGTGGGAAAGGGGTGCCGAGTGCAACGGCCTGTACACCAACACGCTACTGACAAACAAGCCCGCGTTACACGGGCACTGCGCATGCGCACGAACCTGATTCGCGCCAGGGGAAGTGTTTGCGTATGTGCCAACAACAGCTCAATTGGTGTATTATTGGACGAAATGCGCGCTGATGAAGGTTAAACGAAAAGGCTGTAATGCACAAAAAAAAAAAAAAACAAAAAAAAAAACTTTTCTTTGCGTGGAAGGTGGTTGAGAGTGGCTGTGTGGGTATATATAGGTGCTCGAGAAATAAACCAGTTAGCTCAGTTTTAGACGTTCCCTTCTGTGTATGTTCGATCGAATAAAAGGTTGTTCTTTTTTTCCCCCTTTTTCTGCATTACAGTTTTAGGTCTGAAAAGACACGAGAAGGTTAAGCGGTTTAGACTTCATTTGCCGTTCCGTATCGCGCTGGAATTTGCAATGTGTACGTCGCGGGAGTGACGTCAGCGCCGTCTGTAGGGGCTCCTGTACACATTGGGAGGGGGATCGTGACTGTAATTTGGCGATGGCCATAAAAGATGCGTTGCTTTCAAATGTAGCAATTTCTGGCGAAGAAAATAAAAATAAGCGAGAAAAACAAGCGCTCGGAGCAAATTTAATGGCAGATTTCTGCGAGTCGGCTGCTTTTTAAAAACGTTATGTCTATAGACATCATAAACATATTCATCAACAAGGAAAAGAAAAAGTTTTGCGCATAGCCCATATGCTACGTAAACTACTATTTTTTTTTTTTTTTTACAAACTTTAGTTGTCAGAAGAAGAAGAAAAAATGATGTTCTTTGCGTTTCAAAGCTATATGTTCTGATAACGTAACGGATAACTTAACTTAGATGCATGTACACCTATCTTCATTTACCGAAAAAAAAAAAAAAAGTTAAGATTAGTATCCCCCAGTGAGGAGCCGACCTGTTTGTGATTCTAGAAACAGGGGAACCCCCGGCTCTGTTAGACGTTTTGGGCGCATACAGGGCCCCGAGCTTGTTACCTGGCAACAAACAAATTCTGCCGCAAAAATTGCCAGGTAAACAATTGACACGTGCCTCAATCAGTAGATAGATCGCATTTCGTTATCCCACGGGAAAATGCTTTACGCTTTCATTTGCATGCCACGTACAAAATATGTTGGCAACCTGATATACGCGTCCCGCACTTTCGGCTACAGATCGTGATTCAGGATCGGTGGGCTTATTTATGCCAATACCACCTAAAAATGCAAACTCTCCCCTCCCCCCCCCCCCCCCCCCCCCCCCGCAAAAAAAAAATCATTATTGATGATGATGACGATGATGTATTTGCGGCACGCAGCGCCATCTAGTTTCCAGCGCGTCTCGCGGCGTCTCGAAACGAGCGCTACGCTAGCACGAGGCGACGCCAAGACGGGCCCGTCTCCGTTTGTGTTTGCCGCTTGGGGCGGGACGGGGAATCCACCGGCGATGACGTCATACACAGGCCTTACCAGTCACAGGGGCATAGATACACGTGCTAAAAGCGCAAAGCCACGATGCACTCACTACGGTTGTTTGGTTTATTAGCCGATGATAGCACGCACACAGAAATAGGAGGAATTCTTGGTCGACTCCATTATCTTGTGTAGCGTTGACTGCGTTCGGACTTTAAATGAAACACAAGATTATTTTGGCGCTTGAGTTGGTACGATTAGAGTCACGTGCGTACAATAAAGCGCAAACAAAAAAATAAATAACGAGGGCGGAAGAGGGTGACAACACGAATCGCTTCTTGTTGCAAATCCCTTTTGTTTTTGTTTTGTTTTGTTAAGCTTTTAGTTTTTTTATAGGACAGACTAATATGCGGCAGATTCCTGCCACCGCACACAAAGCGCAACTTCTTCAACGTGCGCGATCGGACAGGCCCCGGAGACAAACCGTCTAGGGAAACTTGTCGTCTGCCCCTTCCGTTTATATCGCGCTCACCAGTATCGCGCACAAATTACAACCATGGCGGGAAGAAGATCGAGTGTTTTCGAAGAGTGTGTCCGAATATGATCCTGGAATAGACCATTTTATGTTGCTTTCGGCAACCCGTGGCCCCGGGGTTGGACCTTTCGGATCGATGGTTTAACGCACGCGCATTTAAACACCTTCATAAAAAAAAAAAAAAAAAAAAAAAAAAAAAAAAAAGTACGTTATTAAAAAAATCATTTCAAATTAATTTTTTCCAAGTTGAAGCAATGTCGTTTCCTGAAGTTTGTATTAGGAATTCACTTCCAGTGGCGGAAGCTACATAACATAAACAGCTTTTGCTTTTCATTTCAGCGACACACTTTCCATTATTAATTACTTTATAACTCATCTGGGCGGCATTTCGTAGCGTCCTACAGATAGTCGGAGCCAGCAACTATGACGTCGCTTAATCTCGAAAGTATGTTGCTACGTTGACACAACGTTACACCATTGCTTCTATAGGGCCGACCGAACGTTTCTTCCTTTCTTTATTTAATTACGAAGTCTACGCTTTAAAGGATCAAAAGCGTTACATAAGGGCGTTGGTGATCAGGCATTCCAATGAAGAACATTTGAAAACATCCTCGTGCTTTCAAGGACGGCGTTGACGCAGTGTCTGCGCTTATCGGACAAGAGCGTGTTTATGTTTACGGGAACCGTCGTGCACGTTCGTCTTCAGAGTCCGAAAACATGGTGGAATCGTCGACGACACGCAGCTCTAATCGTCCGCCCTCTCCGAATCACACCCGAATTACATAATACACGGCAGGGCAAAGTACCCGCAGCGGAAGATTTTGATTATCCCATGCGCAACTCGCAAACGAGCCGACCGATCCAATCTCGCGTCCTTTCTTATTTCTGAACACAGGCGTAGCGCTTTTCCTCAAGGTCAGACCAGTTTCAATTTCCTAGCTATCAGATTCAGTGCTGCGGAGTTGCCACTCCGGAATTGGAACGATTCCGGAAATCATTCCGCATTTTTGCGACCCCGGAATGGAATGGGGAATGCCGGCAGCGCTGGGAGGAATAGAATGGGAATGGAATTAGACACCTTTTGCCCGGAATAGTGCGGGAATGGAACGGGCTCGCTTTTTATGCGAGTTGTGTCGATTATCATCTATACTCCGTCTCACTAAAACCACGCAGTGTTCAAGATGAGGGAAAGGAGGAACGTGAGCGAAGGGCTGGGATCCCGGTTGTAGCCCCAAACAACTCAATCCCGGTTGAACCCGTCTCGTTTTGATCAATTCCCGAAACGACATTCCCGTTTGAATTTGTCCCGTTTAGACCCATTCCCGAAATGACCTTCCCGTTTGAACCCGCCCTGTTTCGACCCATTCCCTGAACGCTCTTCTCATTCTAATTTACCTAATAAAATACAACTAAAACTGTTACTAAACAGTAGTGGTTGTATAAACGTAATTACATCGCCTTTCGCGAATTACGGCAGAATCATCAACATCACTCGACTTGTTTATAACAAATTTTGATTTAGCTTATCTAAAATCAGGGATAATAAGCACGGACATAAGTGACCACCTGGGTATATTTATTTCTCTAGAAAAAGAAAAAGCCAAAACTATGAGGAACCAATTTCGTGGATCCTTTCAGGACATTAAAGCAAGCAGCCTTTGTGAATTTAGATCAAAGCTTTCAGAGCTCGATTGGATTGAGGTTTACGATGAACTAGACGCTGACGAAGCATACAGTTTGCTCTTAAGCAGATTCCAGCGCATATATAAAGAGTGTTTTCTCAATAAACCTGCCAGGTTGTCGAAAAAGAGTCGTAAGCCCTGGGTGTCTCGGGAACTTCGATTAAAAATTAATAAAAAAAAAAGCTTTATATAAAATATTCACTGTAACAAGAGACCCTGAAAACCTTAAAACGTTTAAAATATACCGTTATGAACTTGCATAAGAACTAAAGAATGCTAGAGCAAGATATTTAAGTAATTACTTTATGTCTTCTGCAATGCGAACTGACGTGACATGGAAAAAACTAAACAAGGTTTTAAACCGTTCCCACGGTATAAAGCAAATTGAAAAACTTTATCATAATGGCATAGAATTAACAGAACGACCACTAACAAATGCCTTTAATGATTATTTTGCAAACTTATTTAGAGAAACCCATAACGAAAACGCTTGCGCATATATTTAGCGTGGAAATGTAAGCTCGATCTTTTTTGAGCCTGCTGTAGAAATGGAAGTGACGCGAACTTTTCAATCGCTAAAAAAGAGTACGAGTTGTAACCCTGACGCCCTGCAGATAAGTTCCATAAAATATGTTATAGATCTCACGTCTCCCGTTTTGACGCATATCTTTAATTTGTGCTTACAGCACGGGGTATTTCCTAAAAGAATGCAGATTGCAAAGGTCAGTGTTTTGTACAAAAAGGGTGATAGGAATGACATAGGTAACTACAGGCCGATTTCAATATTATCAGTCTTTTCGAAAGGGCTTGAAAAAATTCAGTGTTCGCGCCTAGTGAAATTTTTTGGTAAGCACAATATAATCACTTCGTCACAGTTTGGATTTCGAAAGAAAAAAAAAAGATCAACGGAACTTGGACTTTTAGAACAAAAAGATTACATTTTGCGCAGTTTTGAAGATGAAAAGATGACACTCGGAATTTTCATCGACTTCAGCAAAGCATTCGATCATTTAAACCACGATCTATTAATCAGAAAGCTTGGATTGTACGGATTTCGTGGTTATGCCTCAAGTTTAATTACGTCATACCTATCGCATCGAAAACAATATGTTCACATTAACGGTTTCTGTTCTGATGTAAAACCAATCTTATTCGCGGTGTTCAGCAGGGGAGTATATTGGGACCTTTTTTGTTTAACCTGTATGTGAATGATATTGTAAACTTAAACCCAGATATTAAATATATAATTTATGCTGACGACACGAGCTTATTTTTTTCAAGCAACTGCTATGACGAATTAGTAATTGAAGCAAATAAAACTCCCAAGGACCTAATTACTTGGAGTAGTTCTAATTCCTTAAAAAATAATGAGAGCAAAACAAAAGCCACTTTATTTCGTTCAAGAAACAAAAATGATAATATTACCAGCGATATTATCCTAAATTAAAATATAATACAAGTTATTTCTAGTTTTAAAACACTTGGTGTCATCTTCACAGATCGAATGAGACGGGACGAGCATGTGAATTATGTATGGGTAAAGCTGTCACGCGTGGTTGGCGCGATATACCGTCACCGACATATTTTACCAAAACATGTGAAATTACTAGTTTATATTTCATTATTTCTTTCCCATGTAAACTATTGCCATCTAGTCTGGGGAAATACAACAAATGCTAATTTAAATAAAACACTTGTCCTCCAAAAAAGTTTTTAAGAAACATTTGTAATGTTCCATATGACCATCCTAGTGCGCCTCTTTTTAAGAGCCTAAATCTGATGCCTGTAAATTGTTTCTATCAATATCGACTATGTGTAACTTATAAATCACGTGTAGAAAAAAATGCTCGTAACTTTCTGGAACTCGCGTCCTTAACACCAAGAGTGACCACATATCCCAACCGCAACACGGAGTACTGGATGCTCCAAAATTACAAAACAACATATGGGGAGCAAATGACATCAAGTACACTGCCTAGGTTACTCAACTTACTTCACACCGAAAACATCCACCTTCCTACTATGTCATTTAAAGACCTTCGAGCATTCGTTTCTTCTAATATGACTGTGTAGCAAATTTAAAATATTTAGCTTTTAGACAATACTACCATAAATGTATTGCCTTACTTTGTTGTATTGAACTGTGCTTTGCATGTATGTATTCTTTTTGTGTGAATATTCTTTCACATGAATTTTTGTCTTCTTGTTTTGTTTTCTGTGCCACTGCTGCCAAATGTAAGGACGGGGGGCCGAGGGCTTGTCAAGCTGCATCATGCAGCTTTTTTCCTCGGTCTCCCTTTGTTATATTTTTTGACGAAATAAAACACATTGTTATTATTTGAACCGTCCCGTTTCAACCCGTTTGTATACTGTATCGTTCTAACCCTGGTCTGCGCGCGCTCTTTGCTTAAGAATATGTCCTGAACTATTTTTGCGTGTCAACGTATTCTTAAAGTATACAACCCTTTCAGACAAGCTTCAACGTAATATATATTCCTATTTCAACCTCTTAAAACGTTTTTCTTTTTTTTTTTCAAGATGGTCATTAAAACGTTTGTCCGCGAAACGGACTATGTACGTGCACTGCGCGACACCGGCTGAATTTACATGAATGCGACCGGGAAGCATCGAATCAAGATTTGACTATTTTGATTGGGGTAGAAGAGGAAGAAGTAAAGAGACAGGGTGCGTGGGATTGGTAGTGCTCGATTCGATGCGCCACTATCATAACCATGTAAACCCAGCTGCCGTCACCTCAAACACGACGTTGTCGTTTCTTTTTTTTTTTTTTATTTTACTTTGAATTGATATTAGTAGGCACCAACATTTACCGCTTAGGTTAGTGGCCCAGACGAACATTTTCAAAGACACTAATACTTTTGATGGCACCCTTTTGAAGGGGTGTACCGACCCGGGGGGGGGGGGGGGGGGGGGGCAGGCATGTGTTTTGCCTTCTTGAAACAGACGCGTCACTGGGCACGAAAAACACTGGCCGACGGTGCCCATGGGATACCAAGGGCACCGCCCCCCGGCACTTGGGGAGGGGGGGGGGGGGGGTTTGGTTTGCCTCCCACTCAAAAAACAAGCTGGTACGCCACTGCCCTTTTGATTCTATGAGATAAACAGCAAAAACCGATGATCGCTTGCTCGCGCTAACAGTGTCACGCTCTGTACAATAAGAGAGTCTTAAGGCCTGTTCACAGATACAGCGGAGCGCTAAGTTAGCGCTACGTGAGCGCTCCAAGGAGCCGCTTCCAGCGCGTGACTTCGTTCTAATATAGCGCGTGATTAGCGCTTTAGTAGCGCCTTGCTAGCGCTCCAGTAGCGCTTTGTTAGCGCTCCAGTAGCGCCTTGTTAGCGCTTCAGTAGCGCCGTGTTAGCGCTTCATTAGCGCTTCTTGCACCGCGGTGCTGCGGATTAGCGCGTGCACTGCGGTTTCGGTTCCTGTAATTGGGTGGGCATCAGCAGCAACATGGCACCCACCTGGGACGCTAAAATAGAAACGCGACAAATGCTCTTCCATACGCGATTAGTGCATATCTGTGTGGACGGCTTAACGCCCAGAAGAGCCTTCTGGGTGCGCGAAATCTTTCGCCACCGAGATACCGACGGCTACCCGGCGAATCTTTTTCCTAGGCTGAGGGACCGAGACACAGAGCTCTTTCGAAGGCAAACATTTTTACGTGCGTGGCCTTGAAACCAGCGTCACGCATATCGAATAGAAAGCGATGAGGTCGTACCCAATTAGTTAGTCGCTCAGAGTCCATGACTCTGGGTCGCCTGCCCTACCCTTTGCTTAGAGAACGGCTTTTTTACTTCATCTTCTTTCAATGCCAAAGCAAAACAACAACAAAGGAATCACCGTGCACGCGCTATTCCGCAGCAGCAAGCGCGGCACAAGGGGCGTGAGAGCGCTAACATAGCGCTTCTGTAGCGCTAACAGAGTGCTACTGAAGCGCTAACCGAGCGCTACGGTATAAGTGACTCTTGAAACAGAATTATTTCGTTGGAGGTGACGGACGGCTTGATTTTCCGCTTGCTTATGCTCCTTCCAGGATGAAAATGGCGCCCCCTTAATGAAGCAATTAAGACTGAATAGTTGCAGGCAGACAAGCTGTCATTCCTGGTGCCGCGAGACGCCCTGAAGCGGCTGTTGTAATCATGCGCGATTAGCTTGTAGCTTTTTAACCAGGATGTCGAACCGAACCTGAGCCGAAAACCCGAGCAAGACCGTTATTTTTAACTAAACCGGAACAAAACTGTAACCCAAATCCGACATTTGATTATGAAACCGAACCGGAACGAAACCGTAATTTCAAGTGGCGGTTATCGGTTCACTGGAAATGGTTTGGCGCAATGAAATGTGAGCCGCGCCTTCTTGCCGATGGCGGCGCCAAGTAAATTAAATACTCGCGACGGTGGCTGCAGTAGCTCAGTTTTGATTAAACAAACTGCAGCGACGATGTAGAGACATCTCAAAAATAATGAACAAGAGGTATATTTCACGTCTATGTGCAGCACGAACTGGCGTCGGTGCGGAGGCGTACAATTTTATGCTTCTTTTTCACCTTACCGATCGGTAATGACGCTACGAGCCGCCGGAGCCCAATCATAGCTTGGAGGGTGTCACGTGTCCTTCCGGTTGGGCAGAGTGACGCGGGGAGCGCGGAGTCACGAGACAATGGCTTGTGTAGGTCAGGGCGTCCATCGCAGTGAAACGGACTATATCTGCCTATGCTGAAAGACTAATGAGCTACGCTTTGTGTGCCTGTGTATTTTCTTTTCTTGCTGCTAAGCAATATTCCCCAAGGAAGGAGAAAGCGAAAATAAATATCAAAATAAAAACAAAAAGTTGACGGCCATCGTCGCATTTGTTTTGCTGTGGCGAGATCTGGAGGCACCAAGAGGCGAAGCCGCGACGAGTGTGACACTGCGGCGCCGGTCGTCAGTCGCCCAGTGTCCTGTTAAGTACGACGGACACTTCTTTCAACTCGCAACAACACAGAAATTGTCCGTCTTCCCTTTGTCTTAAATGTGCCATTCTTTCCGTCGTCTTTGTTCAATAAACAACATACTCTAAAGTTTATTTTTTCATCACTAACCGTGATTTTATTTAAAACGGTCATAAGTGATTTCTCCTAAACTTTTAATGGGGAGAATGGCGGCCGGATGCAATTCCTGTGAGGTTCCGGGCCTTGTGGTACCCGCTTTTAGTGTAAGTGCGATACATGTCATCGGAGATGACTATGATCACTTTATGCTGAATGGTACCAGTACGTTCAGGTGTAAATCTTGCACGAAGCGCAATGGCTCCGACGAAGCTAGTCCTGCCACGGAAAAACTCCTCCCCTGATGACAGCGACACGGCACCGGGAAACACCGTTGTTGGAAACTGCAGCGCGCGCGGCTGTGTCGACTACCTGTTGGTGGCACTACATGACAAGATTGATTCCCTCGTCAAAGAAGTTGTCTCTGTCAAGGGGGAAAATGCGTCTCTGCTTCTGCATCTGTCAAGAAACACGGAATTCCTGCGTCGTTTTGCCGCCCAAACCAATGATCCACATCCGACTACAACACCGTCTTCGCAACCCAGTCCTGAGTCTGCAAGCTTCGCGACGGTCCTTGAAAAGGATTTGCCATGCCGGTCTGTCGCATCAAGCAGTCTGGATACCTACGGAAGCAATTTTACTTCCGACCATCAGTGTCCCTCTACATCTACTGTGGTGGTTGGGCCCTCCCCACCGCCGCCCGCAGTGCCCGTGTCGAGGATGCACCTACAGACGCCGACGGTTTTACGCTCACCCAACGTAAGAAAAGAGTCAAGCCATCATCAGGTTCCTGTGCAGGCAGTAAGCTATCTTCAGCACCCGAGGCCCCAGGCGCTTTTAGAGCGCAGCTCTTAGGGGCCCCTTCCCGGCTTGAGCGGCGTCGCCGTCGGCGTCGGCGTCGCCGTCGCCGTCGCCGTCGCCGTCGGCGTCGGCGTAACCGCAACCCTCGTAACCCTCGTGAGGGTTACGAGGGTTACGAGGGTTAATCTCATGAGGGTTACCCTCACGAGGATCACGAGGGCCACGAGGGTTACTTACCCTCGTAACCCTCACGAGGGTTACGAGGGTTAGTTACCCTCAAAAGGGTTACCTTCACGAGGGTTACCCTCACGAGGGTTACTTACCCTTGTAACCCTCACGAGGGTTACGAGGGTTAGTAACCCTCGTGAGGGTAACCCTCGTGAAGGTAACCCTTTTGAGGGTTACGAGGGTTAGTAACCCTCGTGAGGGTAACCTTCACGAGGGTTACCCTCACGAGGGTCACGAGGGTTATGAGAGTTACCCTCACGAGGGTCACGAGGGTTATGAGAGTTACCCTTACGAGGGTCACGAGAGTTACCCTCACGAGGGTCACGAGAGTTGCCCTCACAAGGGTTACTAGGGTTACCCTCACGAGGGTCACGATGGTTACCCAGGTCGTGACCCCCCCTGGGGTCACGTGACCTGGGGATACCCCCGAGGTCACGTGACCCCCCGTTGACGTCATAGGCACTGATGACGTCGTCAGTGACGTCACTGATGACGTCACCGGCATCCGCATCGTCATCGTCATCATCACTGATGACGTCATTAGTGACGTCACTGATGACGTCACCGGCATCCGCATCGTCATCATCATCACTGATGGCGTCATCAGTGACGCTACTGATGACGTCATCGGTATCGTCACGTGGCCCCAGGTCACGTGACCCCCCCGACGTCACGTGACGCCCCAAGGTCACGTGACTCCCACAAGGTCACGTGACCCACAAGGTCACGTGACCCCCAAGGTCACGTGACCCCCCGCCCCCCGAGGTCACTTGACCCACCCCCCAGTACCCTTCCCTCCTCCTCCTCAAGAGCTGCGCTCTAATTCGGCGTTACAGGGAGTTGTAAACGGCTTTCATTTTTGTTTCGCGGCTCAAACCGGACACTTTAGGTAACGATGACGGGGAAGTGCTAACTGAAGGTTTGGGTGAAAAGTCTTTTACATGCACGAAGTTGAAAACTAGACAAGAGAGCTACTCTTTATTTCGCATTGCTGTGAATGAAGAAGACTTTTAGAAAGTGAACAATGCAGACGTTTGGTCCATGGGCTCCCTTTTTAGGCCATTCTTCGACGTTGTACGGGGCAATGAGGATCGTAAAACAGCTACGCTAAACCATAGCTCGTCGAATAAATTGTTAAGTATATTATCAAAACGTCCCTGGCCTGTGTACTAAGGCTAATATGTTTTTCAACAACGTTGTTTTAAGTGATTGGGATAGTATTTCGTTAAGTGAAACTTGATTAAATAGCTCATGTGCATCAACTGACCATTTCCCTCCCGAATACACAGTGTTTCGTCGGGACCGATATTGTGAAAAGCTTCCTTATAAATTCGGTGGTGGTGCACTTTTTGCAGTTATGAGACATTTGCGGGCTATTCGCCGGTTTGATCTTGAGTTCGAGTTTGAGTGTGTTTGGATTGAAATAACACTCCGTGATAACACTAGTTTACTAACCGGTAATTTTTATTTTCCTCCTAATCTTGACGGATCTAGGTTTTCAAATCAATTGGATATGCTGGTAAGTAAACTCGATGTAGATCGACATCGTACACTCACGAAAGCTTGAAAGTATAAAATTGCGAGGGCGAGGACGGGAACAGGACAACTTTCATTTAGAAACAACATAGAATGGCACAACGATAAAACCACCCCTCAAAGGTTTCGACGTCTCAAAGAGGAAAAGGAGATAATTGTTATAAAGGAAAGGGAATATACTATAAATATAAAAGTTTAAAAAGCGCTGGCGTCACGACGAGCTATCACTAATCTAGTTTTCTCTAATTACTTAGAACTCGACCTTTGGCATTCTCAATGATAATGAAGGTGCAGAAATATTGTTGTTTATATTCCCAAAGAGAAATGTACTATAAATATAAAAGTTTAAAAATCTCTAGCGTCACGACGAGATGCCAGTAATCTAGTCATCTCTGGTGTTGGGAATTCGACCTCCGTCTTTATCAATGATAATGAAGGCACAGAAATGTTGTTGTTTACAGACCCCATGCCAAATGATTGAATGATATCTCTCTCAAATCTGTTGTGCCCGCCCAGTATTCTAGTATCGCAGAAAGGAAGAGTACAGTCATCGCACGTGTGGCTGTGAATGACAATTGGGTGACACGACTCATTTGAAGCCTTTGATGCTTACAAATTGTGTTCTCTGAGTCGATGGCTAGAGTCGATGGCTAACGCCAGAGATGACTAGATTACTGATACCTCGTCGTGACGCCAGAGCTTTTTAAACTTTTATATTTATAATAAATTTCCCTTTGGGACTGATAAAAAATAACTCTTTTATCATTCTGAAAGGTCAGTGCTTCCTTCGTTACTCTCTCGTTGTATATTTCATGATTTTTTTTTATCTCATCAGACTTTGGCTTATGACTACATCTTTTTTTATCTTTTAAATACTATTTTGTAATTGTCAAAGTGTAGATCCTTTCTCTCTACATATTTTTAACTCCTTCGGCCTTCTTTGATATTCCTGTACCAGAACCTTCATATGAATAACATTTTCGTCTAAGTGCAACAAATTCCATTAAGATATTTCGATTGAACTCATCTTTAAGCCTACCAATTATTTTTGTTATCCTCGAAAAATAGTTAATGATCAATTATATAATCAGAGGTGTCAAAATACTTCTTCATTTCTGTTATATCTTTGCATATGTCTTCAGTCTGAATGTAATATATTAAACTATCTGTGTCTTTATAGAAAATATTTATCCCCTCACCATATCTTTATTTCTTAATATTATAGTGAAAGTCGTACATTAAGGTCTTTGACCTATAACTGACATTCTAATATATAATATGGCTTGTCAGCAACTATTTTTGTTTTGTGAAAATATTAGAAATTAAATCCTCACTAAATATTTTTCTGAATTTGAAGTTTATATTTTTAGAAATTTTTAAATTTTTTTTAAAGATTTGACATTACTTCTATGAGCTGTCTGTTTCTGACATTCTCCATCGTTTTTTTCGTACACGGCATTGTTCATTAACTTAAACAAATCTTTTTCAAAGGCATTTTTACTTTGACTACGCAGTTTTGTATTTAGGTCTATGTAATCCTTGATAAAATGTTTCTCATTGAATCTAAGAATTCTGTGTATCTTGGTTACTTTTAATCCAAGTTTAGTGTATGTATTTTAAGGCTACGTAATGAACAACGTTTTTTTTAACGTCTAAGGTTAAGAGAAGTTTTTTTGTTGCTTTAATTGGGGCCATTAGAAAATCATTATGTTTATCGTGTAATTCTTCGCGAAATATAAGATCGACTTCGAAAATGTAATCATCTTCTTTTAATAAGGACTCATGAGGATTTATAAACTCGAAATCATCATATGGTAACGATTGGGATAAGGTCCATTCATATACAAATCACCTAATGTATATAAGTATACATTAGGTGATTTGATGGTTTGGTGGATCGTAATGTGGTAGATATTTATTATTTGCTTCCACATATCTGTGTGTTACATCGGTCATTCCACCTCTTATTCATTTTTCTATCACAAGGAACGTATCCATATCTGTAATCTTTTGAAGTTTAGTTTTAGTCAATTTTAACATCGCATCCCACGCTAAACTTGGTGTTGTATAGTAACAACATGGGTCTAATTTATGTTTCCAGACAAATATCTCGAAAGTTCTCAAATACATTTGCGAGAAATAAAACATCTTATTTAAGGTAAAGCAGAGTATTCTTTTAGTGTTTTACAGTATTTTTGTGTAAACGGTTAATCGTCTTTTGTATTCTTCGTCTTTTATTTCATTTCCCATCATCTTACTTGTAAATCTATCTTTTGAAGGAAATTAGATTTCATCATATCTTTCAAGAGAATCCATGTAATCATAAGGAAATACGCTTTCTTGTAATAAGACGTCGTCTTTGAGATATTTGGATGCCTCTCTTAACTGTTCCATACATAGATTTGAAATAAGGTCATTCAAACTTTTGTTCATAAATTTAAAGCTGTCTAGAAATCTCAATTTAATTTTTATTTATCCGTTGTTACTATTTATGAGAATTATATATATTTTTATTCGTTGCTTGGAAGGAGCTTCCTATCTGGTTTGTCATATCCTAGGTTCTTTTATATATAGATGACAATCCTATCCGGATAAGTTATGAAAGTAAACTGGAATAAACCTTGACGCATGATAATTTACATTACAACTGTTACAGGCCGGGCCTGTATATTTTCTACGCCAATGATTGTGATCGTGTACCTTGTTTTCTTTGAATAGTTTTAGACATATTTATCATTCATGGGCATAATCGTGTATTTCTCGATCTTTCTCATTTATAGGAATCATTTCTTTGTTTATCCTCGGTAATTTATAAATTTCCTTAACAGTTTTCTTAATATTTTTCACAAAAGAAATTTTCAGTGTTTTTTCCACGACAAACATACAGTGACACCTTTATATTATTGTAAGCACTGATAACATAAATTCGAAAACTGGATGGTATGTCATTTTGGTATCTTGTTTTATCCAATTCTCATCTAATGGCTGAATAATCGATTTGAAATCAGCATAAATAGCATACGGAAGTCTGTGTTTTCGAAAATACTTTTGAATTAAATGTAACCAGGTTTGGGTAATACAACTTTTCCAATTCCCTTATTTTTACAAATTTCTTTGTGGTCATTCAAAATACCTTCACTCGTGGTTTCGTAAAGACATCGTTTGCATATATACACTTTTTCATTATGTTCAGGGTGAGAGACTATTCTGCTTAGATTCTTTATCCAACAATGATGTTCTTTGTACAACAGGAGGGTTACTTACTTTTTTAATCAGTTATCTTCCCATTATAGAGTACAGCCACGATGCCATCTTGGGTAAACGGATTGATTTTTATTCTATTCAGTTTTTCAAACTTTGGATAATCTTTGGCTGAGACCAAAAATTCAATGCCGTCAAAATTTAATTCATTCTGATAATCTTCATATTTGGAAACTCTATCAACATGATCCTTTGCTGGGTATAATGCTGAGAGCACAGCTTACACAAAACATTTGTTCTTCTTATTTTGAACAATGATCACAGCCTTCTTAGCCTTTATGTCATCTTGCAGAGTGATGTATGTTGCCGCTTTCAGTGGTTGAAACTTAGTGACTGCCATATTCATTCCAATTACCTTTCGAAAGTTCCAACCGGATCCTTCTAATGCACGTTCTTGAAATCTGACGAGAATCTTACTATGAATCTGTTTTTCCCAATTTAGGCTATCCATGATATTAATCATCGGAAGGACTATGCTATACTTAAAGATCTCGTCTTCTCTCTATACTTGAACATCTAGAGGAATCTTAACACGAATGTTCGTCTTTAATGTTACACTTTCGAGTATCTTTCGCATGACCTTGTCTTTAATAGACTCGAGGAATTCATTAATGTTAAGTATTCATCAAGGTTCTTATAGTACAAGTCGTACACATTCCCTTCAAGGGCAGGTCTTTGTGGGATGGATTAATCCACCGGTCGCAGGTACACTTCATATATCTTCTTCTGGTCTTTTTTGGTTGTTGTTTACTGAATCAATCATTGCTAAATATGGAATAATAGGGCAGAAACGTTTTGTAGTAATCGTTTCTAATAATTTAATTGATTATTTGTTCACTTTTTCTTTTTTAGGTTTGTTATCTTCAACACCTCAGCCAGAGGATAGCGGTCTTTGCGCGAGTGATCTTTTATTATGAATTCCATGTGTACGAGAAACATTTCTCGCCTTTTTAAAATCGTTTTATTTAAATCGAAAACTTTTTACCTAATACAGCTCGTTTTTAATATGGACTTATCATGATCGCTTCATCTAAAACGAGCAGGAAGAACTCAATCGACTAAAAAAAATCTGATAGTCCGGAGAAAACCGCATATGGCGAAACAAGATATGAATAAAAGGAGTTTTAAGCGACGGTGTTTCGCATTACCGTCTAGTTGACATGAATGGAGAGGATATACTGGGGACGATTTATTAACTGGATATGGTGAAATACGTTTCTACACGGTGATTTTTGTATATTGCTTTCATGTTATTTCTTGAAGGTCATTTTTTAAGGTCGGTGAATGGGGGATGGTCCAGAACTCTCATTTTCTATACTACTAAGAAAGACAAAGGACAAACACCTAGCTGTGTTTGGAGATTTGTGTTTGTCCGTTGTCCCCCCTTATTCCCTTCTTCCAAGGATTATTATCGTTATTCTGGTCCAGCTCGCTTGCACGTTTGCATTAATTGCATTATCGTCACTCGAGTTCTCAGCATCTTATTGTAGCACCAGAGCCAATTAGATTGTGGCTCCAGTCGACAAGAACGCCGGAGAACCAACCACGAAGCTAGAAACGTGAATATGTACCATCGCGTTCGCATGAAATGCGAACAATGACGGAACTTGCGAACAGTGACGGAACTTCGAGCCCACTACCGGATCAGCGTCCAAGCTTGAGTTGTGTTTGGCGGAGTTCAAACACATCGGAGTAGGAGGCACAACCTCGCAGAACCCTAGTCCGATCTGTTTGAACGTCGACAAGAACACTAAGCTTGGACGCTGCGACGGTAATGGGCTCGAAGTTCCGTCATTGTTCGCATTTCATTCGATCTCGTACAAACCATGCCCCGCGTTTTTTTTTTTTTAAGCAGTTAGTAATGTTATAGACTGTTTTATCGTGGGTAGCGCCATTTTGAATACTGTGGCGTCATCTAACGAGCGTCAGGTTCCGCGGCCGTGATGAGTGGTTAGAAACGTTGGCGAAAGTGCTCTTCGGGGCGCTGCTCCTGCGTTGTGTGTGTTAGTTGGGTGCTCCAAAGTGATGGATATCCGACTTAGAGCGGGTCTTGTGTTCTTCTGTGCCGCGGACGGCGTTTTGCAACTGACTGGGAACGTTTCTTGCCCCGCATTATGGCATCTGCCAGTGCGGCGATGCCGAGAAGAGCGGCTCTCAACGCGCCACCGTTAGAAATCGGAGGTGAGTACTCAAAATATTCTATCAGATTGCAGCGATTTAATTTACCTTCAGTTTTTTTGTTATTTTAGATGCTGTAAACATGACATATTTTTTTTTTTTGGCGTTTCGTGTCGTTAAATATAATGTGAACAATTAAGAACACGCGAAATGAGAGAATGGCAGGGAACGACCGAAGGCAGCTCCCTCCGGCTTGCAGATGCGTATGAAAGTTTTAATTGAGGATTTTGTGTCGACGAATATTGTCTAGAACTGAAAACAACGCATTCGAGATGGGCTCATCGCTGGAGCCAGCCGATCAGTGATTGAACGATTCGAAATCTCTTTCATCAAAACAAATTGAAGTTTTCTTTCCAGCTACGTTATGTACTAATTTGCAAGAAAAGAAGGACCCAGTCGCTTTCTGACGACTCTCAGCTATCGCGCAGAAGATTGCAATCAAGGAAAACCGATAGAACGAACATCTCGACAATTTACAGCCATGCCCGGCGGCAGAAATTAGCCTTCAACTAAGCGTCGTAGATGATAAAATTGAGTGAATGTTACCACTGCGAGGTATCAGCATTAAGATAAATTAAGCCACGAAAAGTTGCAACCTCATGCGATTGTCACGAGAAAACTTGCACCAACCTTGCGAGCGTGGCCCACGTTTATCAACAGCGGTAAGTTCGGTGCGAGCTCTATTCACGAAATGTTCCGAGCACACTCGAGAGAATAGCGCCGGATAAAAGCCTTCTCTGCTTACGGACGCAACCCAGTGCCTAAGGAGGTTTTTGGTTATTTGAAAAGCGATGGAGTTCGAATACATTACAGCCGCAGTTGCTTTGTCGGATCCCGTGCACGATACAGATGTCATCCGATAATATTCCGCGCTTTCGGTTGTTATTCGTGCAGCCTATTACCGAACAATGATGTCCGAATGACCAGAGGACTGTCGACCTTAATTCCACTAGCTCTAATTACATATGTAAGTAAATAAAATAGAGGAAACCGCGAAAAAAAAGCAACCGAACTTGTAGAAACACACGCGTCCAAGGCGTTCATCCGGGGCTTTCCCTCGTTCCACTCAGCAAGGAGGAGAGCGACGGCAGCCCTTTCGCCTTTTCTTTCTTGCCCTCTTTGAGCAAAGCGGTGTTTGGACTCTTTGCTGCAGCTGTGCATGGGCACCGCCATAACCGACCTTCAGTTTTTGTTTCCTCTTATTCCGTTTACTTCACCTCCTCATTACCATACCTGGCCAGGTTATTGACATTTTAGATTCTACTGTGTCCTTCTTCCCAGCATTGGCCTTTGTGGAGGCTCGTCCACGCCCATTTCAGTGGCTCGATATCTCGGTGACACAGGACAAGGTCGGCAATGGCGGCTAGCTCCGCGCGCCGAACAAGCGTAGACGCCGCGTCTAAGGCTCGCTTAAAACGCCACTTTGAACGGCAGATGGCAGAGACCGGGAAATGACCTTGCAATAATGACATCTGTCTCGTATACCTTTTTCTTTTCCCGATCAAACTCTGTCGACTTCGACGCAGGGCACATTGTCTTTTCCGCCTGCCACGACCAGAACGATCACGGGGTGTTCGGTCAGGCTGACTTCATGGCCAGCTCACGCGTGTGAGATAGTGAGCCAAAAAGAACGCTTCACTGTTTAGTAGACCTCTTGCTAAATTACATGAGCGTCCAGGAGAATTCTGGGAACGTAGGCCTACGCGCCGCGCGTGCTGGCGTCTGTAGCAGTAACAGTTCTAAAGGGAAAGCCTTAAACAAATGGCATCTTGCACGCACGTTCGTCAACGTGTTATTTTCGTTATTTACTTTGGAAGTGGGCTCGAAAACGAGCGCGAGCGGCGCGTGTATCTACATTCCCAGCATTCTCCTTTTTGCCTGGGTAATTTAGCAAGAGGTCTATTGTTGAGTTGGGACTGTGTTGCAGAATCGTGGGAAATACCCAACCTTACGTTGGAAACCTATAGCTACAAGGAACATACTAGATAAACTAATTTGAACGCATGTAAAACGTTTTTTTTATTATCTATTTTTCTTTAAGTGCGTTCTACTTTCGTGTTTCCTTGTCCCTCGGTGTTTTGTTTATGAGAAATTTACCACAATTTGGCAACAAACAGTTGAGATACACTTTCTCGAGTTCAGACAGTGGGACAACGACTCCGCTGAACTACTGTAACGCCCGGGCATGAAATTAATTCGAGCTACATGTAGTTCCGTTCAATTCAATTTATTTTACACCCAGAGTACAAAGTGTGGTAAAAGGGACTGGGAAAAATGCTGCAATAATGTAGCTTGACAGGGCCCCTGCTCCCGCCCTACATGTGTCAACTTGGCGGGCAGAAAAAGTAACAAAATATTGCGACAAGAATGAACAAGTCGAGACATAATTTACACAAGGACCGACATTTGTACATCGTTTTGTTTGTATTTTGTTTGTCAACTCAACTTGAAAACCTTGCTCCTCTTAAAAGTGGAATAGTGTAGGCAGTTTGTACTGAATCATGTGTAGCACGTGATTCGTTCTAGGACGTGGCACTCTCCGGGACCCGGCGCTGCGCGCTTCGTGTGAAATTGGAATATATTTTTTCTTTCAAATGGCCCACTTTCTTGGACATTCCGTGGAATGAAAAAGTTTCAAGAAAATATCAAAACTCTAATTGATTTGCGTTTTGTGATACCCGGGCAAATACAGACCTCAGGAACATTACGATATTTTGTCAAGACAAGCAGACATTGGCAATTTCGTGAATGTAACCCAAAACATTCAGAAAAAAAATTGTGGAGCTGTGGAATCAAAACTATACGCGTCCAGCAGTTTACTTACTGCTTATTGATATTTTATGATTGTCATCTAAAATATTCCCGGAAACATTGCGATGTTTATTGTTCACTTGAAGTTCTCCTTTTAGTGCATGCGCCGAAGCGCTGTTGCCAAAAAACGTTTGGGATATGTTAACAGTTATTTGTAACGGATGATTTGTGAATTTAAGAGATGCCGTATACATCGAAGCAAGTTCATAATTGTAGTATTTTTTTATTGTCACGAGTTTATACTTATAAAAGTTTGGTTCAGCAGATTTCCGTAATTTCGTAATCACTCGTTACTTTCCTGAAGATGTAATTTGCAAAGTGTTTTGATTACTCTTGGAGTAAGCGAAAGACTTCAACAACATAAGCGTTCTGTTACTACACTTATTCTCGTTCTTTTCCTGCCTTCACGTCGTTCTTTTTCTTTACTAAAAGAACCGTGGTCGTGAAGCTTGGAACGATTATCCAAGCTGTCGAGCACTCTGCGATTGATGATGCGTCCGTATATGGGTGCGTCGTTGACGAATGTTTGTGTGGTACGATTGATATGATCGATAAAGCGAATTGTACGAGTACATGCGTTGGTGTCTCCGGTTTTGTCCCTTCATGGGTGGTCCACGTTTACAGTACGAGCGCCGTACACGTGCCCGACACAAATATTTCGCCGCGGGACGGGGCGATGACGTGACAAAAATCCGGATGTAGATGAACGACGGGGGTGCCTTCCTTCATGAAGCCATCACGCGAGCGTACGGTCAAGAGAAAACGGAACGCGGAGCTCATTGTTGTCGGTCTTCGACTCTCGCTTCCTTCTGACCTTGTTCGCTTGCTTGCTTGCGGTAGCGTCTCACCGTAACTCGGCAAACGGCGAAGTATACGGTCCCGGTGAACCAATCAGAGCGTTGGAGGGAAACACCTTACTGTACTATACTAGGTGCTCGCAGCGCTGTCGAGGCCGCGGACGGGAGAGTGACGCCGCCATGGCGGGAGGACGGGAGAGTGACTTTTGAGCAACGGGTTAATCTTTGAGGAGAACAAAAGCGACGTCTGGGACACGCAAAAGAAGGTTCGGGTAAAGCCTGATTCACACACTGGCGTCCAGCTCGCGACGTACGGGTCGCTATGGCAACGGCTGCGTCTGCTCCAATAAAAACCGGTGTTTACCCCGTTTTGTCGGAGCCGATGCAACTGTCGCCATGGCAACTCGTACTTCGCGAGCTGTTGCAGTTGCACTCGGTCCGACTCGACGCCCAAGTGTCCTTTCTCCCTTCTTCAACTGCTCGCCCATGTACCTATAGGGAGTATTCACTGGACGCCATATTTGTGGGTGCTGTTTAGAGCGCATGCTCAGAACAAGCTAATATCAATAGGCTGATAAGACCGGCAGTCTTCATGGTGCGGAATGCACGTTGCAAAAGAACTGTGGAAGCTCGCTGTCAGCACGCGCTCAGCACTCGCGCACACAGCAAGCGGCCGTGACACAGCTATGGCCGCCAGTGAATACTCCCTATGGTAAGGGCTTTCACGTGACTCGCTGGAGAGGGGGGGGGGGGGGGGGGGGCGTAGCGTTCGCTCTTTGCCAAGCTACAGTGAAACGAAGTTTTACTTGGGGGCAGGAAGAGAGAAAGGAAGGAAGAACCGCTTCGGCAGAGCTTGGCAAAAGTTTGGACTCTGTGGTGAATTAATCAGAGCGACGGAATGAAGCACGTGCCAGCTTTCTGGAGGAGAAAGAGGAGAGCATTTCGACGGTAATTTGTCGCGCGCGTGCGTCGCTTAGACTCTCTGATTGGCTGGACTGGACCGTGGCCTCCGCCGTTTGCCCAGTTACGCTGGAAAGAGATGCGCTGCACCTAATATGCTAAGCGAGCCGAGAGATAGTCACATTTCCATTGGATCTCCATAGAGCCGTAATTTAAATAGTTCCGGGCTTTTTTCTTCTCTTCTTTTTTGTTTATTATTCGCTTTGACGACGAGCTTTGGTGGGGCGCGTTCGTCTCGGGGTAATTGGTGCATATTTATCTTTTTATGGGATTCCCCAAGGTCGCTGAAGCTGATGTAGCACCGATCGAGTAGCACGCCATCTTAACAACAAGGAAAAAAAACAAACAGGGACAGAGAAAATGCTGCGCGGGAAGGGGAAAGTAGTTGTTATCATGCCCACTATCCTGTTCATGATATGCTGTAGCGGAAAGCACTGAAACAAGCAGGTTTGGGGGGGGGGGGGGGGGGGCGGGGTTGATGCCGGTATTTCTGAAGCGTGGAATAGGGCGGTTAGGCGTCGCCCCTACGACTACCAGAAAGCCCAACCTGGACCCAGAAGGACTCACGCTTTGGGCTGTTATCTGACTCGATTAGGCGAACGAATTGTTATCCTGGTGTATGGGGGACGCGCATGTGTCCCGGTAAGTAGCTAGATCGATAGGCGGGGTGCAAATGTACTGTAATCAAATTGGCATCTTCAGAAACACATTTATTCTCTTCCTTTAGAAGCACTAGAAGCCGAAAAACTAATGTGACCAACGCCGCTCATATCTTGTCTTTCGTTCTTGCACGTTTTCGCTGCATTTTTTTTTGGGGGGGGGGGGGGGGGGCGGGGGGGGGGGGGGCGATGGGTTTAATAAGTAGTTTAATGTACCATTTTGACTCGGGCACGTGTCCAAATAAACTGAACAGCAATGTTGAGCGTCAACGTGTGCAGTACAACTTCCGTAAACTCGCAAAATTTATCCCGTCCCTTGGAAGTTCGTGTCTGGCGGACTTCCGTTGCTTGAAGATTTACTTCTCCGTCGATTTACATCTCCCGACCTTCGAAGCGCTATACAGTGCAGCCACTCGCAAGGTCGAGCGGAGTATACGTTCACGTCTCCAACGTTTAGAAAGTATGTCGTCCAACAAAATCGTATGGCTTAAAAAAATGGTTTGAGCTATAACCCAACCTATTTTTTTAAGCAATAGCTTACGGAAGCAATAACTTACGTTATTCTAACGCCAGAATTTTATATTCTTATTAACCTTACGTTAAGCAAGTCCTGCCCTCGTGATCTCAAATTACAGCGATGTAACTATACTTGTAGTTTATATTGAGACTTACAAAAAAAAATACTTTTCGCTTTTTCATTTTAGTGAAGAAGGAAGAGCAGCGGAGCTGTAGCTTTTGTTCTCGGCGTTGGCATTCCACCTAGCGATCTGCTCTTCTCTCGCTAGTGAATCTGAAGCGCTCGACGCAGTGGAACTTTAGGCGATAGCGGCTTTCCGGCGGTTGCAGAACCATTCGCGCTGCTGCGCACATCGCCGCTCGTTCTGTTTCCGCTCTTTTTCCTCCAAAGAAAGGTTGCCGCCATTTATGAGCGACGGCGGCAACCACTTGTCTGATTGCCGCCATCGCTCATTGACGGCGGTAGCTGTCCATAGTTTGGTGTCATCCTTTCTAATCCGGCGGACACGATCCTGGGGAATCTAGCCCTTAACAGCTCCGCTGTAAAACGATTATATTATAATTTTATTAAGACTTGGAAAAAACAAACTCCTTACATTCTTTTGGTAATTATAAATACTGCTGCTGAAACACTTCGGTTCTTCTGATGTTTAATCCGATTGTTTCTCATCTTTCTTCAAAAAGGAGTTCCGCTTGATTATTTAACTAAAGCACCGCTGCCCGTTTTGATACCATTAGACGGATTATACCAGTTTGTGTTCGTGGAATTGCGTCATACTCGTTGAACACCTGAATTGTGCAGTCTGCTGTACAATACTCGTTTTTACTTCAAGAAAAAGAGTAGGAAATTTTGCGCATTGGTTCATACGCTGCGCGAAGTATACTTACAGTACTATTTGGTTGTAAGAAGCGATGCTTTTGGCGTTTGAAACGTGTACGTCTTGTTAATGTTGCATATATATATCTAATCTAAAGTGCACATAGATATTTCTTAGTTCTCTACATAAGGGGAGAAATTAGGAATGCTCAGCGAGGAGCCGGACCTTTTTTACTACTGTCCGTGAGGTGAAAACGACTAGAGTAGAATTGTCTGTGGCGCATTTCAAGGCAGAGTAACTTCCTGCTTGGTTGGCGGCCGATTTCATTGGGGAAACGCGATGTTCGTGGCTGCCCACACGCAACGCAAAGGTGTGCGGCAGGAGAAAAGCTGCTGGCAAGGCATAGAAGCCGCTAAAGAACCCTCACCTACAGCGGAAATTTCGCATAAAGAACTAGCCTTTTAAAAACCCCTACGTCTCTCTCTCTCTCAAAAAAGAAAAAAAAAGAAATCAGTTTTAAAAGAATTAAGGTCACCAAAAAAAGAAAAAAAACGCGGGCCGGGGGTAATTATGTTTACGCGTCGCTAACTTTTTGGGGCATGCCGCGGAATAAAAGGTTTTCAACGAAATATCAAATTTCAAATTGATTTGTGTTCCGTGATACCCAGGAGACGAACATCTCGATATTTGGTCAAGAAAAACAAAAGTTGATAATTTTTTAAATTGTAACCCATTGGATATAATGCAAAACAAAATAGTAGAGGAATGGAATAAAAGCTATACGCGTCCAAAACTTTATTTGCAGCTTATTGAAACTTTGACTGTCATCTAAAATATCTCCGGGGAATATCGCGATGTTTGTTGCTGTTTCGTTGAAATTTTAATTTTGAGTGCATGCGTCATGTGTTGATAACCAAAAAAGTTGGGAATGCTTGCTGCCTCATGATTGGTTGCTCGGCGCTCTTATCGGCTAATGCGGTAATCTGATTGGCCACGACGTGATAATGAGACGCTCGGGAATCGCCATGCCGAAACTCCGGCTGCCATTTTGAGTTTTTAACGAGTTTTCGAGAAGGTTCCGGGGATCCAAAAAGCAACGAAATATGAGTGCAACTGTTTCGACGTATTTAATTACTTTACTCCAACCTCTGATTTACAATTACCATACATCGTAAGATTGTAACAAAACCGTAAGTAGTTTTGAGTTACCTCTCCAGAAAGGTTATGAGTTTCGATGCAATTGGTTACTGGAAGCGTAATTTTTTGTATGAGTGTAACGTGATGCCATTCAAAGTCCACTGGAACTGCGCTTTACGCTAACTATGATAAGCCTTTAGTGGTGGCCTTAGGTGGCATCACATAGCTTATCCACACAAGGAAGACACGACGACAAGGCTCGAAGGCGACGTATACTATACTGTGCTGTACGTCAGCTTCGATTCAAGAGAATCACAGGCGACGTTGTTCTAAAAAAATCATAGTTTGCTTCATGATATGTTTGTATGAAGCGGAAACTACACGCCACATTCGCTGCACGTGTTATGCTATGAACGCTGCTTACACTGCACGAGCAGCAGAGCCCCTCTCGGCAGAGAGGGGCTCTGAGAGGCCAGAGCCGCTCTTGAACAGTCACTGACAAGGTGAGAACGGAAGGGAGGATCTTCAGTTGTGCCGCCATCAGCGCGAGCATCCTACTTCTCGACAACGCTTCGACATCTTGTGCCATAGCCTCCTCTGTACTCACGAAGCCTGGCAGTTAGACGACGGAGCCATAGAGCACCCGATCGCAGATTTGGAGCGCTAGGATCAGGTAGTACCGAGCGTCAAAGAGCCATTTCTTGGGGAGCCCAGACCTGGATGTCATCGCACAGCTTTTGCAGCGACGAGGACCAGAAACACACTTTTTCGCTCGGGCGGAGTGTGTTTCGGCGTCTCGCCGCAGCGGAGCACCAGTCACGTGGCTCTCCTCTCATCCGTTTTCTGCCGCTCCACTTTTTCCATTTCGGCTGCCGTTTCTTGTGGCGATATGCCAGGCTTTGTCAATATATAGGAGGCTATGCTCGTGCACTTCAAGCGCGCGCGCTTAGCCAAAGCATGGCGATAGGCACGGAGCTCGTGCTGCGGAGGCCTGGCATTCAAAAGACAACATCCTGCCTTTTTCATTCTGTCAGTGACTATAACTTTTGCTACGCTCGCACTTATAGCCAAACGGAGCTTAGAGCGTAAACAGCGAAGTTCTGCGACAACCACATTGATTTTTCCGACTTTTGAAAGGGATTCATTAAATCGTGACTCGCCTTCTTCCTTAATCACCACTTGGACGTATCAAACAAGGATACTGTTGTCTGAGATCGGGGCCTCGGTCGTCCTCCGAAGGCCGCTTCGATGACTGCTATCGAGCGAGTGAGGTATGACAGTGATCAGCTTTCGAAACGAGCGCTTTGCCCATGGAACAAACGGAAGGACACGCAGTCGTATACACTTTGATTTAGTACTCTTATCATTTTTTTCTTTGGAGGGCGGGCTTGGCTTGGCTTGGTTGATAATCCCGGTGAGCGAAGCCAACGTGTCATTTTGATGACGACGGGCTCTCGGCATCAAATCGGTCGCTGCGGCGTGTCCGCTCGGCAATCCGAGGTTGAATGCCGAGGATAGGAGACCTTGGCCGCTATAATCCGGGCTTCCCTGGCATTTGCCCTCCCTTCCGTACCGTCGAATTATGTTCGGCGCCGCATTCATTTGCTGACCCCAATGATTCTGGCGCCGTGTTTACTTTCGAGGTAGCGCGGGATCAGTCAAGGCTGAGAAGTGGCTAACCAGGTTTTGTTTTAGAATACTGTTTTTGGTGGTGGTGGTTTCCAGCTGTATTTCGAGCCCGTCCGACCTCCTACGCAATAAATCACTTTTCTTTTTCATCGGACAGGCGAGGTTGCGCATCAAATATTGTACATATCTAACCTAATTCTTCGGGTCAAAGTTTGTGCTAGGTTGTTTCTGGATCCCTTTTCGGCTGAGCTCGAAAGTCCGACGCACAAACCAAGAAGAGTAAACCTCACCTTCCTGTTGGGATTAGCTCCGGGATCCGTTGCATTCCGTGGGGTGGCGGAGGGAAGTGCAAAAAAGGAACGGAGAGATTTCGGAAAAACAGTGTTTTGTGTTGGGCTTTAAAGAGACTATGAGATGCATTACCAGGGTATAAACGGTGGATCCAACCCGACAGGTAGCTCCAGTGAGAACTAAACTTGATTTGCGGCATTCTATCGTGTTTAGCAAGGGCACCCACTGGTCTCTTACCCGGAGGAGCATTGCGAACCGATTGTCATTGTAGCCGTTCCCGCTTCTGATGTGCAAGTTCTACGGCGTGAGAGTTTCCTTCCGACCTCAACCAACGATGGCGGCGCGAGCTCGGCTGCCTCGTCATCGTCCGTTATCTACGCATTTCTCATGTTGCCCTTGGATTGGCGTGCCCCTTTTTGCCTTCCGATGCGCCCAAGACGCATTTTAGAGCACTTGCTCGCCGTATAGCTTAGAAGGCGGCTACCCAGAGATCCTGGGCTCAATCCCCACCTCAGTCTGATACAAATAGAATTAGCATATAGTTTCGGCGTGCGGTCGTGCATCACTACCTGCGTGATGCACCTTAAAAGCTCCAGGCCAGCGGTCGTACACTGCACTGGCTAAATTTATCATCTTACAGCGGAGGCTATAACCCCCCGCCGAATAAATACGACACAAATTACTCCTTTATCAGTCTGTAGAGTCGGGGAAAGCATGACCACGCACACGTACACCTTTATCATACATTCAACTCACAACAAACTTACCAGATAGAGAGACGTTGTTGCCTCATGGAAGTGTTGTCTAATCGTCTGCCATGCAACCCGTTCTTTTTTTATTGCGCTCGAGCACTTTTTACCCGTCTCGACTGAGATTCTTTTCCCTTCTCTTAAACGACTTCGCGAGTCGAGTTAAACGACGGCCGCGCTCCTCCCTCGCTTAGTGTGACAGCGCCGGACGTAATGGAGCGGCTAGTCTTCTTGGCAATTGCCGCCCCGTTAGCTCAAAGTCACCTCGTGAACACGCGGCGCGTATACATACGCGCCCCAGGTGTGAAATGCGTCGGCCGCCGCCGTTCACGGCGGAGCAGTATTAAAAACTTCCTTCTAATAACAATGGCGGGGGCGGTAATGCAAAAAACAAGGGTTAAAAGAACAGAAGAAAGCCACCGAAAGAACTTTAACCGCCTAAAACCGCGGTCGCACTGCTCGTGTACGTCATGCACTGTCTAATTAGACCCCAATCTACGACGTGAAGGTGGTTGCACAGCGAAGCTGTGGTATAACCTGCAACGACTGCGCACTGCTCTCTAGACCCTTTCTTATGGCAAGCGCCACCAGGTAATGCCTGGTGGCGCTTCCGGTTTATGAAAAAAAAAAAAAAATGAACAAAGGCCACCTTAACACCGCTGCTCTAAATGTAGATGAAACGTTTAGCCACCAGTTCTCCAGGTGAACGCCTAAAGAACAAAGGAGTGCGAAATCTGGTAAAATATTTCGAGTATTCTTGTAAACCAATTTGCCTCCTTCAAGATGTAATATTGTACACCCGAAGGCCCTCGTTAAATCTTTAACTTTGTTGTCCGTGTAGCATTTATACTTTCTGGCACTGGTGACATAAGCAAGCTCAATACGTTTGCAAAGACGGTGCGACCTAAAGTCGTTTGGGACTCAAGCGGCAGTTTTATGTTTGTAAACAGCAAAAGGGTCTATACCAAATGATTGACTAAAGAAAATTAAACGCACTGTACCAAAACATTTTTTTTACACTGCTGTGGCATATGCTCCGTTGCCGCGGAGCATATGCCACAGCAATCTTTACCGTGAAACGCATGCGGGGAGCGTTAGGTGCTTATCATCTATTGCGTGGTTTTAACACTTGTTTTGTGGTTTTCTAATTGAAACATGTGTCAAACCAACATGATAAAAGATAAACCCGAAAAAACCCGACCTACGAGTCATACAGCTTCGCTGCCATACTGTGCGCAGGCATGTTCGAATCATGTACGAAGCAAACATGCCTCGAGCATATGCCTGAGGCCTGCTTCAACGGGTAATTCTGTCACCATGTTCGTCTGCGGCGAATCTTGTGTTTTTTATATCGTCCCCATATGTGACTGCGCGTGTATCCCGTTTATGCCACACGCACTTTTTTGCCAGAACGGAACTGAAGCGACGCCTTTCAGCCGCTTCGCGTGGCTAAAGTGTTCGGTGGCCCTCGACTTAGTAAGCCGTGCACAACTTTCCGTGCGAGGCAAAAAAAAAGTTTTTGGAGAAAGCCGGTATGACGCAGACTCGAAACCTTGCGAAACTGTACGCGTGCGCAGTCTGATATGTAGAACAATAAAAGCAGTGTGGGAGATCATGGTTGCAATACATTACTATCGATAAAAAAAAAGTTTGGTAGTAGATTACTCGAATATTTGCTGCTAAATATAATTGCACGACTGCGTCAAAAGTCAAACTAAGAACCTTTTAGAACCACGTACATTACTGTGGGCACTACAACTCGTCATGTTGTATTGTACGTATGTTTCAGGAAAGACCGCTTCGAAATATTCCTTGACATTCATAACCTACGACCCACGTAATACTTTCTTTCTCCCACGCAATAATCGCAGAAAAAAAAAAACAAAAAAAAAACAAAAACGAGCAGTGTTCACCACGTCAACTCGCAGTCAGAACAAGCGGCCACGTGAACTGGAGCCGATTATATGTAGGGTTGTTCGTTTTCGGGTTTTATATTTTTTTTAAATTCGGGGGGTGAAAATCGGGTGCTATTTTTCGAACTGATAATCGGGGAGAATTCGGGTTTTTTGTGCAAACAGTCTGGAATTCGGGTTTTTTCGGGTTAAATTTACAAATGTACTCAATACTACTTTTTTTTTATTGGTGCGTATTACGAGTTTCGTAACGTTAACGCGTTAAAATAAGGGTCTGTTTCAAGCGGGTAATTGGGGGAACATCAGTGTTTTCTAGCTGCGATTGCCGTCTGTCGCTTCAAGGGAAGCACCACCCACGGAATCCTCCTCTCTGATCGAAGATAGTCGTCTTCGAGCTGATATTTCACTATGGAATAAACCTGTTAAGTTTTTCTGATCTGTTTACGCGACTGACTGGCTCAGACAATGTTCGTGAGACAGGTTGGACGCCAGCGCGATGGCCATGCTACTCGAGAGTCCCTGCTGGGCGTCGACACCTCAGCGGTCGAAGGGGGATTGATAGTACATTTCAGAAGCTGCGTGCAGCAGGGCCGAAGCTAGATGGCGTGCCGAGGCGGTTCCGCCTGCACAGCGGGGGGACGGAAATGTCCCCCCGAGGCCCCAACGCCTATTGTCGCTTTTCTTCAACCAGCCTCCGTAGAGCGTCACGGTGAGTTAGGCGCGCTTTCTGGGCAGTTGGTTGAGAGTCGTGTATAGTGCAGCACGCAGCTTGTGAAATGAACTATAGAGCACTCTTGTCCCGAGGCAGGGTAGCTAGAGTGTATGCACCGCAGACTCCGTGCGGCGTAAAAATGAATAGGTTGGTTATGTGGTTTCGGATTTCGGAGAGAAATCGGGTTTAACCCGATTCTACTGAAACATGTTCGGGGTGTAAAAATCGGGTAAAATCGGGTTTACCCGAAAACGAACAACCCTAATTATATGCCGCCAATGTTTATCATAGCCACGCGCTGGGTGGAAGCACAGGGCATGCGCTGAGTTCCAGATATTCTCATGGCGTTAAAGGGAATCTCCGCCGTAATTTTGATGGTCACCGATTTCTACAAACGTTTACCGTGTGTCTGGGTGCCCTGCTGAGCATGTCTACAAAATATCTCGGCAAAATTATTAATTTTCTTAGAAGAAATTACTTGCAAAGAAATTACGCCCAAATTACTTGCAGCTGCTCCACTAGCAACACTGAGCAAGAGCGGCGCACAGGGGCTGCAATGATGGCGCTGACGTTGCCGTGACGTCACATGTTGATGAGTGTCTTGGTGAGGGGGCTTTTGTAGCTTGTTGGTGATATCGACTGTCCGCTTTTTGCGAATGTTAACGGTTTATACAGTTATGTAAGAGCGCGTAATGGCAACTGGAGGAAATTGGTGTTGTGTCGTGGGGTGTAATAACACTTCAAAAAAACGCAAAAGAAACGACGCTTTTACAGCGCGAGAATGGAAATTAAGGTTACGAGGTCCTAACGATCTTCTGTCCCCGCGCTCGTGCCTCCTGTCAATAGGGAGTCTTAGTAGATAGTCTTCAGAGGCCCGCTAACGCTCCGCACGTGAGCGACAGCACGCTGGGAAGTGGCAGACATAATTTAAAACAAAACAGCGTGAAGACGAGAACAAAGTAAAAGGTAACCGACAGGACACAGCGCTACCTCCCGCTACAGAAGCGTTACTCGAAAACATGGTCTACTAAAACCGCCTACTGTCAGACTCCAAGGTATAACACAAAGTGTCTTCATTTAAAAGGCATAACGTCGATTAGTTTTTCTCGGCGTGCTAGCAACAAAAGCTCCTTTACCATTCCGCATCGGAAGCGGTATCTGGGTCCACAGGGCGGCGGATCGCGAATGCAGCCGCCGCTGGCGGTTCCCTCGGAGGCAATGCCGGCGGATCGTATGAGAAGGGGTTATCGTCTAGGCTATCGTCCTCAAAGTCTAAGAACATTATCTGATGGTTCCTCGATTCAGACGAGCCTGATGAGTCCATTGCGATATGCGGCACGAACGCAAAACAGTGACCTGCTCCAAGGAGGGCCAGGCTCAAACTGCACTCGTGCGAATGTTTATACCACATGTGACGTCACGTCGAAATGGCGGACCAGTCAAGTGGTAAGTTAGTTTCGGTACCGGGTTCACCGTATTTTAACGATAATAATTTATGTTAACAGGTTTTTAATGATTTAATCGCTGCTATAGCTACAGTTTTAGTACCCTTTCCGAAAATATGTTTCGATAAAAACGCTCAAATTGACGGCAGAGCTGCTCTCTATGGTTCGTCTATGCTCGTCGTTGCAGCGATTGGGTCCGAGCCATTACTGAAATCCATGTCAAGGAATTCCTTCTCACGAGCCCAAATCGACTGCTGGCGCAGAGCTTGTGTCCGCTGGATGCGCCGCATTTAAAGATCGACACCTCTGAGATCGCGAATCTTGGTGACGAAATCCTGGTGATCGCGTTGTTGACGGCGCCAACAATGCGATCCCCGCGACTTCGTCATCAAGGTTTGCGAAGGACGGACCGAAAGAAAACGTCCGCTTTTATCCTCGAAATTACGCGGCGACAAAGAAGCTCCTCGGACAGTGGCGTTGCGTGCGAATATACTTGGGATCCGCAATAAAGCCTGTGTAAAGTGAGAAACCTTCGCAGCGAATATTGTTTTCTCCAAAGTAGTCAAAGCTACTTTTGCGGTGGAAAGGGCCGGCGAAACATTTGTGTTCTATAAAAGTGAAGACAGCAGCGATGACGCGCTTGCGCAAACTTGTGCGCGGCGTGCATTATAAGAATCCAGTATCGGGGTTAGATATTCCATTTTGCTCCGGCCTTACGCAAAAGATACAAATCGTCTTTCATCTTTGCACAGACAACGCTTGCAAGGCACTCGAGGACATTCAATCACTGGAATCTCTGTTTCACGGGCATTTCGAAGACCTTCGGGCCAATGGCCTTTCTTAAATGTCACGTGCCCCTCGACATGCGATTCTGTATGAAGGACTTCGGTCGGTCTGAAGGCCTTTGGAATGCTCGTGAAACTGGTATTCATGGTATGGGAGGCGGTAATGGCTTTCATTGTTTAAGCCGATATGCATTGAAACTTTAAACATCGTTTCGTCATCTCCATCACCCTTCCCCACCGTGCCCTTCCCTCAGCGATATGAGAGTGTCTTATAGGCCGAGGTCACGCTGGAACTGCATCATATAAAAGACAGCCTGATACGAGCCTTGTAACAGCGGCTTTTAAGATTTCTGCGCGATAAACCCCAGCCCGTTGTTTGTTTCTTAAAGAATTATTTTTTTCACGTTACAAAATTTGCGCAATTTCCGCGTGGTTTTTTTCGCACGCACGTGTCTGCGCTTCTACGGTTATTTTCACTTCCTCGAGGTACAATAAGCGGAAGAAAGTTCATCACCACTCCGCGGAAGGGCGAGCCGATCTGAAATTAGCCTTGCTTCCGCGAAGGTATCTTTCACTCGGCGTAATCGCTGCAAGCACGGAAATACAACGTCCGCTATCTCCGCTAAAATCGCTGACCCTAGCTGGAAATGATCAAATAAGGCAGGAAGCGGAGGAATTTTTTTTTGTTCTGTTTAAAGGGGCAGTGCAACGATTTTAAGGTTGAAAGAATTGCCCGTTTGCATTTTTCTATATTGTTCATGCAAGCCCAAGTGACCAAAAACCCGTAACCTTTCCCCGAAAAAATGCTATTCTGCTGCGTAACCGCAAAGCAAAAAACGAATTATTTGCCGATCTGTAGCCGCCTGTCGGGGTTACAGGAACTAAAATGACACCGTCTCTGGTAGATACGCGGAAGTCAACAAAAACAAACCCTGTCCCCCTCCGCTGCTACACTCGCCGTCAGCCCCGTGGCGAACCTCTTTTGTGTCGATCGCTCGCCGCGACCTTCGACGAGGCTAATCCTTTAAAGTCGACAATCGCGGAGGAAGCGGCTGGAGTAGGGTGCCTACATGCTTCGGCCGCTCCGCGGAAACGTGTAGGCACCCTAGGCTGGAGTCTCTGAAGAGAGGACCCAAGGGGAAACCACGTGAACTGCCAGAGTTGGAAAATCGGCGTGGAGAGTTGAGGGGCACTTCGACCTTCGATTTGTTCAATTTTTTTTTTAAATAAAATTTAGCGCTCGCAAGAAAATGCAGTTTCCAGTTTTTGGTTCCATAGGTGACGCCGATTAATTTCCGCAGTTAATTGGCCAACGTCTGAAAATCGTTGCACCGCCCCTTTAAAGTGTATACGGCACAAAATAGTCTCTCTACTGTCCGCAATTTACAAGTCCGTTATTGGGTGATGGTCACTACATATTCACTAGGGAGTTTAAGTAGATCGTTCCGATACCTCCGATAACGATGCTCGATTACGTTACAATGCATGCGCAAAGGCGTAGGCGGAGCATCGGGTATCGTTATCGAAGTTATCAGAACGATCTACTAAAAACTTCCTACTGACAAGGTGAGAACGGCAGGGCATTTCTTTCGCACTCTTTGCCTTCCGCCGTGCTTTTAGTTAATAATAATAATAATAATAATAATAATAATAATAATAATAATAAGAAGAAGAAGAAGAAGAAGAAGAAGAAGAATTTTATTCATATCATGAACATATTACATATGCAGGCCCGCGAAAGCACTCGTGTGCTTGTATGCGGGACCTGGCGTCCAGCGGGCTGCTTACACTGAAATCCCCTTGTGTGCATTACTGGCACACAACAAAAGCGGACAAGAAGATAAGAGACAAAACTCTGGAATACTAAAGCAGTAAGGCCAGGTTACATTTTCAAATTCAAACACCAATCTTCTAGTTCGTATTTTACTTGTTTCAGTGACTCCATGTTATAGTAAGTTTCTGGAAGCTTATTAAAATAAAATGGGACGTGATATGCCCGTTTTGTTTCTCTCCCTAATTTGTATAAATCTTCTGAATAACAAAAATTTCTATGCACCTAAGTGTTCGTTCCTTTTTTAATGCCATTTTAAAGATGCTCTAATAAATTCCTTTGCTAAAATAACATAGCAGTGCAGTTTTTTTTATGTATAGCATCAGGGCCAGCCTTACACCATCAAGCGCCCTAGGTACGCATCACGTTGTTAACAGCATGTGACTATAGTGGTCCAACACAAGTGTTTGGTCGGACGAGAACCGCATTCCAGAAACGAACGGCGATTGAGCATATAGCCTCGTGACGGGCGCCATGTTCAAATAAATTAAAAAGCTAAAAAAAAAAAAAAGACGACAGGAGGGCGCGGCGGCGCCCTCTTTTTGATGGCGCCCTGGGCGAGCGCCCAGGTCGCCCACCCTAGGGTGTATAACATGCTCTGATTCATTTCTAACTCTACGTAAGCTGTTCCATAAGTAATATATTACTCGAGTTTGCGCGGGCACCCTCGAGGCTCGCAAAACGCCGAAGCGTTACCGAATTGGTAGGAAGCTTGCGCTGGGGGGGGGGGGGACGGGATTACTGAAACTCTTTTCTGTCCTTCTCATTCCATCAGAGATATCAAGACACGGGCTTACACGTGTCAAAAACAATAAAAAAAAAAGAAAAGAAAAAACAACATTGCAATTGGATTTGCAGATTGTTTGAGAAGAACAATATATTTCAACAGCATATATATATATATATATATTCAACGCCGTAAACTTTTGGCCTTTGAACTCGATCACAGTTCGCGAGTTTAACGAAAAGTGACTTTTTCCTTTGGTTTTAAACTGTGCAAGGTGGTGGTATAATTCTATGAAAAAGCGGGCAAGCTTGCCCGCTTTTCGGTTTTCAAACAATCTGCAAATCAAATCTCACACACACACATATGTGTGTGTGTGTGGATTGTGCTTTTAGAATATATATATATATATAACCCATGTATGTTCATTATACTTTTAATCGTTTTTAGGTTTTTCACATTTTTCAAAAATAATAAGGGGATCAAAATCGGGCGCTTTGTTTCAAGCTGGTGATCGGGGTGAGATCAGTGTTTCCAAGACATTATTTTGGAATTCGGGATTCCGATGTTATATTAAACGATATATTGCATAATTAATAATAAAGAGCATTGCTCAGTTTCCATATGTGAAATTTTTCTTCTTCTTTTCCCCAGTCATTTTAGAAAGGCACAAGGGTACAGCATTTTATGGCGTTTCAAAAACTCTAACGACCCCAGGCATGCACAAATATTTCGGGCGTACATTTTTTTCTAGCTTTTTAGTGCTTTTACTTTCTGCTTACATGCCTGTAATTTTTCTGCGCTTTAATTTTTTCGGTGCTCGACGTACTTTTTTACGCTAATTACACAGTTCTATTTTTTAGCGCTTTTAGTGCATCTTTGACACTTTTTGACAAGCGATCGTGAAATGTGTTTCTTTTTATAGAGTGTAATCTTTGTATGCATTTTTTTAAAGTAAATTTTGTATACTTTTGTGCAAATAAATATGTGGATTTTTTGTGTAATAGAAGGGTATTTTCGCATTGTTTTTTATGTCATTTTTGCGTTATATTTCTTATATTTAAAAAGTCTGTCTTGTTGAACTTAGTTTTTTTGTGTGTCTGTGTGTGTTTTTTTTTTTGCACACGCACTGTTGGAGATTTCTACTCCCCTTTTTGTTATCTCCCCTGGCCTTGGTGACCCAGTCAGGCGACTGGATTTCATTTAGCACCAGTGACCTTTCAAAGGTCCCCCCCCCCCCTCCTTGCAAAAAATATATATAAAAAAGCTGAGAAACTAGAAGGACATAGGATAACACTGGAACATGATATAAAAGCTCACTTGGGCACTCTAGCTTGTGTTTTTGATTTTTCACAATCCTTGTTGGCAACATAATCTTCAACTTGGGAAGCATCTCTGTCTCCATTTTAGTCCTCTCCCATCTTTGGACATCTGAAGGGAACGTTCTCTCGTCATCACAGCTTGCGCGTACATTTGCAATGTAAAGCAATATCAGTTCATTTCGACAGGAACAAAATATCTGCTGGTATCTCCGAAACAGAACTTAAAAAATAGTTTCTCATCCTTCTTTTTTTTTTTTATTGAGTTGATTAAAGGGACGGTGCAACGATATTTAATATGAATGTTTTTCACTTTACACGAGCTTACTGGCACTAGTGGGACTCAAGGATACTCGCATGCAACGCCACAGGCCAAGAAACTCATTTGTTGCGCTGTAATTTCGACGACGAAACCGAGTGTTTTCATTCAATCTCGCCTTCGCAAAACCTGATGACGTAGCTGGGCGGTAGCAGTACCGCCCAGTGACGATATATGAATGCGGCTCATAGATTGGACCCGAGCATGGCGTGGACACTCGATTTGGGCTCGTGATAATCGACAGCTCGAGAAGCATCCTGTGTCCAATCGCCGCAATGACGACAACAGCCGAACCACAACAATGTCTGGAATTCAGCGCGTGTCCTGTGCTTTGCCAACCCCAGCGCGTGGCTATGATCAACATTGGCGGCATATAATCAGCTCCAGATTACGTGGCCGCTTGTTCTGGCTGCGAGTTGAGGAGGTGAACTCTGCTCGTTTTTCTTTATTTTTTTTCTGCGACTTCGATTGCGTGTGGTGAAAAACGAACGGGTATTTCACAGGTCATTAAAGGAGCTGTGCAACGATATTCAATTGGGATGTTTTTCTCTCTACACGAGCTTACTGGCACACCTGGGACTCAAGGATACTCACACGTAACGCCATTGGCCAAGAAACTCCTTTGTTGAGGTGTAATTTCAAGGACAAAAGCGATCCTTTTCATTCAGTCTCTCCTTTGCAAAATTTGATGACGTAACTCGGGGATTGCAGTACACCCAAGTGACGATATTTGAATGCGGTTCATAGATTGGACCCGAGCATTGCGTGGGCACTCGACTTGGGCTCGTGACAATTGCTAGCTCGAGAAGCATTCGGGTTGTGACCCGTGTCCAATCGCTGCAACGACGACAACAGCCGAGCCATAACAATGTCTGGAACTCAGCGCGTGTCCTGCGCTTTGCCAACCCCAGCGCGTGGCTATGATCAACACTGGCGGCATATAATCGGCTCCAGATCACGTGGCCGCTTGTTCTGGCTACGAGTTGAGGGGGTGAACGCTGCTCCTTTTTCTTTAATTTTTTTCTGGGGCTTCTATTGCGTGGGGTGAAAAACGAACGCGTGTTTCATAGGTCATTAACGTTAGGGATCCGTTTTAAGCGGTATTTGCGCAAAGTACAAAAATTGTTGCATCGCTCCTTTAACGTCGGGGATCAGTTCTGAGCGGTATTTGCGCAAAGTACAAAAATCGTTGCATCGCCCCTTTAACACTGAAAGAGAAAAAAGGAAAAGAATACTTCATATAAAAGCGACTTTTTGGGGGCTCAATTTATGTCCCCGAGTACACTGAAGCTAACAAAATCTAAGATTGTTTCCCAGGTCTGGAGCTAGCGCAGGTGTTTCTATCAACCATTTGTTGCCTAAAACATTATCGGAGCGGGGTAATTTGAGAAATCGGGGTATTCAATTTGTGAATTCGGAGAAAAATGATACTTTAACCAGGTGTTCAACAAACATTAGTTCGGGGTATAAAAAAACAAACAAACAATTCTTTAACATAAATAGTGCAGTTCACCAGGAAAGAGTTACCCGTTGTGGTGATCCATGCTTCCCAACGTCTGCCTAAAGCAGACGACGCACCCACACGAGCGATTTTTTTAAAATTTAGGCCGCACGCTGATAACAGAATTCGATCTTCACTGAAGCACCGAACAATACCGCACCATTTTCCGCCAAAAAAATTTTTTTTCCCACAGGTACTATGGAACAAAATAATCGCAAGAATCTACACCGTCTCGAGCGTGAACCTGGAGAGCATATGGGGCGGCCATGCATCTATCCCCGCTTTGATGATGATGATAGCGCGACGGTAGCGCAACTTCTAAGTCGATCTCGAGGCCATACCTTTGAGCTGTGTTTTGAGACTCTCTTTCCTTCTTCCGGTCGTCACCGCAGTCTCGGGTTAATTCTTCAGTGACGAACCATGTATATATACCTCTCAGGCGGTTCGTACGAAATACAGTATGCAGACAGTGTCTGGGTCGTGTTTCTTTCTTGTACGACGATCTCGTCACGTTGTTCATACAACAAAAAAACATGTTCCAAGTATGCATATGTATGAAGTAAAGAATGCTTCGAACAAAGTTGAGGCATGTCCGCAGATGGTTCTGTCGTCATGTCTGCGGTCAACACCTTTGTCTTTTGTACGATGTACGAGCGTTGTGACTTCAGCTTTAGAGATACGATGCAAGCGCACTTCGGTACAGAAATGCGTGCGTATAAATACGGTCGGAGCGGCGCGGCTTGTTCGGCATATTACAATGTATATTGAGAAAACTAAATAGGAGGTTCTAGTGATATACTAAAAGTGTCGGGGTAGCGTTCTAAGACAGAACAAGAGCTTTTTGTGGTACTTTTTGTGCGTATTGTCTTCATTGTCACGACGATGAGTATTAGCGCTAACAGAAGCAGCGGACGTATGTAGTACGGCACACCAGCGGGGTTTGTTCGCGAGTCGCTGAACGCGCGATCTCCTCGTTCGATTTGGAACACGGCCCGAGATTATTTAACCGCGAGGGGGCGCGCGACAGGATTCGCGGCGTCTCAGGTAAAACCGGTAATTCCCTCTGCCACATTCCAGGGGTGTCGTTGTTGTTGTTGTTGCATCGTTGCCCTTGAGTTTATCGCCAACTCTTTTGACGTAATATTAGAGGGGTTTAAAATAGGTTGCCCCGACGCACTTTGGGTCCCCCGGGTAGCTTGGGCACGTGCCCCGCAGTGCGCAAGCGCAGTGCGACGCCCCAAGCTGCTTGACCGGTGACACAAAGCGTCGCTCCCCTCCCCTTATGCTAAAACTTTCCGTTTACTACGTATTTTCCGAGGCGAGTGACCAAGTCGTTGCTTCATGGGGCCACTAAGTAGAAGCTGCGCTTCAGAGTTACGACACCTCAGCTGTCTCGGTGCTTCAAATCAATGTCGTATATCCTTTCCGCGGCGTGCGTTGCTGGCCGTGCGAGCCGATCCAACTCTGTGAACGTGACTGCGCCTTCCATACGTAACGGCACTCCGTTCCTGGGGTCACGGGAAGTTGGGAACTGATCCGGCCTTTGGTTGGCTCAGATGGCTGGTGGCGTCTGATTCGGCCGGGCGTGGGTGTGAGACGGAGTATAGCGTTGTTGTTTACTTAGGCAGTTTTACACGTGATCTGACACGTGCCGTTACCCAGGTGTGTAAACTGAAAACAACTCTGTAACCGATTTTGGCAACCAGTCTTGAAGAAGGCCTGGCCTGCCTCAGGCCGAAACGTGGACGCACTAAGTGCTTTAAAACTCCATCAACGCCTCGAAGTGCGACTTCATTACTTTATATATGTATATATATATACACAAAGCTTTATCTGAAATCACGGGAAACGCTTTTCCGTCTGCCAAATTGCGCGACAAAGAGAGAAACGATATCGCCTGAGCAGAAAGTCGCATTTAATTCGTAATTTGCAACGTTCGCCGATATAGACCCCTTTCAGAACCCCATCTGACAAAATTGGCGGTCGCCATTTTCTCGGGCACGAAGCGTGTGATTGGACCCCGATTGCTTGCCGAAAGCTGACGCAGCCCTCGTTTTCAAGTACAAGCTGAGTCAACTTGACCACGAACGCTAGCCGAGTCCCCCGTGTCCAATGCGTGCTCGGGGTACGCGCCCAAACAATGGCGGACTCTGATAATTGCCGCAGCAACTACCAAATAACGCGCACTCTTGAAAAAAAAAAAAAGTCGTTTGCGTTCGTTTTGCACTGAAATAGCGACGTTCACATGTAATCAGGGCATTGATACTCGAAGCGTAGCAGCTCTAGTTGCTTGTTATGTCGCATAATGCATTGCTTTTCTTTTTTCCACTCTCGTAGAAAAATGGTCGGAACGCCTTGCATTTATCAATAGTTCTCTGGTTACACCATATCGTCTTATATGCGGAGAGCAAATCGTCTGCTTCTTGCGCAGGGATTGCGGTGACGTCAGCACAACGCCGAGTTCTGATTGGCTTTGAACGGACAGATAGTTAGTAGACATCAATGCTAGATGCGCTGAGGTCTACCCACTACTTTTTCAATCAACCAATGAGAGCTCGACGTTCTTACATCACCGCCACCCCTGTGCAAGGAGCAGAAGAACTTGCGCTCCGCATTGGTTTCGCCCACTCGGTACCAGTTTTGGGAGCTTCTGTGCCGAGCCAACCAAGGACGTCTTCCACCTACCAACGAGAAATTGAAGTGTTGTGGCACTTCTCTGCTCCATACTATTTTTCATTTCAAGTAAAAAAGAAGTTTTGCGCATTGTTCATACGCAGCGCGAAGTAGTTCTTACACGATTTCGTTGTCGAAGGAAGAAGCGATATGCTTTTGGTGTTTGAAACGTCTACCTCTTGATAAGGTGACATGTGTTTAATCTGAAATGCATCTGCATATATCTTAATTTTCTGCATAAATAGGAGGGGGGGGGGGGGGGGGGGGATTGGTAGTGGTCCGCGAGGACCCGGACCTTTTTTTTTTTTACTACGGTTCTTAAGGTGAAGACGTGCATTGAAGAGATTGATACTCTACCGAATATGTCAAGAGACTGGCAACCACGGTAGCGGAGACTGACAACTCTGCAGTCAAATGAGCCGTCCTCCATTTTGTGTCATTGGCCTTGAAAAAAACGGTGCCGACTCTCCTCACATTACATACAGCACGAAAAGGTTGAAGTCAATAACTGAAACGAAAATGTCATTCCGTTTGCAAGGTTGCCAGCCTCGATGGAGGTCGCTGGTGTGGCTTCGAAGGAGAGCTTGCCAAAACTGATCTGTCTGAAGAGTTCTGACGCCTCAAAATGACGGGAGCTGATATCTGATACGCGATAATCAAAAACATTTCCCACGCCATTATTTTTGTTCTTTTTTTTTTTTTTTTTGCTTTGTCGAGTGAGAAACGTATACGTAAGCTTAAAGCATATCGTTCGCTTCCTGGACGATTCCCAACCCGATATTATGTTCGCGGGTTGTTTTTCCTTAGCCAGGTGTTTCATAAAATATACATCACCTTTTTCTTTCTTACTCGCTCGGTTTTTAAGTATTACAGTTTGACAGTGACTTTATTTTATTTGTAGTTTCGTTGCACGTATCGATGTGTTCTAAAGATGGCGCACTTGTAGTACAACCTTCCTGCATGGCGATCAAGCCTTGCATTTGAGTAGCCGTTGAAACTGATTAGGTCTCGGACGTCCGAAGAAACCGCAACGAATATAAACGTGGTGTACCGTCGATGTTAATCTTGATTCAAAACTGCGCACAGATACGTCCGCAAAATTATGGACTCTAATTAAAAAAAAAAGTCTTAACTGTAGCTTGAGAATGCGGAATGAAGTTAAGGACATATCTTTAAAATAAGTGCGTGGAACGGCGCCAAAGACCCTGACGCTGTTCGCTTACATGCTTTTGCGGCCCATATAGACAACCCATCGTAATTCAAGTGATTTTGCTAAGGCGCCTATACGTTTAATGCCAACGACATGCCGCGTTCTCTCGTATATATATATTTCTGCCTTCGCTACCGCATACACTTTAAAAAAAGCCTGTGCGTCTACTTTCCCGCACGACACTCGGAAAAGCCAATCACCGCAACTTACAGAGGCAGCTCAACGGATGACGATGTCGGAACATATGTTTAGACCAAAAAACGCAGTCTGAGTTGTGACATTAAGCAATGCAAAACGTCACGCTTGCATTGCTTAATGTCACAACTCAGACTGCGTTTTTTGGTCTAAACATATGTTTCGACATCGTCATTCGTTGAGTCGCCTCCGTAAGTTGCGGTGATTGGCACTCCGAGTGTCGTGCGGGAAAGTGGACGCACAGATTTTTTTTAGAGTGTACCTGCCTTTTACGATGCAAAACCCTGGCACACCAAAGAGGTCCACGATCTCATTTGGCGGTAAACGATAAACGTTCTTGTCCCCGAATCATCTGTTGACAGTTTTTTTTCTTTGCATCTACAATAACAACGATAACCATAAGAAGCAAAAAAAATGATATCATTATATTTGGTTTCATACTAAGTCCGACTGCAGGCTTCGCTTCAATCCGATGGAGCCAATCGAGCGGCAAAAAAGTGCATCGTCATGGCACTCTTCGTCTTTGTGCATTCGCATGTCACCGGATAAACCAATCACGTGCGGAAAAAGCGACAAAGACGACGAGCGCCATGAGGACACAGTTTTGGCGTCGCTTAATTAGCTGGATGGATGGATGGATGGATAGATGGTAACCAGAGCCGATGGTAACGGCTATACCAGGGGTGGCCAGGCTGACCCGGCCTAAGAGCCGCAAACGAAGCCACGAAACTTCTAAGAGCCGCGGGGGGGGGGGGGGGGGGGGGGGGGGCAAACATAAATTTTGTTTTTTAGTGTGACTGTACGTTTGGGGGCACAAGGCTGTACGGCTGTACGTAGGGCGGTACAATGATGCCAAATTGTGAGCCGTGCTTTATTTTGAAATTCTTTCTTTTTTTCCTGGGGAAACGCGGAAAGGGGCGGGGGGGGGGGGGGGGGGGGGGGTCCCTTACGAGGGATCCGCGAGCCGCACTTGAACCAGCAAAGAGCCGCATGCGGCTCGCGAGCCGTGGTTTGGCCGCCCCTGGGCTATACCCTTCGTAACGGGCGGTAGCTTGCGCCACCTAGCCTAACATTTCGTTATCCCTTCTTTCGTCATCCCTTCTAGTGTCGGTTGCGATCGGACTTGATGCGGAGAGCGAGTCATCTGCTCGTTGCGCGGGAGTTGCGGTGACGTCAGAACGACGCCGAGCTCTGATTAGGTTTGAATGAAAGGATAGTGGGTTGACCTGAATGCTAGATGCCTCGAGGTCTACCCACTATTTTTTTTTTTTTTAGCTTTTTCAACCAGCGAATAAAAGTTCGGCGTTCTGACATCGTCGCAGCAACTGTGCAAGTAGCAGACGAACTTGCGCTCCGCATAGATAGGTTTAGTGGATCGTTCCGATGACTCCAATAACGATACTCAATATTCCTCCGCCGCCTTGGCGCATAAATCGTCACGTTATATCGTTATCGGGCCGTTGGAGGTATCGGAACGATCTACTAAAGCTTTTTAATGTAAAATTGAGTATATATACGTATATTTATATACAAGGTGTCATGAAAAAAAAATTACAGGGTTTTTGTTACCGCAAAAATGAACTATAGTTCATTTTTGCGGTACCAAAAACTACAGGTCACAACAAAAACCACAGGTGACAACCAAATGCCAAAGTTTCAGCCCGATCCGATTCCTTATCCAAGGTTATAAGTAATTTTTTGAAACTTTCAATGGGAAAATGGAGCCCATTTTCGCCCGTTTTCGGTTTCTGGTGAAATAGAGCCCCATGTATCCGAAACCTCCGTCGGCCGCCATTTTCCCATTGAAATTCTCAGAAAATCACTTATAACTTTTGAATAAGGTATCGAATCGGGCTGAAACTTTAGCATCCGGTTGTGACCTCTTGCGCTACGTTCGGGTGGAAAATGAGCGTTCGGCGATTGTTTTGTTTGTATTGTTTTTTTGCAGTAAAAAAAAATTGTGTAAATTTTTTAGGTAATGCGTTTACATGCACAGACGCCACCAAGGTAATTCCAGGGCCAACTGCTCCAAGGTCGAAGCAGACGTATTCACCGCCTAGTAATGAGCACTTCAACCGAAACACCCCCCGTCTACGCGTTTCTATTTTGAGACATTCTCAGGCACCTTGAGAAGTAACCTCTTTCGTGTACCTGGCACAAGACTCTTCACTGAAATGTTTTTGACGTTTGCAGCGGACCTGCCCGTTTTGCCCGCTGCGTGTCAACTCTTGGGGAGTTGCCATGACGTCACCGACCTCTAGCGAAAAAGAGGGGTGTTTGCACTACACATGATCCAAGACTGCACCGCCTCGAGCTTTCATCTGATCGCCTGGCAAAATGACACAAAAAACGTTAAAAAAAAAAAGAAAAGAACAGGCTGTCCTTGGAGATCACAGAGTCAGGCTTCGCTACCCTTTGCCTGCCTAACCTGGCCTCGGGGAGGGGGAGATGGTGTTTATGTCGGGTTTTCTCTTTGCCGAGGGGCAGCTTTGGCCATGCACCGCGAATTCCGGAGCCTGACAGTGCGAGATGACGTTTATTTGGGTTGTAGATTGCGAAGATCTGCCACGAGGGAAGCAGCCTTCAACAGCCCCTATCATGAAAAAGGTGCACCGCGTTGCGTTTCTTCGGGCACTCATGGACAAACGACTACGCTGCAGCGGGGACGCGCGTTCACTGTCCCTCTGGGAAGCGCTGCCACGATTCTCTACGCCGTCGTATGAGAGGTTATTGGCTTCTGGGCAGTTCAAGGGCCTCGGAAGTGTAGCGCGCGGTGTGGGCAGCATGGGAATAAACGAGACAAACATGTACACATCTTTCCTCTCCCAAAAAGCATTCATAATGTGAGTTGTTTATTATAACGCGACAAAACATGCATGTATTTAGCGAGTTCGATCCCCCGAAAATGTCGTCTATATAGAGGGGTATTCGTATTAAAGGGATACGTAGTAACTGGTAACGAGACATGACTGTATAAGAAAAGCTACCTCTTCTTTCCCCTTCCTTCCGTCTATTTACTTTTCTCTCGCTTTCTCATTCGCGTTCGTTATTGCCCAACGTCCTTGTTCATATACTTTTATTGTCACAGTCTTCAGAAGTAGGTAAAGTTAAGTAATGTAATGGCTGATGAAGAAGTCGTGTTCATTTTCGCCGCGACCTCGCTGTCATTAAAGCCTTTCATCTCTGCGCTGGTACTAGAACTCCATGCCCAGCACTGTCACCTGAAGAATGAGAAAGTTGCTCAAAGAATGCTGTCGTCTGGACTACACATTTTTTGATGGCGGAATTTGGACACCGCGGGGATAAAAAGAGTACTTTGTGATTAGACTCTGCATGAAGTTGTGGAATACTGTAACACCCTTTATTTCCGCGGCTACTATTTTTCGCGAATCGGTCAAAGAGGACATAATCGCGGCCACTAAATTTCGCGAATTCCAGACGCCTCCATTGAAACTCTTAATAACCGAAATTTTCCCGTACCCTAAAATTTCGCAAATTTTTCAATTTGCGAAATTCGCAAAAATTAACGGCTCGCGAACAGACATTGTGATAAGCAACCAATACAGTGTCCGCTCGTCTCTTTATAACCTTGTATCTGTGGGCGAAAGAAGCAACCAAGACTGCTTGCCGATTGTGACGAAACGAGCCTTTTAACGACCGACGTAATTTTCAACAGCACCGTTTTGTTCAGGGACGTGTTTTTGGCTCTCGCGGGTGGGAGTTGCTCGCGCGTTATGTCGCCATCAGGATGTGTGTGGCATGTAAGCGAAAAGTAACGCGTTTGCTTTTTTGCTTATTTGAACGAACCCATTTAAAGGTGTCCTGAGGGGGTTTCTGAGATTTCTTAATAACGGCGATAACTCCCTCTGCGGGCTCTAAGCATCCTAGAAATCCATCAGTTATAACGTTGCGCGGGTGATTTCTCCAAAAGAAGCAATCAAAGATCAAAATTATCTCCGGCGATAGGAAGAACATTGTTCAGGCAGCCAGGACGACATGGGACCAATGAAAACGCAACAATATGGTGAGATTGCAAACGCTGTTATTACAAAACATGTATAGTGTAGTGGTAGAATGTGTAGCGGTAGAAGGAAGTAAGGGTAGACGAAAAATGTTAATTCTTTTGAGGAGAAGGAACATAATACTGCTATAATCGTCTCAAAAAGAAAAAAAAAAAACTGTTTGTTTTTTTGTCTTTTGCGGTAGTCTTGTGACCGGCCGTCAGCTCTCAAGCGCGCGCTTGCTGGGTAGAATCGTAGATCGGGCTGTATGGGCAACAAGCCGCGCGCATTCAAGATATCACTCCGCGGCTCCACAGTGGCGGGACCTGGGAGGAACTTACGAGACTTCAACACCCCCCCCCCCCCCCCCTCCACCCAGAAATCCAGCGGCGGACCCTACCGTATATACATGCACCCCCCCCCCCCCCAAACACACACACGCACGCACACACACACACACACACACACACACACACACACACACACACACACACACACACACACACACACACACACACACACACACACACACACACACACACACACACACACACACACACACACACACACACACACACACACAAATTCCCTGGCTAAGCTACTGTAAATGCATGCGTATATATTTTACTCGTTTGGTGCTATGTACCCTGGTCACGTTTTTAATAGGATGCCTTCGAGAAACTATGGCTATCAAATGTTAAATTTCACACTCCCACATATACTAAATAGTCTTTGCACTGATAATATTGACTTTGATAGTTTAATTTTCAAGGACCTGCGCTTATATTTTTGTACGTGATTTTTGTTTTCATTCTATGTTTTGTACTTGGGTGAACCTTGGTTTGTAGTAATGTCAACCGTAGATGTGCAACGGTTCCACTGTATACTTTGCCCTTTTTTGTATTTTTTCTGCATGCTTGCTGCTGACCAGTGTAAGGGGCCCGAGGACCAGTCAAGCTGCCTACTGCAGCTTTTTTCCTTTGGGCCCCCATCATTTGATGGAAAATAAAGTTATTATTATTATTATTATTATACTTGTTTGTCTCAAAATGCATATAACATATTCGACTTCGAGAAAAAAGTGCATTACTAACAACTTTCATATTGTCTTAATCAAAGATTACAAATGGACTACAATTTTTTTTTACCTTTTAAAGGTATTTGACAAGGTATCATATAGACTGGCCAATGAAAGAATAAAACAAACTCCGGACAAGGGACAACGAACATTTCTTTCAACTGGCGACAACATGAATGAGCCGAAAAGGACCCCCCGCAATTCAGAACCGCCAAGAAAAAAATGAGAGAAAGGGTGTCAATGAAGAATGTAGGTGTTCGCCAGTTTAACGAGCATGACCTCAATAGGTCATGCTCGCTATAAGTGGCGAACACGCACATACTTCATTCGCACCCTTTCTCCCATTTTTTTCTTGGCGGTTCTGGATTGCGGGGGGTCCTTTTGGGCTCATCGAGAAAATAGTGCATTACTAACAACTTTCATATTGTCTTAATCAAAAATTACAAGTAGACAACAATCATTTTTTTAAACTTTTTAAAGGTATTTGACAAGGTATTATATAGACTTCTACTAAGTACGTAAAACTTCCATTTCGTCTAACCTGCCTTGCTTGTCTGGTAGCATTCTTAAAGTACCTGCCACACTTTGTAACCTGTAATGGCGTTAACCCTATAGATCACATCTGCTCCTTCCTGAGTATCTCAAGTTTTATGTTCATTACGTTATCTTATTTTTTTATTAACGGCCTGCGCAGTTTCGTCTCCTTCTTGATTAGATTATTTGTTGATTGCTGTGCTATCTATCGAATTGTATCCAATGTGTCGTGATTCTGATTACCACAAATTACCGCAGAATTTGTTTATTTTTTCATTGATGCGAATTTTCGCCATTGCAAACTAATGGGAACGGTCTGTAAGGTTGCTTTTACTATTGTTTGTAACTTAATAAGACAACATTACAGATTGTAGACTGTTACAAATATCTGGGCGGGGTCCTAGGCCCCAATACTTCCGGGAACCTGCATGGTAATTGCTTGTCTAATAACGCTAACTGCGTGCTAGTTATCAGGCCGACGAGAATCTAGAAAGGAGGAAACTCTCCTTCAAATCCACCTTTCCCTCTGAGAATGTGGGATACTGTCTTTCTTTTTGTGGAAAGTAGTTTAAAGGCCATAATCTAAAGTTCTAAACCCTGAGACAAGGAGAAATGAAATCACAGACAAGACGACACAAAATCTCAACCTGCTCCCGTAGGTTGAGGAGGAGAAAAGATTGCGATAGAGAATGGAGGGTAGAAAACTGGGAGTCAGTTTTCTGCCTGGTAATAGACGTTTTTTTTTTATTACCCATATATTGTTAAAGATATTTCTTTATAAAATATATTAGTGCTCTCAAAAGCTGATCCCAGTAATTGTATGCCTTTGCTCAGATGACGAACAATCAAATTGGATTAAAATCTATTCGGACAAAATAGCGTTAAATAAACCGGCAGCAAAAGTTTTTATACACCGCTATCACTATTAAAGAGAATATATAGAACTTAATGTTTAGGTTGTGTTTTTAGGTGAAGTTCTCGTGAACCCGGAAAGTTGCCGCGAATGGAGTCGGAGTATACGCCTTCCGCAGTTCTCCTCAATTTATTTTGTTTGTGTTCATCATAGAGGCTGCGTGTGTTTGTACAAACGATGAGAACAATCGAGGGCACAAAATACTCGCGAGCGCGGTCCTCTATCGCGTGCACGCGATAGAGGACCTGAGGACATCGCCCTCCGTCCTGCTCACGCGGGAACGCGCGTGCACACGTCTCCATCGAGACGTAGCAGACGACACAAACATGGTGGGAACTTCCGGTACGCCGCCCACCGCCATTTTTGTTATCGAAGTCCAGTCCCACGTTGGTCCCACCGCGGCGTCTTGAATTAGTAGTGCGTTATGCGCGACTTGAGCTTCCGGTTGGCCTTGTTTCTGGGCGCCGGCGCGACCTTCCCTGATTTTATTCCGGTTCAGCGCGTCCGTACTTCTCCGAGACCTAAATGCCGGTTCGGGTTGTTTGGTGATATGCTCACGATCTAGGGCGGCGATAACGGCGAAACCGTTACGTAACACCCTCGAATTTCCCACTCGTTGCCGGGGGAGGGTGCGTGTCGGAAAACGAGGCGACGCCGAGACCATCGACCCCCTCTTACGCGTTTTGCATATAATATCGCATTTCAGTCAGAGTTTGTCGCGTGTGCCGATTAGAGCACCGCAAACGATGGGAAGTGTGTATACGGCGTGTTGTTGTTCCTGTTTCGGTACACCGGTTGGACCGGCCACAAGCGATCGAAGGGGTATGCTGCGCTTTTCGTGGCTCGTTCTTTTTTTGTGCCACTTCCACGCCCTCGTAGGTTGTCCGGCTTTTGTATAACACCACCGGAACTTTCGCGCCGTCCGCGATAAGTGGCTTATTACATGCGTAGCTTTTATATCGGGTGTTTGCGCGAAGAGTTTCGGAAATCCCTAAAACAAAAATAATAAAATGAAAAAAAAAATGAAAAAAAAATTGGACACGAATTGCCAGTCACGGCGGACATCAAGGATTGGAGAAAGCACTAATTAGCGACATAATTACGTACACATTGCTAACTATATTTTTAATTAGTGAAAATAAAAAATGTAGTTTCAATTAGAAGCTGACTGAAAAAACGCGGATGATATTCATATCATTCACGTTTTCTCGTGTGTTGTCTGCTTTCGAGTGAGTGCTAACAACAAGCGCCTGCCAGGTTCGCTTCACACCGTCTTTTTTTATATGCATTTGTTTGAAGTGATACTGTTAATTCGCCCACAGCTCGAGCTGTCGACGATATTTTCAGAAACTCCTACTCACGCCCTGACCAAGCAAGAGACACCAAGGTGTCCAAGATTCGAAGCTGTCCACTTAGAGGTGCACAATTGCAACAGTCTCCTGGTGGCGTTCTTTACCAAAATATTGGCGACTTTCTTCGCGTGTCTTTAAATTTACTTTCAAGGGTTCAGCTTTAGACCGCCAGGCGCTGGGAATATCTCATTCGCTCGAAAAAGCCGTCGAGCGAACTTCCCTCTTTAGCTTTTTGTTATAGCCGCGCTAGGTTCCGTCGATTTCACAGCAGTCGCAAATAGGCCTGTCAGAACGGTGGACGCTGAAATTCTTGCGGCAACAAAACAAGCCTATCGATGGCCGGAACAGTCTTCCGACAAACCGCTTGCTCATTCTGGTCAGTTGGTTGATCCTCAGGCGCTAAAAAATGTTGCTATGGCAAGGAGAGTATGTGTCGTGTATACGAGCGGTGTTGTGTTGCTTCTTTGCCAAGTGTGAACCACTTCTCACTGTACTTCGTGTCACTCTGCGACGGACTACTGCCAAAGCTACACTCTAAAAAGTGTCTGTGCGTCTACTTTCACGCAAAACACTTGAAGAGCCAATCAGCGCAACTTACGGAGGCAGCTTAGCGAATGAGGATGCGGAAACATGTTTAGACCAAAAAACGCAGTCTGAGTTGTGACATTAAGCAATGCAAAACGTCACGCTTGCATTGCTTAATGTCACAGCTCAGACTGCGTTTTTTGGTCTAAATATATGTTTCCGCATCGTCATTCGCTGAGCTGCCTCCGTAACTTGCGCTGATTGGCTCTTCGAGTGTTGTGCGGGAAAGCAGACGCACGGGCTTTTTTTAGAGTGTAGGTGCCAGCAGGACAAATAACGTGAGCCAGTATAAAGCCCACGTGGTAGACCGCGTGATTTTTTAGCCAATCACAGCGAACAATGCAGGGATCCAGCGAATCACAAAATTCAAAATACGATTAGAAAAAAAAAAGTGATGTGCACATGGACAATTAGTATGACGTTTCACTTGCTCATTATTCCTGCTGCACATCGCATTTCTTAATTCTAATCGTATTATTAGCTCTGCTATTCGTTGGAATCCTTCTATTTATCGTCGTGAAAGGCTCTCTCCGTGTTCTGCAGGGAAGGGAACTCACTTACCTTTTGTTACAGTTTACGGGGCGACATCATCGGTAAAAAGAAGAAAATATTTCATCGCACACGCACAATCGGTCGATATAAATAGCCCAAAATAATAACACAAAAACGGCCCCAAAACAATCTCCGGAAGCCGCGCGAAAATCACACGGAAGTCATACGGAAGGAGCGCGGACGTTGAGCTTTGCCTTCGTGCACGCGAGCACGTGCCATTTACGCAACAAAGAATAAATGCAAACCAGCTAGTGGCGAAGTCGCCGCCCGACGTGTAAAAACTACAGAAGATATATATTATAGTTAATTACAGCGCCGGTTTCCCCTTCCGCGAGCCAAGCCAGGCCACACAACCGGCCTAACAACATCTCTGAATGTGGACAGATGAATCTCTCGATTTCACGAAGTACGAAGATAAAAGAGTGCACAGGGACACTACACCTCTGTCTTCGCGTTTAGTTAAAAAATATTCAGCTGTCCACGTTCGCAGATGAACCAACTAGCTCAACGAAAGCCGACGCGTTCGACGAGTCGCCACAGAACTTGTTGCCAAATAAAAGAGGGACGAATAGCAGAGCCTTTAGAATGCGCAACGCCGGCATCCATCGTTTGGCTCTCGGATTCAAACGTGTTCGACGAGTGCAGTGGAGACAAAGACATCTAGCCTCGAGTCTCCCCACTAAGCGTCCCAACTAGAGCTCGGCGTTTTGACGTTCCCACGCGCTCTTATTTCCTCCTCTCCCTCAGTTTCTCGGTGCATAGTCACCGAAGAGGGAAAAATTAAGCCATCACAACAGAAACGCTGGGTGACTGGTTAATTCCAAACAATGGCGTATTCTTTTTTTTTTTTTTGGGGGGGGGGGGGAGGGGGGGGGAAGGGGGGGGGGGGGAGTAGTTGGAGATTTCTATGATTTGGGGTGCGGAGGGGGAGAGGGGTTTCGTAGGGGTCTGAAGCTCCATAAAGCCTCCCCCTTGCCTACGCCACCGATGCCAATCATTTATTCGTAAGATTATGTTTCTAGATCAAAATGCTTAACGTACGCCATCTTTACCATCTTTTTCGCCCTTTTTTTCACGCAGTTACGTGCCCGAGACGTAAAAAAAAAAAAAAAAAAAGCAACAATTAGGTTTTGCAGGCATGGCAGAGGGGTCGACAAGAAATCTGGGCCCGTACGCAACTCGTATGGTGAAGCACTGCGGCAGCTGAGATGTGGCGTCGGAGCCACAAAGGTGTCATTTCGGAGTAGATGGACTGAATGAACACTAAAGGTGTGAGGGCGCACCATAGAGTCCGCATAGGCGTTTCGTATTAAACAAAGTAACACGCCGGAAAGAAAATTCCATAGCATTTTGGAACCAATAAGGGTGTATTCAGTAGAGAGCGCTTCCTGAGTCTGTAAAACAACTCGATTGGACACAAACTAAGACTTCCTCGTGGTAATTAAAAAAAAAAAAAAAAACTTCGAAAATTGCGCGCTTAAGTTTGAAATCCAAGGGATTACGAAACTGCATGTGTATGCATGAACCGTTCCTTGTTGTTGGTCTGGCTGCTTGAACCCCTTATGATATGTTATTGGACACAAACTAACACCGCCTTGTGGTCACAAGAGGACATTTCCAAAATGGCGCACTCAAGTTTCAAGCGAGTAGCTCCACGTAATTTCACGCCAGTAGTTTCGCCGGCTTAGCACCCAGCTAGCTTTATTTGGTTTAACGTCCGAGAACCATTCTGGCCTAATTATCGAAAACGCTAATTATGCCAGAAAGGTTCGTCTGTTTTTATTGTCTCCATCATCAGCAGTCTCATGTTTATGTTTCTACGTGTCGTAATGGTGTCACGTGACGACGCATTGTCACGTGACGTCTGGATGTCACGTGACTCACGGTGTCACCTGAAGTCATAAGTCGCGTGGTGTCACTGTGCAACGTGACTTGACACGACCTGTCACGTCACAGCGGCTGACCCCAGGTAACAGGTGACGTGTGATGCGCGGCGTGACGTTAAAGTGGAATGTTTTGGCGGAGTGTAGAAAATGGCCCGCGTCGACACGGAGCGCGGTCGACGACGCGAAATTTGCAAGCGTCCGACCAACTACTATCGCAGTAAAACAGTAGAATTATACAGCGAGCAAGTGTTCGAAAAGGCGTCTTTGGCGTATCGGAACGAAAAGAGGGGGCACGCCAATCAATGGGTGACATAGAGGTGCGCAACGAGGTCCGTACGAGGCGCGCAATGAGCAGACCAACTTGAACGCCGTATACACTAACAATCTGGGACGTCCAATTTCCCGCAAAGCATATAAAAGTATCAATCGATGTCTTCTACGGAGGAAGCTAAACGAATGGCGAAGCTAAAGAATATCTATGGACGCAGCAAAAAAATTTTTTTTACATTGAGTATGCGTCATGCTCAGCGTTATGCTCAGTGTCACAACCCAGACCGAAGTTTCTTTCTTTAGTTCTTAACATATTTGTAGCCTTGTCGTTCTTCAAGTTACCTCCGTAGATTGCAGCAATATACCTTTTGCAAAAGTTCACGAAGCAAATTTGGCGGTCGCCATTACTTTACTTAGAAGGGCGAGGGAAGAGATCATACTTTTTGTTCTTTTTGGTTTCTAGGCTAGGTGGCGCAAGCTACCACCCGTTATAGGTTGAGTCCATCTGAAATCGTGCAAAGAAAAATGATAGGCCCTCAAAACATTTGGGAAAAAAAAAATATATATTGGTGGAAAATGTGTGACTAGAACAAAACTTAAAATTTGAACTACGGAATATTTTTTTTTCTTGAGTTTGGGACTTTGAAGGGGCAGAAGGTACGTCCTGCTATTTTCGCAATATTCACGAGTTGCAGTCTCTAAACTTTTAGGTTCTCTTCTGTTTTCACAATAATTATGACTTTTCTTTACTGTTTTAAGACTTCGTATAGAAGGGTTAAAGTTATCTAGAAGTAAACTTTTTTATTTAATTTTATAAAATATTTTTTTATCATCTTGCACTTTTGACAATAAAAGGCCAAGTTTGAATCAAGCTAGCTTTCGACGTACAATTATTTAAGGCATAAAAAAATCAAATGAAAGCTTGTATCTAAGCCAATTTAACAATTATACTATTGTTAATTTAGGCATTGGTTATATAGAAGAAAGAACACTGTAAACTTGAGAAGAAATGGTAAACATTCAAAATTCAACATCATTTAAAAACTAACGTATTTTTTTATTTTTTCAATTTTTTATATGTAAAGCTTTCTATGTGTTCTTCTATATGCGATAGAATTTATATGACATATATAGTTTCATCATAATAAGCGCTGCGTTTGAAAAGAACACATATTTTTACCTAAATACAAATATACGAAGGTATGGGCCGTTGCCAAATATTTTACAAGAGTATGATATATATATATATATATATATATACGCTTGGAACGTCGCCATAGCATTCATGATATACTACCTCATGTACCATTCAGTAAAAGGTAGTCATGACTTTTATGTTATAATTTAGAGAAAAAAAGAAACGTTCATCCACATGTCCAGTTCACTTATAAAATCGTATGCTTCACAACTTTTCTTTAAATAAACTAATTGAAACGAATTCTTTTTTATTTAACAAGCATAAAAATAAAGTTTCACAAACCTCTACGTCAGGCAATGGAGGGGCAAAATAAATTATTTTCAGAAACCTAGCGGGCCGAGTGCAACATTTTGCTTCTTTTATGCGGCCGCATTCTCGTATACTGGCGAGGCTGGTTTTAAATTTCTTGACTTTCTTTTTATTTATTGCAATAACAAAGAATACAAATAAACGGGGGAAGATGTGGACAAGTTTTGTAAGTATTGGAACGTTTTCTTCCAGCCACTCTTCAACTATGTGCAGAGCGAACAGTAAGTGTGCTGTATTCTGCACGATGCCGTTGCTGACAATTACCCGAAGCTGTAAATTTTGCGCTTCGTTATAACGACGCAGGTGAAGATGTACACGATTTGGTTCTTCCTATGAAAGCATTGTACCGTTCGCGGAAGAACGACGCTCCAGTTCTCCACAAAATCAAAATGCAATACGATGGTACGAGCCTTGAGATGCGAATTTTCTAAGCTTATAGCAAGCTGCTGAGCAAGTCGGATGAGTTAATGGGGGAATTACTTTGTTACCCACTTTCTGAGATCATGACAAAGCGCGTAACTTTCCATTTGTTTATTTAGCAGTTCGCTAGATTCCCACAAAGCTGCTTCGATCTATTCGTCTTCCATCTCTTTTTGGACACATCTTACAGGTCAGCAAAACGCGCTCCTTAGTTGGGTTTGCACACAGGCAAAGTCTTTTAGTGCCAGATTGAATATTTGGTCGCCAACATTTAATATTGCCGCCAGGCAAAAAGTAGTTGCTCCCTCTCTCTCGGTTTCGGTTATCTGTGTCTAACAAACTAAGTTGAGATACCAGATATATGGACAGCATATAGAACCTTCTAGCGAAGCAAAACGAAAGGTAAAGACTGCCGCTCTCAAAGGCGGCGGCACATGAGCTTCAGCTCCGATGTTAGCACCCTCACAAGTTGTCGATGGCTACTTTCTTTCTATCATGTGTACGGATCGTCATGGTAGTCATTCTTAATGTTCATAGTAACCCCGCCTGTACTAAATAACAATCCCGACAGATATCTAAAAATGGGATGATACACTCATAGAGTTAAAAAGGGTGGCGGCATGTCTATGTCCCGCTCGGCCCGTGGATTGCACTTCCGTTCCCGCTTGCTGTCGAAGAAAAATAGTCAATTCAACTTACGAGAACCTTGAAGTTACTTATATCTCAACAAGAAGAAATAAAAAAGGCGAAATTAGGGAAGACGCGCACATTGCAGAAAAGCGAAATCAAGCGCCGAAGCGGCGCAATGCTATCAGAACTGATAGTTTCATATCAGCTGCGAGATATCGAACGTACGTACGTTTGGTTTAGCAAACAGAAGTGCCAGTAGCAAAGACGGCGATTGGGAGGTGTCAACAGGCCGTCGCTTTGAAATGTTTTTCTTCACAGGAGCTCTGTTAAATCCCGAAAAGCTTTTAGAACGTCCTATATATGTTTGTTAATCTCATATGACAACGCTTAAACATTATTTAAGACAGTTTTGATTCCTGTAGTTTACTAAGTAGGCAAATTAAACGTGCGGAAGAAATCCTTACCATGTTATACTATAATTACTATCGATGTATCAGTTTTGCCGAACCGTGTGTGGACTGGAGAACCAATAAAACTATGATCCTGTTACAACATTAACTAATATTAAAGTGAAAAACGAAATTACAGAGATATGCGTCGTAGAATGGAGGTACAAATATGTCTTCCTTTCAGACGAACGGCTTAATTTGACAATACCATATATGTCAAAGAAATTTTATTGCATTTATAAGAGCACATAGAAAGCCTTTCAAATAGAAAAGTGAAAAAATACGATATTTTTTTTAAAATGACGTTGAATTTCGTATCTTTATTTTTTCTTCTCATGCTTACAGTGTGATTTATTCTATCTTAACAATACCTACATAAATAATAGAATAATTCTTAAATTGGCTTAGATACAAGCTTCCATTTGATATGTTTTTATGCCTTAAGTATTCGTACATCGAAAGATAGCTCGATTCAAACTTGGCTCAATATTGTCAAAAATGCAAGATTTAAAAAAAAAAAAAATTTATATATAAAAAAGAACATTTATGCTGAACTTTAATCCTTCTATGCAAAGTATTAAAGCAGTGAAAATATTTATCATCATTGCAAAAAAGATAACCTAAACGTTGCGAGACTCCAAAATTTGTCACTGGTGAAAACTGCACAAACCGCAAGAGCTACCCTCCGCCCTTTCAAAACCAAAAACTCAAGAAAAACAAAATGTTCCGTAGTTCTAATTCGCAGTTTTGTTTTAGTCACACATTTTCCATCAAGATACATTTTTTTCATAATTTTTTTTTTTGAGGACCCACCTTTTTTTTTGCACGATTTGTGATGAAATTACTCTATAAGGGTAACAGCCTTTAGCATCTGTGCATCAAACTACTCATCCTTGGACACGAAGCGCGTGATTAGATGCCAGTACTCACCAAACGTCGACGCAGCCCTCGTGTCCAATACATCCAGGCTCAGGGGTATACGTCCCCAAACTATAACGGACAGACAAGGACGCGCACTTTCGAAAAGGATCTATTGGTTACTCCAAGGTTGTTTTGCGGGACGATAGGCCCTTCGGACAGTGTCAGTCAGTCCATCATTTTTCCTTTACCGTCCCTAACCGCATAGGAAACGCAGGGAGTTGCTCTCATTACGGTCCCACTTGGTGATTCGTTCTTTGGTGTCCTTGTCGGCTGATGCAGCAGTCTGATTGGCTGAGGAGCGTTAATGAGATGCTCCCAGTGGCTCTCACTGCCTTTGCGCTATTTGTCTTCTTTTTCCTCTTTTATTTTAACTCATCGTATACAGCGATAAACGTTTAATATAGAAAACAACTTCGAGGCAAAGTATGGTACACTCTAAAAAAAGTTTGTGTGTCGACTTTCACGCACAACACCTGGAGAGCCAATCACCGCAACTTACGGAGGCAGCTCAGCGAATGACAATGCCGAAACATATGTTTAGACCAAAAAACGTAGTCTGAGTTGTGACATTAAGCAATGGAAAACGTCACGCTTGCATTGCTTAATGCACTCTAAAAAAAGCCCGTGAGTCTGCTTTCCCCCACAACACTCGGAGAGCCAATCACCGCAACTTACGGAGGCAGCTCAGCGAATGACAATGCCGAAACATATGTTTAGACCAAAAAACGCAGTCTGAGTTGTGACATTAAGCAATAGAAAACGTCACGCTTGCATTGCTTAATGCACTCTAAAAAAAGCCCGTGAGTCTGCTTTCCCCCACAACACTCGGAGAGCCAATCACCGCAACTTACGGAGGCAGCTCAGCGAATGACAATGCCGAAACATATGTTTAGACCAAAAAACGCAGTCTGAGTTGTGACATTAAGCAATAGAAAACGTCACGCTTGCATTGCTTAATGCACTCTAAAAAAAGCCCGTGAGTCTGCTTTCCCCCACAACACTGGGAGAGCCAATCACCGCAACTTACGGAGGCAGCTCAGCGAATGACAATGCCGAAACATATGTTTAGACCAAAAAATGCAGTCTGAGTTGTGACATTAAGCAATAGAAAACGTCACGCTTGCATCGCTTAATGCACTCTAAAAAAAGACCGTGAGTCTGCTTTCCCCCACAACACTCGGAGAGCCAATCACCGCAACTTACGGAGGCAGCTCAGCGAATGACAATGCCGAAACATATGTTTAGACCAAAAAACGCAGTCTGAGTTGTGGCATTAAGCAATGCAAGCGTGACGTTTTGCATTGCTTAATGTCACAACTCAGACTGCGTTTTTCGGTCTAAACATATGTTTCGGCATTGTCATTCGCTGAGCTGCCTCCGTTAAGTTGCGGCGATTGGCTCTCCGAGTGTTGTGCGTGAAAGTAGACGCACAAACATTTTTTTAGAGTGTGTCACAACTCAGACTGCGTTTTTCGGTCTAAACATATGTTTCGGCATTGTCATTTGCTGAGCTGCCTCCGTAAGTTGCGGTGATTGGCTCTCCGAGTGTTGTGCGGGAAAGCAGACTCACGGGCTTTTTTTAGAGTGTGCCTGCGTCCATCTGCGCTATTACACCGAAGCTGTTATGTGCTAAGATCTGGAAAAAAAAATGCGTCCATAAATGTTAACAAAAAAAAAAAAAAAAAAAAAAAACAACGTTTGAACGGCGTTTCGATTGGTCGTGGCAAGTAGAAATAAAAAGAGGGGGCCACCCGCGTGAGTCAGCCTTCTTTGGCATTATTAGATAGTGAGGTCCTGATCCCCTGATTTTTTGTTATAATCTACGGTCACCGACTTATCTCGTATAAGTCGGTAATATATGAAGTAAAAAGAGTATATTTAATTAATTCTTTTTAATATTTATTAATGACCTTCGCATTGGGATTTCTTCAAAAATACGCCTTTTCGCCGACGACTGCGTATCTATAACAAAGTAACTAGTGTAAAAAATAATAACGAGCTTCAGGAAGATCTAGATAAAATTAACAATTGGTGCAAATAGTGGATGATGTCATTAAACAAGTCTAAATGCAATCTAATTCACTTCACCAGAAATGAAAACACCCTGTCATTTAATTACCTCTCGGAATCCGATCTGATTGAGACCGCTACTGGTCTCACCTTGGTGAAAGACTAACACCTTACCTTCCCTGGAATAACCACATCGATAGTGCCGATTCATCTAGAAGTCTTAAACTAATCCGACGCAACTTAAAAAGCGCTCCACCTTTTGTCCGTAAGCTAACCTTTCACGCGTACGTCAGACCAAAATTACAATATGTCTCAACCATCTGGAATCCCCATCAAGTATACCTTATGAATACCCTGTTCAGAAGAGAGCTGCTCGCTTCATTTCATCCACTTATGACTTTTCTTTCAATGCCTCAGCGCTAAAAACTCAACTAACCATGTCCTCTTTGCAGCTTCGCAGGAAAGTCTCTCAGCTGTGCCTTATTCATAACATCTACTACCTCATTCCCGACCTCAAAACCACTTTGTTATTATTCCCCGACCGAACATCTTCTCGCCTCAACAACGCCTGCACCATCAGACGCATTTCTGGCTCTACTAACGCTTTCAGTCGGTCATTTATTCCTCAAGTCATCAGCGACTGGAACAGCCTCCCATCCTCTATTGTCCCCATCTTGGACCCTGCTGATTTCTCCTCTGCAGTAAAACTACACCTTTCTTGTTATTAGCCTCAATTTTGTATAATTTCTTCAAGTTCCCCGATCGTATCATGCTCGTGTTTTGGCTTTTATAGTATTGTTCAAATTCTGATTACGCCCCCCCCCCCCCCCGCCCCCCGCCTTATGTAATACCCTTAACGAGCCCTTAAGGTGAAATAAATGAATGAATGAATAAGAGTGCGCTATGACGAGGTTGAGGGCAGTACGCGCCGATCTTACCTTCTTTTCTTTCGATTCCGCGATGCTCATAAAAAGACTTGGGCTAAATAAAAAAAAAAAAAAAAACTGTCCTCGAGATGGGGCTCGAAAAATTACGTTTATAACTTGCCCATAAGTGACCATAAGGCAATGATCACTTTAGTCACTAAGAATTAAATAAAGAAAATTAAACAACGAAGTCGTGTACGTGACTTCATAGCAATCATATGTAAACCGTATAGTTCCAGTATAGTTGACGTGAAGCTGTCGTAAAGTTGTGGTAAAGGTAACAGCTTCGCTAATTCTCCATCATCACGTGAAGTGCATAGGCTTTACAATTTTTTTCTGCGGGGGTTACGTATAAGCATACTCGTAAGTATACTTCCTAGGGGGTTACGTATAAGTATACTCGTAAGTATACTTCCTAGGGGGTTACGTATAAGTATACTCGTAAGTATACTTCCTAGGAGGTTACGTATAAGTATACTCGTAAGTATACTTCCTAGGGGGTTACGTATAAGTATACTCGTAAGTATACTTCCTAGGGGGTTACGTATAAGTATACACGTAAGTATACTTCCTAGGAGGTTACGTATAAGTATACTCGTAAGTATACTTCCTAGGAGGTTACGTATAAGTATACTCGTAAGTATACTTCCTAGGGGGTTACGTATAAAACATTTTTTTAGAGTGTGTCACAACTCAGACTGCGTTTTTCGGTCTAAACATATGTTTCGGCATTGTCATTTGCTGAGCTGCCTCCGTAAGTTGCGGTGATTGGCTCTCCGAGTGTTGTGCGGGAAAGCAGACTCACGGGCTTTTTTTAGAGTGTGCCTGCGTCCATCTGCGCTATTACACCGAAGCTGTTATGTGCTAAGATCTGGAAAAAAAAATGCGTCCATAAATGTTAACAAAAAAAAAAAAAAAAAAAAAAAAACAACGTTTGAACGGCGTTTCGATTGGTCGTGGCAAGTAGAAATAAAAAGAGGGGGCCACCCGCGTGAGTCAGCCTTCTTTGGCATTATTAGATAGTGAGGTCCTGATCCCCTGATTTTTTGTTATAATCTACGGTCACCGACTTATCTCGTATAAGTCGGTAATATATGAAGTAAAAAGAGTATATTTAATTAATTCTTTTTAATATTTATTAATGACCTTCGCATTGGGATTTCTTCAAAAATACGCCTTTTCGCCGACGACTGCGTATCTATAACAAAGTAACTAGTGTAAAAAATAATAACGAGCTTCAGGAAGATCTAGATAAAATTAACAATTGGTGCAAATAGTGGATGATGTCATTAAACAAGTCTAAATGCAATCTAATTCACTTCACCAGAAATGAAAACACCCTGTCATTTAATTACCTCTCGGAATCCGATCTGATTGAGACCGCTACTGGTCTCACCTTGGTGAAAGACTAACACCTTACCTTCCCTGGAATAACCACATCGATAGTGCCGATTCATCTAGAAGTCTTAAACTAATCCGACGCAACTTAAAAAGCGCTCCACCTTTTGTCCGTAAGCTAACCTTTCACGCGTACGTCAGACCAAAATTACAATATGTCTCAACCATCTGGAATCCCCATCAAGTATACCTTATGAATACCCTGTTCAGAAGAGAGCTGCTCGCTTCATTTCATCCACTTATGACTTTTCTTTCAATGCCTCAGCGCTAAAAACTCAACTAACCATGTCCTCTTTGCAGCTTCGCAGGAAAGTCTCTCAGCTGTGCCTTATTCATAACATCTACTACCTCATTCCCGACCTCAAAACCACTTTGTTATTATTCCCCGACCGAACATCTTCTCGCCTCAACAACGCCTGCACCATCAGACGCATTTCTGGCTCTACTAACGCTTTCAGTCGGTCATTTATTCCTCAAGTCATCAGCGACTGGAACAGCCTCCCATCCTCTATTGTCCCCATCTTGGACCCTGCTGATTTCTCCTCTGCAGTAAAACTACACCTTTCTTGTTATTAGCCTCAATTTTGTATAATTTCTTCAAGTTCCCCGATCGTATCATGCTCGTGTTTTGGCTTTTATAGTATTGTTCAAATTCTGATTACGCCCCCCCCCCCCCCCGCCCCCCGCCTTATGTAATACCCTTAACGAGCCCTTAAGGTGAAATAAATGAATGAATGAATAAGAGTGCGCTATGACGAGGTTGAGGGCAGTACGCGCCGATCTTACCTTCTTTTCTTTCGATTCCGCGATGCTCATAAAAAGACTTGGGCTAAATAAAAAAAAAAAAAAAAACTGTCCTCGAGATGGGGCTCGAAAAATTACGTTTATAACTTGCCCATAAGTGACCATAAGGCAATGATCACTTTAGTCACTAAGAATTAAATAAAGAAAATTAAACAACGAAGTCGTGTACGTGACTTCATAGCAATCATATGTAAACCGTATAGTTCCAGTATAGTTGACGTGAAGCTGTCGTAAAGTTGTGGTAAAGGTAACAGCTTCGCTAATTCTCCATCATCACGTGAAGTGCATAGGCTTTACAATTTTTTTCTGCGGGGGTTACGTATAAGCATACTCGTAAGTATACTTCCTAGGGGGTTACGTATAAGTATACTCGTAAGTATACTTCCTAGGGGGTTACGTATAAGTATACTCGTAAGTATACTTCCTAGGAGGTTACGTATAAGTATACTCGTAAGTATACTTCCTAGGGGGTTACGTATAAGTATACTCGTAAGTATACTTCCTAGGGGGTTACGTATAAGTATACACGTAAGTATACTTCCTAGGAGGTTACGTATAAGTATACTCGTAAGTATACTTCCTAGGAGGTTACGTATAAGTATACTCGTAAGTATACTTCCTAGGGGGTTACGTATAAGTATACTCGCTGCACGCGGAACACCCGACCCAGATGCATCGCGGAAGATGCGACGCTGCTGGTCGAAAGGGTTCCGGTCACCTTGATTACGCCAAAGTCGCCCGCTTGCAGTGAACGGCTTCCGGTCCACCGAATGTTTCCGCCCGAAAAAACAACAAGAACGGGCCACAAAAGCAAACGCAAAACCTCTCGCGTTTTGCACTTCCGTTCGGTTGTACATCACCCGCGTGCTTTGCTATTCCACGCGTGCACGAGACGTGTATGCCAATGAGAGTGCTTCGGATTCCGTGAGCTATGCTCATTATTTTCTGAACTCTGCTCCCCAGGCTCCTGTTGTTGTTGTTGTTGCTTATTTTTTTGTCCGCCGATGATTGGATGCAATTGCGCCCAATTTACTTCTCCTGCATGACCCAAAAACCCTATAGACGTTTTCTGTTTCCCGTCCTTCTCAGTCACGCGGGTTCCGTATGTGGTATGCGGGCCGAAAAAAACAATAAAACATTTGAACTTGGAATATGCGAGAAAATATAGGTGCGGCAAAACAAGAACCTGCGACAAACAATCATTTTTCGTAAACACCTTCCAGCGGCGTATAGACGCTTTGCAGCAGCTGTGCATGGACGCCGCCATAACTGACCTTCAGGTTTTTTTTTACTCTTATTTCGTTTATTTCACTTTATCATTACCATAGAAGACCAGATTATTGCCACATTAGATTCAACTGGGTCCTTTTCTAAAGCAGCGACCTTTGTAGAGGATCGTCAACTACCGTTTTAGTTGCTCGGCATCTCGGTAAGGCAAGAGAAGGTCAGCAATGGCGGCTGTAATTTGGCGCGTGTGTAAAGCGTCTATAGAAATCAAAACGATGTTTTACCGCGTACCCGAAGGGACGACATTCAACATGGCTGCGCAGCCTGCACCCTTGTGTGAAAGGTGCATAGACCAACTCAATTCACCGAATTCACGCTACTGCGGTGGCGCTGCTGTCGGTACTGCGCATGCGCAAACGCTTCGCTCCTCCAGAATTCGGTTTCTGCGCACGCGCAGTGCCCACACCTGGCGTGGGCAAAGCGGGCTTCTTTGTAAACACTGCGTCGGTATGTACATCGTTTCACCTTGAGTCCAGACACAGCCAACACTACGAGCTGACGGTACCAATCAGACAGCGTCAAAAAAGCACCACCATGGTGTTCCTCATGTTGTTTGTTTTGCGTGTTCTATTATAGCTGAACCAATCACAAAAAAAAAAGGCCCAGTGACTTGCTCTCTGACGCTGTTTGATTCGTCCCATTTAATCTTAGCGTCGGGTCCATCTGGGCTTAAGCTACAGTTTTTGCACACCCGATACGGTACACGATGCGCCCTCCGGTACCAACTGCGCATGTGCGAGTGTTCTGCTATAGCGCATGCGCAGTTCGTACCGGAGGGCCCGTTGCACCGTATCGGATGTGCAAAAACAGTTCCCTAAAACTCTCGATTATATACCATTATAGCCAACTGCATATAGGTCAGGGGACACGGTGTTGGTTTATCGAAGCGATGACTCGGGGCTTAATCCACCGTGCTTTTTACATACACCATGCTGTCGCTGGACAAATATGTTCATGACGTCACGGATAGAAACCACAAGAGGGTGCCACCGAAACATCTCGTCACCAATAGTAAGCTCGTCTGACTTACCTGCACATCTTAACACCGGCGCAGAAAAGTGTAGGGCAGTGCACTTGCGGTATGTGTATTGAGATACGACCGGAAGTACACCACCCTACACTTTCAGAGCTTTCAGAGTTTCAGAGCTTGCCGCTGTCATGTTTAAAAGTAATAAGCGATTTTCAGAAATTTTCAATGAACAAATGGTGCCCAATCTTCGTAGTCGACGCCATCCATTTCCACGCGTTCGTGCGCTTAGGCGGCCGCAATGTTCCCATTGAAAGTTTCCAAAACTCGCTTTTAACGTTTGAATTGGATAACGCCAAGACACAAAAGTTTGGCATCTGCTTCGGATCGCTAGAGCTACATTTGGGCGTAAACTATAATCAGAGTTCGGCGATGCGTAGTTTACTCTTAAGTTAATATATACATATACAGTTTTTTTTTTTTTTTTTTTTTTTTTTTTTAAGCTTAACAGATTTGTTTAAAAAAACCCGTGAAAGTTACACTTATGTCGCTTGTGGAGGTGAGTTATACGGACAGGGGGACATATTATAGAGGGCTAATCGTAACGATCAGTCGGCTAATTAATTAAAATTCGTTAATTAACTTTTTAATGAATGAAAATAGACATATGGTTTCAATTAGAAACTTGCTCAGCGTCATCGAAAACCACTGAATCAGTCATTTTCAGAAAGACTTCGAGCGCTTGAGAAGCGTAGCAGTGCACTAAAGTTACGACTCGTGGAGCAGGTACAAGGCTGGGGCTAGATAAGAGACGGAAAAATCGCGCGGGCGCCTTACCGCAACCTCTAGCTTTGTACCTGCTCCACGAGTGGTAAGTTTAGTGCACTACTACGCTTCTCATGCGCTCAAAGTCTTTCTGAAAATGACTGATTCAGTGGTTGTCGTCGACGCTGAGCAAGTTCCTAATTGGAACCATATGTCTGTTTTCTATATATATATATATATATATTAGAGGCATTTTGTAGATAGTTCACTTATACATGGTGGACCGATTGTCACGGGTCTTCAAATAGCGTCAACGGCGAAACCGAAACTATCAGTCAATCATGTGTTTATTGCGCGTTCTCAAACAGCTGTTAGACCTAAATAGGTATACACTCAATCAGGCCCAATATCAATATATATATATATATAAAAAAACTTGTTACATTTTAGTTAACACACATAAGAAATATTTTTTATTGTTTTTTTACATTGAAAACGGTACAGCGAAATTAAAGGGATACTTCAACGAAATTTGAAATATTCCCGCCGTGTTCAAAAATAAGTTGAATATGTTCCACAATATCCGTAAATGGCAATCGCACGTTTGTATTTTGAGCCAGGTGGCTGTATTTTTCGTTATAAACGGCCCACTCTGGCAAGCGCTCGGAGAAGGCCCAGCGGAGACCACGTGACATCCAACGCAATCGTGACGTAGGTCGTCTCAGGACGAGCAAAGCTACGGCGAGGCTGACGTTGAGAGGATGGCCTAGTCGTTCCAGCCACCGAAACGGCTGCTTTTGTATGAATTTTGAGTAACGGGTTAATCTTCTGTAATCTTGTAGGGGGACAATAGCGACTTCTGCGACACACAAAAGGCATTCTCGGGAAGAGGGGAGTTCTTTTTTCCCCTCTTCTCTCGTCGTGGCCGGAGGCGAGACACTCACCGTCACTAGCCGTCAAGGTTCCTAGACGGGCATTACAAGCGAGGCGTTAGCGACATCCACCAGGTGCTCTTTGCTAAACGTTTAATTCGTTTTAAAATTTCTTTTCGAGACTTTTTTAACAAGATATTGGTAATGTTCAATGTGATACTGCTCCTTTGAACACATATAGACCAAAAAATTAGCGCCAAAATTCCGTTGTAGTATCCCTTTAAGTTTCGGTTTGCTATCAGAGCGCATCTCAGCCCCGGCGGCACCGCGCCCCGTGGAGAGATAGTACAACCAACCTCTGCTGCGCTGTCATCGCGCGACGCAGCAGAGGCTATTTGCACTATCTCCCCACGGGGCGCGGTGCCGCCGAGGCTGAGATGCGCTCTGATAGCAAACCGAAACTTGAAAATCCGTCGGTTTTGTGCGGTTTTTCAGAAAGCCCGGTACTTTCCAAAGAAAATACCACTCCCGAGTTCAGCATACACTCCCAAAATTCGGTCTTGTAAAATTTGTACCACAAAATGACGCTTTGTCAACTCTGAAGAAATACTGAGAGGGATATTCTACTTAAGTACAAAACGAGCGTGTTGGTAACTGTAATTAGACATGAGGAAGATACATAGAAAGGGGGGACGGACAACGAAGACTTCCAACTAGCAACAACATTTATTGACCCGAAGTTTGCATATATAGGTGAAGGAGGGGAGGGTGAAAGACGCTACACTGGAAAGTGGGAAAGCGATGGGAGAGAGTGCAGAGCCAGGGAAATGAGGGACGATCCCGTGGGGTAGACATCTAATCGCTCGGAGCCGCTGAAACGAGGGACGTCAGCTCTGGCCCCAGGAAGTTTATCTCCCTCCTGGTTAAGCCTATGGACGGGGATCCGAAGTTGCTGTGATTGTAGTGCATGGCGAAGGCCTCCATGATCTCTCGTCCGTATCTTGAGGCGTGACCTCCAATCCTGGTGGTCGAGGGAAGGTCGGCCGAACAGGGTTCGCTGCACTCAGAGGTGTGTTTCGCAATCGGGTGGTAACAAATCTCCGAAGTGTCGGAGGCGGCTTTCTTGATCTCGTTTGCATGTTCCCTCACCCGATCGTTTAGGCATCGGCCCGTCTGTCCGATGTATTTAGCACCGCAGGACATGGGAATCGAATACACGCACTCTTTGCAGCAGGTTACATAATTGGTCTGGTGCTTTTTCTGGCACGGGGGCGCTGGACCGGGGTTGTTGACCTTTCTACAAATAGAAGCTAATTTGAACTTGCAGGAAAATACAACGTTGGTGTTGAAGCCGAGCGCAATAGATTTCAGGCGATGTGAGGTGTTGTGTATGTAGGGGATGCACGCAAAGCGTGACTTAGGAGGGAGGGGTTTGGACTTCTGCCCCGCGACAAGTCTTTTGATTGTTGTTTCAATCAGGTCTCTCGGGTATCCTGCCTTTATGAGGCGACTAATCTGCTTGGATAGGCTGGGGGCGGAAAGGTGCTGACAGGATTTAACCTTTGCCGAAGCAACTAGATTTCGAACGATCCCATTTTTTACATTCCTTGAGTGTGAGCTGTTGAAAGGAAGAACGGGCTTAGAGGACCTCTGCTGGTGAGCCCAGCAGATACCTTTGCTAGTTGGGACCAACCTGAGATCCAGGAACTGTAAGCCCTCAGGGGAGGGGGCCTCTTTGGTGAACGTAAGCCCATGTGAGTTCTTCTGGAACACGGTCTCTATGGCTGCAGAGTCAGAGATGGCGGAGTGTAGGATGAGATAATCGTCAACATAACGAAAAACCTTCGCATCGGGAAAATCTCGTTGAAGGTCCGCCTGAACTTTGGCGTCAACATAAAACAGGTAAATTTCGCTGAGGAGGGGAGCCAAGCAAGACCCGATACAAACGCCGGCCCTTTGTATGTACACTTTACCCTCATATTCAACAAGCGTTGATTGGAGATACAGTTGTGTCAATTCGAGAAATGAGGACAGCGAGACGCCACATGAGTTTTGAAAGTCTATGACACCTGTCTCGTGGATGGCGTCAGAAATGTTTCTACTCTCACCAGAAACGCGAGCAGACGACGCATCGCTCCCTTTCTTCTAAAGGCGGCTTTCGCGTAGCCTTCTTAACTCTCGCTACTTCTCGCGCGGGCCAGTGGAAGCCAGGAGCCTAAAAATGTTACGAGAGGACAATTATATTATAACGTCCAAGACTGTGGTGCGGAAAAATGAAGAAACTTGCAAGTTGAAGGAAAAGGCAACAGAAGAGAATATTTCAATGTTTCGAGACATTCTCCTCTGTTGTCGTTTCCTTCGACTTTAAAGTTAATTTTTACGCAGCTCATTCTCAAGTGACACATTATGATTGCTTATCACCAGCTCACCGGAACATTTACTGTCATTTCGTTAAGGAGAGGACATTCCTCCACGAGAGGGTTGCTTGGGGAAGCTGCGGGACTGACGTAATGCCCTCTCCTAGTACGTCTGACGCCCTTGGGTGCAACAAGCCAGTACAAGCGGCGCCATATTCAGAAGTCGGGGAGTGAATTTGGTGCCATTTCTGAAGATAACTACTCTGTGGCATCTTGAATGTTTCTAATATTCGCCGCCATTACCGAAAAGAACTGATGCGCCCCCGATTGCCCCTGCGGCAATGCACGCCAGTTAAAAAAAAAAAAAAAAAAGCGTAAAGGGGAATGAAAGGACCATAATAAAAGATTAAATAAAAAAATACTCATACTTTACTTGGAAAATACGTTCTATTTATAGTACTTCACTTCAAGTATATCCCATCCAACGTGCTTACTACTTTACTTGAAGCACATTATTTCTCATTTACGATGTACTTCATTTAAGACACTTTTTTAGGTACTTCATCCAACACTGTTTATTATAAATGTGCTCAATCCTAATCCTAGGCAAAGAAGTATCACAATACACAATAATATAAGAAAACAAGCCCCCTAAACCTAGTTTGATGTTGAGGAACATTGAATAAAATCTTACTAAGTAGAAAAAGAAGTCAATTGCAGCATTAACCAATTTGTAAAGAAACACCATGTCACTAAACAATTGCCTTAACGAAAAGAGACGCGAGTCTAAAAGTTTTTAAACGACGTGAATAATATAAATTCTAAAATAGTCGCCCGATATGGCGACCATACACGAGCCTGACAAAGTGTCAGTGAACATAATCACATTTAAGCGTTTGATGTACACGTATGGAATTCCAAGCGGCTGACGCAAATTCCATCCTTGACAAAACTAAGGAGTGAAAAAGCTGAAGGGTTAAAGAATAACTATTGATTTTTTATGTAACACGAAAGATGTCGTCCAACAGGCGAAAGTTCTTAAATTAATTGCAACCATTACTTTTTATTTTTCTGCCCTTTCGAATGGCGCCCTTAATTTGTACATGTTTACTACCAAGGAACCCTCAAATCAAGCTAGAGAATCATTGATGATTTTTCTAATGTCAGCAATGAACAACGAGCGAGAATCAACCAACACTCCAAGATCGCGCACAATCGAAGACTTTGCTATGTCAGAGCTTTGTAGTTGATAAGAATAAACAATAATTGTAGTCTTGCGCGAAAGCGACACAACCTGACTTTTTATGAGTTTCAAAGACAACTGATTATTCTTGCACCAAGTTCGCGGAGCATCAATGTCAAGCTGACGTGCAAATATACCAAATATTTTTACGTCATCGGTGAACTGAAGCACCTCTGAGTTGTCAATGCTAGAATCAGGGTCATTTACGAGGATGTTGAAACGGAGCGGTCCAAGGTTTGACCCTTGGGGCACTCCGGATTTTAAAACTTAGAGGCGTCATGAAACGATAACGGGTTGGAATGTGCATTACTTTGCGGAGGCGTACTGGTCTTAGTCTGGCCCAAGTATACCGTATTTTCCGGGCTATAGTCCGCACACGGTGTAAAGTCCGCGGAAGCAAACTTGGGGTCAAAAATAAAAGTTTTTGCTTAGATTGTCCGCACGCCGTGTATAGTCTTTCACCTCGTAGCGGACACGACAATCTTTTCGTACGGCACACCTTGACAAATGTCCGCTTTCTTAGCTCACAAAGATGCTCGTATTATACATAAATCGTTATTAACAAAATCTTTTATTTAGAAAATTTGTCACATGTGGTCATAATGAACGATCATGAAAACCAAAATACCCGTATAGTCCGCATGCGTAGATAGTCCGCGCAGCCTAAAATGCCAACTTCTAAACTTGCATAGTTCGCGGACTATAGCCCGGAAAACAAGGTACTCGCACAGACCGCCACTGGTTCAGAAGCTTCGTCGCGGTGAAATCGCGAGGATAAAAGGGAACTATTTTTTTTCAGTCTTGCCTTTGCCAAGTTTGATGACGCTTCGACATCGACTCAAAACAATCAATGCCTTGGCGGACAATCGGGCAGTGGCTCGTGTCGAACCACCCGCGGTGATGAGAATAGCCAACTCTAACAATGCCTGGATCTCAGCCTCGCGTTTTTTACTTTGTCGACCTCGTGGCTATGATTAACGTCGGCAACACAGGATAGGCACTTGCCCACGTGACCGCTTAATCTGGCTCCGAGTTGGTGGGGGGGAAGGGGGGGGGGGGGTAGAACGATGTTCATATTTCTCGAATTTTCTTGGCGACTGCCACTGCCTAGTAAAAAAAAAAAAAAAAAAGCTATCGCAAATTTATTTAGTTAATAACTTCAGGGAGTGTTTCAAAATAGTATTTAGCGCAAGTACAGAAGAATCGTTTCATGGCTCTTTTAATGAAACGATTTCTGCCCAACATAAAGTGCTGCGTTCGAACGACCACAAAGATAGCTGCCAAATCAGTCACAAAAGCCAGAGGCAACACCAAGCTTAGATAACTAAGCGAATTGCGTGCGGCTCGCGAGCCGTTTACGCAGCTCTTCGCGGGTCCAAGTTCGGCTCGCGGCTCCCTGGTAAACATGGCCACCTTGCCCTCCTTTTGTAAAAAAAAAAAAAAAAAAAGCAAATTTTTTGCAGCTTTGTTTTACGCTACGTGCATACAGCTGGACCACTTTTTGACGCATAGCTGTGTCCAGTGACCCTGTTTCTTTATTGTTCTAGAAAGAATTTCAAACCGTATGCGCCGAGATACTGAGGGAGGGAAGGAGACGAGAGTGCGAAGGGACGTTGGAACGCCGAGCTCTCATTGAAATGATTAGTGGGGAGACTCAAAGCTGACAGCCTTTGTCTCCACTGCACTTGTCGAATACGTTCGAATCCGAGAGTCAAACGCTTGATGCCGGCGTTGCGCATTACAAAGGCTCTGTTATTCGCCCTTTTTTTTTGTTTGGCAACAAATTCTGTGGCGCCGTCTATTGGGTAGCCCCGGTTATCTTCCGGTTCACGTATATTTCCTAATTTTTGACTCATCATTCTTTTATCATGAGAGTGAAATAAGTCTGACAGTGCTAAAAGTGACCATTTCCAGAAGATAGCGTGTATATTTGATATTGCGGAGACTGCAAAACTTGCCGTCCAGTTTAGAACCGGACGTGGTTGGGGGCTGTTTGCACACTGACGCCAACACGTTTCAACTCGCGCGAGAAAAAGCGAATACTCTGGCGTTGAACGTAGCGAGCGCGGCGTAGTGCAGCACCCACAGATACTGATGGGTCACGGACATCGAGTTCCTGCTCACCGGCCAATGAAACGCGTGCGTTCTGCGCTACGCTGCGTTCGCTGCACTCAACGTCGGAGTATAACAAAAACGTAACGTGTTCGACGACAGTGTTTGCGAAATGGATTGAACGCAGTTTAAACTGGCCGCATAAATCGGGTTCTTAACGTATCGTGCTGGTATTTACTACAGAGGTGCCTGAAGGTGGTGGAAGCTTTCGCTGAAATTGTGGAAAGATGGGCTAACCTGAGTAAATCAAGAAAAAAAAATGGTTTCCCTTATACACGAACTCATCTCTGTTATGTCACGGCGCGGTGGTGGCGCGTCGGGCGCACTTCCGGTCTGGGGCTGTGGGCAGAAGTCCCCATGCCAGACGTGTATTCCTGCGTTGTTTTCAAAGGAACCAGACAAAAACCTGCCTTCTCATCAAAACGCCGTGACTGAGGCCGTACCAAAAGAGTCGAGAAAGGTTTGAAGCTCAGTTTTCACGTGCTCGGTTCGTCCGAGAATCTGGTTACGTGCCGTCAAAAGGGAAGATCAGACGCCGTCGGACAACGATTGCTTGGGCGGAAAGCACTTTGGGTTGAATTCTCGGATACTTGTGGTCATCAGATTTTCTGTTTTGTTTTGTTCCAACATGAACGCCAGAAAACCGTCAAGTCGTGCGGACCACCTGCGGACTACGTTCAGTGCGTCTTCAAGTTCAAACGGCCGCCTGATCGTTCGAACTGTCGTCTGCTCTTTCAGACGTTTCTGCTTGTCGTCTGCTCTTTCACACGACACCGGCCCGTAGACCAAATGTTGGCCCGGTACTTGCAATAAGAAGTAAGTGCATGCCTCAAAAGACTAAAGTTTGAAGGTTGGTAAGCAGGCTCGATGTAAACAGTAGATACAAGGAGACGTTGATCATTGTTACCAGTGACCATCACCGACTTGTTATACCTAATTCACTTGGTCCAATTCTGCTTGCGATTTTCAGTATCGACATCGACCATCTTAGCTACGGTTCACGCTTTTGCAGCCCGAGCGGCGTCGCGACTGAAAATTGTGAGCGAAATCTCATCATGCGAATCAAGCTTTAGTGTACATACTGCAGCGTCCACGCGGAATGAATCGCCACATGTCACATTATTCACGCGAAGTTTTGCGGTGTAACGAGCCTCTGTAATTTCGCTGACGCCGCTCAAGTAGTCAGACATCGGCAGGAAGACGTAGATTCAACAATTCGAACGCGAAAATTCGAACGCGAAAAAGGGCAGGGGGACTCCACACCGACCCGACAACATCGCATTTCAAATGGTTTGTTTATGGGCGACGGCGAGCTTCTTGCAGCGCATCTATCGCGCATGCGCGGCGCTGGTGGCGTCCGCTAGGGGGGCTCCGGTTTGTTTTTAAACATGAGTTGGTGTATAGTTTTCATATACACTAAAATAATATGTGTTATTTGGGCCAAATTAGGTGAAGAATAAGTAAGCGAATGGACCTTTTCCGCATACCGACGGCACCAGGCGGTGGCTGCACGAACTAAAAATCGAGGAAGTGACCTACCTGCGCTACCAATCGATAATGGGAGCTACGCTACCAGTTTCTTCGCTCTCTGAGCAGCGGCGCCTGCCCAACGCGACTTTAAAGAGGGGCATCCGTGGCGTCCACCCAAACGTCGTGTTTTTCTTTCCGTCGACGTTCTTTTTTTGTGTAACACAATTATATATTTGCTGCAGTTACGTGTTCTACTCGCTGATATACAGCCTCCTTCCGAATTTCCTCGATGTTTCGTTCCGACTTCCGCCGCCTGGCATCGGGCGCTCGCGCGTGCGCAGAACGCTTCTCGGAAAAGGTCCATTCTTTTTTCTTTCCATTTCAGAAATTTTTGGATCGTAGTAATCGGCAGAATACTTCGACGTTGAGCGTAGCAAACGTCGGAGTATTCTGATTCAGAACAGCCCACAACGATTTTCTGGTGATTTTGAGATAAAAGGCTTAACAATAATTATTCCATATAAAAAAAAAAGTTTTATTTTTTTTTGTTTTGACTCCGGACGAAAACCGGCGTATTCAGCATGGTAAGGCCGATGACTTCCTTAGCCGCCTGAATTACGCATTTCCTTACCTCCACCTTACGGTCCCTGGAACTAAAAAGATTACCGTACTTATCCGTCAAGCATTTAAGGCCACCCTCAAACTACCACACAACACCTCCACATAGCATCACCTTAGGTTAGGACTTCATAACACGGCGTCCGAGCTAGTTGAAGCACAACGGTCCCCCCACAGAATGGACCCCTAAACGAGCCATTCCACGAGGGATACACTCGCGCCTCGTAGTATGCACCCCATATTCCACGAGGGTTGTCGACGCAGTAGAGCCTCCACTCATCATAAGTTGTTTACTCATCGGTCGGACGTCCTCTATGTGGACGCGGCCGAATACGGACACCGGCCGGCATTCACAGCCGTAGCAGTCACCTCCACGGGCCAGGTAAAACTTTTGCCACGAACATTACTACTTCCCCGGAGCAGGCGGAAGAGGCCGCCACTGCGCTTGCCCTCATTGCCATGCCATGCCCCAAGGTCATCGTATCCGACTCGAAATCCGCCATCCTGAATTTCGCCAAAGGTTACCTATCTGCCCCGGCCCAAATTATCCTAAGAGCCAAGTCTTTTAATTCGTTTGAATCAAATGTGAGCCTAATCTGGACGCCAGCGCACGCGGGACTTTGCAGAAACGAGTTGACCCACTCCACTGCCCGAGGATACACCGTCCGGGCGGGAGAGACGCAGCTTCGAGATCACGGGGCTCGTTTGCGTGCAACAGGTTAGACGCCTTCTATGACCTCTCATTACCGTCTCGCCCGCCACCTTTACCCTCCTGGGACCCAAGCCTTCTCCCGGGAAGAGAGTGTTATGTGGCGCCAGCTACAGACACACTCCTTCCCCAGCCCTCTCGTCCTCTCCCTCATCTACCCATCTCTCTACAATCCAACCTGCATTTTATTCAGCGCAAAAGCTACCCCTTCCCATGTATAATGGGCTTGCCCTTCTTTCCGTCCTTCTCCTTTCCCCTCGGGGGAGCGGTGGGCCGCTGCGTTACGCAGTTCACTGTCGGGCTGCTGAGGTCGCCGAGGCCCATGGGCTTCCGGCCACCAGGTGTGGCTAACTGCCGAAGGAGCGCAGGCATAACCGCCTCCACCTCTATAGCTAAATAATGTTATCTCTCTCTCTCTTTTGACTCCGGAGGTTTCACGTATTCATACTCTCAATTAATGAATGTACCAGTTTCGAGCACCTCTGTAGTAAATTCCAGCGCGATACGTTAAAAAACCGATTTATGCGGTCAGTTTAAAATGCTTTCAATCCATTTCACCCACGCTGTAGCGCAGTGGAGGCAAAGGCTGCCTTTTTCTCCACTGGAGTCGTCGAACAATTTCGAATGCGAAAGCCAAACATCGAACTCCAGCATTCCGCGTTCCAACGCATTCGACAAGTGCAGCGGAGACAAAGGCAGCTATAGCTTAGATCTACTTACTAATCCTTCCAATCAGTGATCGGCATTCTGACGTCTCCTCGTCTCCTCCTCTCCCGCAGTTTGTCGGCGCATGCGCATAACGGGCGTCAGGGACTGTGACTGGCTAGCGAACCATGCATTCATTTTCTCTTAGTGGTTGAAGAAACGTTCTGCTACCTGGTGTTATTTGTTGTAGTCGACAATTATACTTGTCCCTATTTAGAAAGGACTGTTCCTTCCATATCCTTTGTTAAAAATAGCCCTCCCCCCTTTTAAATTTTATTTTCCTTCGGCTTTTTGCATTTTTTGTAGTTTTGTCTGCGGTTCGAACCCCATGACACTCTAAACGCCCTGTCAAAATCAAAACAAACTACGTCGACTTGTCCTCGGGACTCAACTACTGGCTTCGCGAACTCCATGAGAGTTACAAGATTAGTTTCTACTGAGCGACCATGACAAAACCTATGCTCGATCGGGCTTAAAATAAGAACTGAGATGCTTAAAAATGTATAGCACAGGAGGAAAATGTCGTAGCAGTACCTTTGAACTAGGAATGCTCAAACTCCACCTTCCGCATAATATTATTTTTATTGAATTCCTTTATCGCTGGGTCAATGTCTTCATGAGTTTAATTGAGGAGTCTGCGCGAGGCAAAACGCGTCTGAACGCAAGTTTGTAGTAGATGGGTGAAGTGCGTTAGGGTTCCCTATAGAAAGGAAAATTTTAAGCAAAAATATTGCAGACATCGAGGAAGCCGTAAGAGTAACCTGAAAGGGTTTCTAATACAATGGCCCCGGATCTACTGAAAGTCCTATTGTATTTAACATATAACCAAAGTGGTTCGGTACAGCGCTTGAGATCAGACTGAATAGAATCCTGCCATTGCCGTTTCTCCCTTTTATGTAACCGCTTTACCATACAGCGATGCTGTTTCAATAAAGAGTTACACTTTTTCAAGCCGGAGGATTTATATCTTTTCGTGGTAACGTGATTATAAGCCCGTAGCCCACCGAATTTCACGGGAAGACCACCAAGGAAATTGGACTCGAATACCATTTTTGACAGGAATGAAGCGGTCCATGGCAGACTTTAAATAATCGGTCAATAAAGAAACGCCTCGATCAACACAATTACATTAAAAGGGGCAGGGCTACCATTTTGAAGTAGAGAAAAATTTATTTGCAGCTTCTATTTTTTTATATTGTTTATAGGCACACGCGAGAAAAAACGCGCAACCTTCCCCCGAACACTGCTATTCCGCTGCGTAATCGCAGAGGAAAAATCGAAATATTTGCCGATCTGCAGCAGCGTGTGGCGGTTACAGGAACCTCGTATACGGTGTCGCATCAACCGTGGCGAAACGTCTTTTGTCTCGATCGTTCGCCGCGACCTTCGACAATGCTAATCCTTAAAAGTTGACAATCGCGGAACGGAGACGCCGTGGGCTCGGAAGAAAGGAGCCCAACGGGAAACCAGGTGGTACCTCCCCCGTCACTCGAAAGACGGCGTGAAAGTTGAAAGGTAATTTGATCATTGACTTGTCTCATTATATATATAAACTAGCACGCGCAAAAAAACACAAAAAGGTTTTTCTGTTCTTCGGTTTGTAGATAACAGAGATTAATCCCCTCAGTTAATTGGCCAAGGTTCTGAAATCGTTGCACCGCCCCTTGAACACATTGTCCCACTCAGTGTTGTTCATATAGGTTTATAATTCACAATGGTCGCTCACTGCGATTCCCCGGGAAGGAGGACTGAGCGACGATGCCTTGGATGACGTTTAACTTCTCTCTTTCTCTCTCTTGCTCACCCCGATCAAAATCATAAACAGGAGGCTGCACACTATCTAACTGTGAGGGATGGCAACAGTTAGTTTGTTGGTGTTGTCTTTTGCCCGATCGCGCAAAGGTCATCCTGGTGATATCCCACACTGTCTGGTGATAGTTAGGGAGAATAAATTGGCTTAGAAGGGCAGGAGGAATCGTGTGTTTGTCTTTTTAGACTTAGGCTAGGTGGCGCAAGCTACCACCCTTTTCAAAGGGTACAGCCATTAACATCCATCCATCCATCTAAAGTCGGTGCTGTGGTATGTGGAACGACAGCCAGCTGACCTAGCCAAGCGGCCAAGCTATCAGTTTCGAGATCTAACGTAAGCTGCTTTTCTTTCAGTTTTTAGCATCGTACATTTACAGGGTGCTTCACGAAAGGTGGACACATTCGATATCACGAAAACTACGCATCGCACCACAAAAAAGGCTTGTGTCGTTTTGGTCCTAGGCCAGGGGCCTATTTAGGAAAATTACTTAGTAAAGTTCGGGATAATTAAGTTGTCATTTATTTTCGCGTAATTAATAATATTTTTTAATATTGAGTTTAAGCGTATTGTTTCAATTAGAATATTGCTGAGCATCATCGAAGAACACTAAATCAACAAATTGTAGAACGATAGAAAGTACGTGAGGTATCTTACGGCTTTCTGAAAAACAAGACAAGTTCGGCGGGTTTCTAGGTTTTGGTCTGAAATAGGACAGAAGCGCTCAAGTTTCGCCGCTGACTACAGCGCCATTCCAGCCCCTGGCGGGACGCCCCGATCCGAGTGGCTCGTTGTTTTTCGCCTCGCTTCTTCGTCGTAGGCGGTCGGGTACGCTAGTCAATAATAATAATTTCCGATAAAGAAGATATAAAAGGCCGGCTAGCACAAATATTTCGTTGTTGATTGCAGTAACAGCCTCCTATATTGTTGTAGTCAGTCCTTAAAATGCTACCGCTTCCCTGAAAAGACGTACGAGACTCGAACGGCGCCAAGCCTGAACCACGGCAGTGCTCCAACAAAAGTAAGTTTCTCGTTCGTTGGAAGATCAGTTTTGCTAAATACGCCGGAAAAACGAAATAAAATTGGTGCCAGAACAAAAACAGCATGACTACCGAACGCGGGAAAGTCCGTTGGCAGTGCCTGCGTGACGGAATATTTGATTTACGTGCGCGTTTGTCCCTTCCCTCGAGGTGTTTTGGTCCTAAACCAGGGGCCTCGATCGCGATGTTGGATCCCTTTGGCACGAATATTTCAACTAGAATCACCGGCAGGATGAGAACGGCAGGGAGGAGCTTCAGTTCCTTCAGCACTAGCTTCCAACCTTCGATGGGGCTTCTATCTCGCGAGCCTCGAGCGTGCACGTGCAGCCAAGTCGCAGCGAAGGGCAACGAAGACGTGCTGGAGGTCGGCCGTTCACAAGAGACGCCCTGCCGTTCTGACTTTGTCAGCAGACTTCTAGCTAGGGGAGGGGCTTTTGGGGGTTGCGAGTACAGCTTTGTCATGCTGTGTGTGGTTTTTAATCGCTGTTCCCGTTTTTTAGCTGTTTATAACCATCGTGTACGACCCTATGATATACACATGCATCCCCTCCCCCCCCCCCTCCCCCCTTCCCAAGCAACACACACAAGGAATGCTCATCCAAACCGCCCCAACTGCCACCCCCCTCCCCCCAATTTAAGATATAAAAAAGGCATGATTATGTTTTTATTTGTTAGAGACAATAATAGTTTTTATTATTTCGTGTGGATTTTGCGCTGACCACACCAGAAATCTTATATTATTGATATATTTTTCAGGGGGCGGCTCAGTTTTGATCCCGCCAACGTCACCGAGGATCTGTAGCGTGCACTTCGTGAACACCTGAAAGGACGACGCTGAGGCTCATCCTGCAACAAGTTACTAGACGAGATGCCAGCTGAGGTGTTGAATAAAGACTAATTGCAGGGAACCTACCAACCCTGTAACTGCTTGTGAAAGGTTCTTAGTTAATTTAAATTAATTTTCACTCCCTTGCTCGAAGATACAGGTGATCTTTCCTCGTCTTTTTTGCATTCTCTATATGTGCCTTGATCTTAGCCAGTTAAAAGTATCGTTATTTGATTGGCAACTCTGTAGTCTCTTCTGTCTTCGAGTTACATGTTTTGGTTTAGTCTGTACCCCAAGATTCAGTATAGCTTGGCTAAAGACAGATAAGCTTAGGTGATGACTGCTTTCTTACGAACTGGGAGACATCTTTCGTGACATTTGGAATATCATGAGCAGCTGATCTGCCGTGCAAGATTCCTGAAATAGTCGAGGTTCTCGGCCCTACAATTTCTCCGGCAGTCCTTGCTTCTCGAGATGTATACATCATCTGCAAGTGTCCTGCCGGCCATACTTGGAGTCTGCGCCAATGTCACCGTATTAAGAGCATGGGAAGAATTTTTATATTGTTACAAGTTTGTGTGTTTACCTACTCATGGTTGTGATAAAACTCAATAAAAATCTTTTTCACTGTCAACAAAACATTTCTGAAAGCGTTGCATTATGCTGCTGTACCATATTTTTCAGACTGTAGTCCGCAGGGGCAGATTTGGGGTATAAAATAAAAGGTTTTGCTTAGATTGTACACACGGGGTGCATAGTCCGCACCTGGTGCTTAGTCGTCACGAATATCTTCTCATAGACGGCACACCTTGAGAAATGTCTGCTTTCTTAGCTCACAAAAAAAGCCTATAGTATACATAGATCACAATTAACTTGGTCTTTCGTTCACAAAATCCGTCTCGTCATAATCAACGATATTGAAAAACAAAAATCTCGCATAGTTCGTACAGCCTCAAATTTCAACTTTTAAAAGTATACAGCCCGGAAAATACGGCAAATTCCTGGAAACGCTTGAAAACATGCAACGGAACAAACTTTATTCAGTGAAGCAGCAATTAAACACTGACAGGCATGAATTATTTTCCCAGAAAATAAAAATTGTTCTACTGATGGCAACCGATCATGTGTCATTGGTGTTTTCCTTGCTACACAATATTTTCCTCCTAAAATGTACCACACAGGAAAGTATGAATTCAATATTTGAAAATCTTGCATGTGGATCGGACACCTTGAACCTGAAAGAGAAATGAGGTTTTTATAAATCCATCCAACTAAACAGTGTCCTGAAAATTCGACTAAAATTATGTGCAGTCATCTGTATATGAGACATTTATGCAGGAGATTTAGTCTAGGCTAGCCTCTTTTAGTTTTCAACTGTTTTGCCCCTCTTTCTGGCAGAATCTAGCGGCACATTATTGTTCAAACTCGCAGGAAAAGTACCATTAATCAGCAGGACCAGGTCCCAGTAGCTGCAACCTACTGTCTCAGTGAAGTGGAACAAAAATACCTGGTAATAAATCTACGAGGCCTTTGTTCAGGTCGTGCCCTGGCGTTTTAGTTCCCTACTGCTGAGGCAGGCTGATGCAGGAAGCGTGTTCGGCAATACTAATAAAATTAAGATCGTCGGCACAATGCTCGCACCGGTCCGCGACTCCAGCCCAGCGGGGACATGTAGTCTCAACTGTACGCGGGGGACTTATCTCTTCCCGGAATTATCACCCTATGCCCGCACGATCCTCAACACGTTAATATTTCTTCGACGTGAACGAGCCCGAAAAGCTATCCCACTCGTAGCCCCTAGTGCGAAAACGTAGCCTGCCGGTGGTTCAGCAACCGAAAAATAGTATCCCTACGTCGTCTAACAGAACTCTCGAGGACAGTGGTTCCTTGTGAATAGTAATCTTTCTTTTAAAAGGAGAAGGCACATTATTAGTACAGCGCAAAATTTAAACAAGTGGCGCTCACCTGTAAAGTTATCTCGTAAACGCCGCACGGCAGTACTTGCGGAGCGGACCCGACTCGTGTGGCGGGAAATCGACCGCTTTCTCGGCGGAAGATGCGTGTTATTGAAGCTTCTCTATTGTTTCTTGACTCACCATGAGAAATAATTCTCGCACGCTTTCTATCCTTCTCTAAATCTTCACCGTACACTTAAAACACCTGCGACGCCAATGCAACGCTACGAACGCGACCGACGTGACACGACCATGTGTTGTACTGCAGTGGCGCTGCCATCGCAATTATGAAGCGCCCCCTGGTTGGGCAAATCGATTCTATCGGAGCTCTTCTCGGCACCGACGTCACCGCACCCGGAAAGAAATAGTGCAACAAGCCTCTGCTGCGTTGCCGGAGGACAACGCAGCAGAGGCAGGTTGCACTATTTCTCCACGGAGTGCGGTGCCGTCGGTGCCGAGAAGAGCTCCGATTGCAAACCGAAACCTAAAAACCCGTCGAACTTGTGCTGATTTTCAGAAAGCCGTAAAATAGCGCGCGTGCTTTCTATCGTTCTGCAATTTGTTGATTTAGTGTTTTTCAAGGATACTCAGCAAGTTCCCGAATGAAACGATGCCCTTAAACTCAATATTAAAAATAAATATATAATTACGCGAACATAATTAACAACTTAATCACCCCGAACTTTATTAATTTTCCAAGATCCAATTTTTGGTCCAATTTATCTTAATCTTAATCACCCCGAACTTTACTTAAACTTAATCACCCCGAACTTTATTAATTTTCCAAGATCCAATTTTCCAAGATCCAATTTTCCAATTTTCCTTGGCCTAGGACCAAAACGACACAAGCCTTCTTTTTTGGTGCGATGAGTAGTTTTCGCAATATCGAAGTTGTCTGCCTTTCGCGAAACACCCTGTATATCATATGTAGGAAGGATCAGTGCATACTAATAAAGCTAGCGGCTAAAAAGTGAATTCCACGCGCTAAATAATTGAAGAAAAGAGCGCGCTCGGAGCCTCAAATATGGCGGTCTAACACAGCTAGTCGCGCCGTGCCATGTGGCAGCTCAGCGCACAATGTTCGAGTTTCAGCAGGCCAACACTAACACAAAATGGTTTGCCACGATTTTTATTCAGTATACGTTTCAAACCTGCGGCGATCCGTTGATGTAAGCGAGCTTCCAGAAGCTTCACCTTCTTCGGGGAAGCGATGGAAGGACCACGTGGGAAGGACTGCCTACTGTCCTTCTACGGTGCTGATGAACGTTGATAAACGCACAATGTCTGGTTTACGCGGTTGCGTAGGTTGCGTTCAAAGCGACCTAACCAACACGCTGATACGACAGTAACGACAAAGACACCGTGACAATTATTTCATCGCGTCAATTGCCGACAGCATAATCACGGAAGTCACAAAAGACGAACAAAAATCCCACAAAAGACGAACAAAAATCGAAAAAGGACCTGTCCCACCCAGTTCAGTGCTTTTCCGCTCTCTGCAGTCTGTTTTGCTAAAGTCGTGAATACTTGAGGGCAAGTTTGTGTGGTAATGAAGCCAAAGCTTGCCAGTGCGCTGGCACAGTTTGAGCACCGATCAAAGCTATGCACGCGCACTCTTCATAAAAAAACAATTTTCGCTGACGTAATCTTTTGCACCATTTTGTTGTAATCAGCTGTCCGGCCCGTTCTGAGAGCAGGCGAAGATTCGCATCACACATCAAATCAAACGTAGAAAAAAAAACGCCTTTTTTATAATTAAAACAGTTTTTTTTCTAATGGCGGATTGACGGCATGTGAAAACACGCGATACATAAGAGAGGAAAGATAAACTAAATTGAACTGAACAAACTTTTTTTGACCAGATATTGCTGCGGTGGTCGATGAATGGGAGGATGAGGGTGGCCTCGTCGTGGCCAGGAGCCGGTCCCCCAGCGAGGCGCCATTGTGTCTATGAGGAACATGAGCAGACCCCGCCAAAGCTCTGGGGCGTGCTCGGTTGGGATGGTGGTGTCTCGAAAGACACATGCGTGCAGGAATGAGGGTAGTGGGGTGCGTCCAATGCACGGCCAAGGCCCGTCGTCGGGGTGCGGCATATTGCGGGCAGGACCCCAGGAGATGAAGCAGGTCCGCCCTAGAGTGGCAGCTTATGCAGGTACAAGGTGAAGATGACACTCCCCCCAGTCGTTCCCGTGGAACCGTTGCAGAAGATGCGGTTTCATGAGGGTCCCTGTCTGGATTGGGCGAACCAGAACGGTCTCCCTGCGAGAGAAATGGAGGGAGGGTATGGTGCGGATGGATAGCGGGTTAGCAACCATGGAGAGGTCGGTGACTCGCCAGGATTTCGTAGAGCGCAGGTCGTGCTAGGGGTCGGTATAATGATCTGGGGGGGGGGGGGGGGGGGGGGGGAGGGGGGCTCCTTGGCTAGCGCGGAGAGGAGGTGTGCGCGCGCTAGGCTGTGGGCTGTCTCGTTGCCAGGTTTGTTACTCTGGGCAGGAGGGACCCAGCGTATGGTGACTTGAAGGCCGGATGATCTCAGGGATTTGACGGCCATTTTGAGTTCTTGCAATGCAAGACCGGTGTGCTTGGTGTCAGGGTATATGTAGTGCGCCTCTTGCGAGTCGGCATAGATAAGGTGCGGGGGTGGAGCGTTTTTCTGTGCCATAAGAGGATCGTCTCGCAGTCTGTAATGGCTTGGGGTTCCGCTTGGGTGCTGATCGAGAGGGTAGGCGCCCTGAGCAGCTGTCTTTCCTGGGACGACATGGTGTGGTTGCACCATACCGTGGCATACCTGGCATCTTGTGAGTGACCCTCTGGAAGGGCAGCGTCGACGTAGATTACTTGGGTGCTGTCTTCGAGTGAGAATATACACCTGGAGTGTCTTTTCCTGTTGCATAATACGAGCGTGGCTTTTACACGCTGTACGACTGTTTGCAGGTAGGTGTTCGCAGGAGAAAAAACAAAGCGCCAGCGCTACGTCGTTGTGCTGCTTGACTAAGAGCTAACCCCCTGGTCAAATGCTAAAGAGCAGCTGGACGCATTTTTAATATCAGTTTAGGCGGAGTACGCGGTTTCACTTCGACGGAATAGTTCGGCTGTAATATTTCCTGCCTTTAAAACGACACCAGTCATATATTCTGGTTCGATTTTTGAGACTGCACAGTGCAGCGATGTCTCCAGTTCGTAACTGGACGTAGGCCCTCGTAACGTTGATGCAAAATACGTGTATTGATGCATGCCTAGTACGACCGTCACTCTTGCCCAAAGCAGCCGATCGTAGTTAAAGGGACGGTGAACCGAAATTAGTATTTTAGAAACCATTGCAGGAGCTGTAGGCGGGACGCTACAATACCTACAACACTACTCGTAAGGTGATATCTCGAATCGACGGTCGTATTTCTGAGAAAAAAACAACCAAAAAAAGGTCGAGATTGAACAAGGCCGACGAGGCGCGTGACGTCAAGATATCTCGTTTCCTCCTCTCTTCGTTTCACCCCCTCAAGGCGGAGAGGCTGAGAAGACACGAGGGCGTTCCCTCTCATTCTCGACTCTTCTAGGAGAAACAAGACGTAAACATATCTGTCAAATGCGCCTCCTTAAAGAAAAAAAAATAATAATACGTTCATCCGTTCGATATATCGTTGAATGAGTGATGTTTTGATGTTTGTAGCATCCCGTCACGCTTTTGCTGCCGTGCTTTGTGGAATCCAGATTTCGGTTCAGCCTCCCTCTAAAGGCTACTAAAGGCTAAAAGGTATGAATGGGAGTTCGGCGGCATAAACCCGAATTCACCTCTTTGGCACATTTCGGCCATACAGTGTCGAACAAGGAATTTTACTGCATAAGCTGAGTTTATAAAAGTCTCACGTACAAGGTTCACGTCCGCCGCATTTCCTGGGACCTTGACAAGATAGCGGAACAACGTGCTAGCGATGAGACGCGACACTCGCACAGCGACGCGACGCAGTCTGGGTCGCGACAGATTTAACCAGGTCGCCGTTTACCGTGCAGCCAAATCTCTTAAAGTCATGGAACTGCAGCGTGATCAAGAGCTGGAGGGATTGGCAGAGCGCGACTGTTCTCGCACTCCTCCAGCGACAGAAACTTCAAGAGGCTGCAAGTCACCGTCGTTTTTGTAAAGCAGTAACGCGCAATAAATTCGAGGTGGTTGAAAAAAACCATCACGTTCATCTGGTTCCTGAAACGACGCTGTGGCACTGAAAGGCTCTATAGTTTTCGTTGTTGTGCAGTAGTTTGTCGGGTCTGTGGGAAAAAAACACACACACACACAAACTTGGTGAACGACGTGTCGGCCGCCATGCCACTCAAGAGCCTATACCCGAGTCTCGACAAAAATATCGGGGTAACTACGACATTAACTTGAAATTTTCGTGGAAATCGTTGAGTATTTCATCGGTCGAGTGAAGTTTCGCATAAAATTTAAACTATCAAGCGCAAAACCGGCCTCGAGTAGACGTTTGCGTCGAGTAGCGTCTGAGAATTCTATCGTAAAAGGGTCGCGAAACGCTTATCAAAGCACCTTAAAAACCGTCAACCCTAATGTGCGGGGCGAACTCTGATTGAGAGATTAAAAGCGGTTCTCTTAAACCGCGTTCGGTTCAAGTCCGGTTTGAGGAGTCCACCGATTTGCACGAACAAACAAAGAGGTTCATCAAAATGAGCGCATGTTAGCCCCGATTCTGGAATAACTATCGGGTGCACGTCCGGGCGCCTGCCTTATCACGTGGGTGTGACGAAGTTACCTTCCGTAGCGCTGAGAAAACGAGAGACGGGAGGAGACGAGAGAGCGCGGGGAAGTCAGAGAAACCAAGAAACGGGCCACACACTACGTCTATCGGCCAAACCCCAAGCCTCAACTTTGTTGGCAGCTATAGACATAAATTGTTCGAGGTCGTTTAGATTTGGACATTTGGGGAAAAAAAGTTGGCGAGGAGTTCGACCGCCGTGATTGACCGGCGCTTAGGTCGAGCGCGGCCCCGGCGAATCACGGCCGGCTATCTTGTAATAGCGCTCCGCCGGTCGGAGCAATAATATGTGCGGGGAGGGGGGTCACGTCTCGCAACGATGACGGCCAATAAATGACTTATTCTAAGGGCTCGAAGCACGGAGATCAATGAATTAACCTTTCCGGAGTTTACAAGCAGTCAAAAACACCTCATTACGTCACCAATTTTTTATTTTGCTTAGTATTTCTAGTTTTTTTACACAACAGGTTTAAGCCGGTCGATGTGTTTGCCTTGCATGATTTTTATCGAGGGACTTTAGTATGGGCTGCCTAAATTAAATTGTTTTCTTTGGAATCATTTTACCTTTTCCCCATCGACGACCACGTACGTCATTTTGGGCTCCTACTATTATAACGGTAAAGTCGGAAGTGGCCACGTGACTCAACGAGAGTTCCGAGATTTCACTTTGTCACGTTTCGCTGTTTCGTATACAGTAGTTGCTGCGCTCGGAGTATAAAACTCGGAGCGTCGGATATCGAATATAAACTGCGCGCTAGAAAGGTAAAATGCTCGTAATTTAACGGTACAGGTTACTATTAACGAAATGTATTGGTTCAGTTGGTTCTGTAAGCAGAAACTTTAGCGGAAAATACTAGAATGAACGATATTTTTTTTAGCCAAAATGATTTTTTTTTCCCTAACTTAAAGTCTTATATAACGCGTTGAAGATACAAAACCTGCCTTTTGTGTGCAGGCAAGCTCCGGGATGTGTATATCTATACACTCGTATTCACCTCAGGAGCCAAAGTAAAACAAGTCCGGCTCCTCGCAGAATTACCAAATAAATAAATAAATAAATAAATAAATTACTAATTTGTTCCCTCACACGCTGAATCAAGATATATGTAGGTGCATCTTCGATTAGCTTTAAGTTATTTTATGAAGACGTGCGCGATTAAAACGCCGATAGCTTCGTTTCTCCCTTCGCCAACCAAATATCGTGAGAACTACTTCGCGCAGCGCACGAATAAGGCGCAAAACTTCATATTTTTTTCTTGGTGTGACAACGAGCATGGGAAAGGAGCGCGTCAGCGGCGTCGCCTCTGTCGACTATGGTTCGTAGAGAGCCAAGACTGCAGAGAGGGTCAAACTCAAACCATGGGGAGCGTTTGCACTTTAATGGCGGACGCCTCCATCGGAGATTGGTTGCAATTGGTCATGCTCCTCGTTATCGCGTGGATAGGAGGAAAGCAGGCGGGAAGGCGGAGGCACTCGTGGACGACCAACGCATTCGTCACCTGTATAGCTCGTATTGCAAACGCGGCCCATGAACCACGTTGCCCAGATCGAAAAGTTGGAAACTCTCTGTAATACAGGCTCTCTGATTGTTCGCTGCCACCTAGCGGTTGTCGCCGCCTACTCGTCGGGAAGCAAAAATGTGACGAATTGGGCGGGACTAGTGTGCCCGTTATTATTTCGACGGGATTTAAGGTTCTTACAAATTCTGCAAGCTTCTTCCGTGACGAAAAGCTGGAGCGAACGTAATCTGAGTGAAGCGGCTAAAAAAGTCCTACCGATGCAAATTATCTTTCGACCGCAGGGGCCGCAACCCAAACAACTTGTTTACCAACACTACACGGTTGCTATAACGCATATACATAATGCAGACGTTTTCAGCACGTGAACACGGCACGCATTGAACCTCTCTCTTTTTTTTCCTGTATAATAAGCGCGCACGTGACACTCGCATGCCGTGTTAGCGCCCGACGTTCAGCGTTCAAGCGCACGAAGCGTGCGCTTGAACGTGGCCTTGTCAGGCTTGCAATTGCATGTGTTTGCCTGCAGGTGAAAATATATGGCAGCGGCGAAATGCCCTGCTTGCAATCTTCTATACGGTTGGCGGTTATCTAGAGGAAATTGTGCGTGCACTAAATAAACGGTGAGATAAAAATATCAATTCTGTTTCTGCGCACGTTTATACAGTTTAAAGTTAGTCTGCCTCAACGGGCGTCTGGTGTCTCAGCAGTAGAAGAGCAATTTAGCCAGTGCAGATAAAACAGCTAGCCTGGGGTCTTTAACGTGCACCACGCAGTAGTGATACACCACCGCACGCCGGTACGATGCTCATCCAGATCGAAACGGGCAGGGGTGGGGATTGAACCCAGAACCCCTGAGTTCTGCAGCGCATGCTTTCGCTCCACGTGCTCCGAGCTGGTGTGCGCCAGAGTTCCTGTGTGGATTGCAAACACGGCCACCAGCCGCCGCCATGTCTCTGCTCGTGCGGACAAGTCCGTGCAATTTCCAGGTTGCCAAAGCTGTGTTCACGCGCAAGTCTGCACGTGCTTGCACTCATGAGGAGCCAATCGGTGCGCCATGCTTGCCATTGCCTATTCACCCCATTCGGTGGGAGTTGATACCACGAGGGCGCCACAGTATTTGGTGCCCCAGTAAAGTTCCGGTAGTGTATTTATTTATTCTTCAGCAACGCACAGCGGTCGGGTAAGAAGAGTTTCCTTCTGAGAAGTTTCTGTAATATGTTAGTGAGAACATTAGTGCATTGTACAAAGTAGTACAAAGAACAAAGGAGGAGAGACAAATGGAAAAGAAGAGGAAAACCGGAAGCGCGCAGGGGTCCGCCGATAGGGGGTGGTAGTGAGGTTGTTTGCGGAGTATTCACTGGCGGCCATAGCTGTATGCGCGAATGCTGAGCGCGTGCTGATGGCGAGCTTCCACAGTTCTTTTGCAACGTGTATTCTGCACCATCAAGAGTGCCGGTCTTAGCAGCCTACTGATGTGAGCTCGTTCTGATCATGCGCTCTAAACAGCACCCACAAATATGGCGTCCAGTGACTACTCCCTATTGGGGAGGAGATCGAACAGCCACGCCTCTAGCGAGACGCTTCAGCTGTGGGGGCAACAAACAAAATTTTCTCGGTTGTTTTCGATTAGAGATATCAAAAATGATGTTTCGAAGGCCGCTTTTCGTGTGACCAATGCACTGGTCAGAGGGAAGCGCTCGTGCCCATGCAGACCATGCTAGGCGAGCTTCAGTTTTATTGTTAGGCTCTGTTAGTAAACACCGGACTGTGGGGACAACAAGCTCCTTAAAGCGTCTCCTATAGTTCGACCTCCGAGAATTCACTATACTTCGTCTCACCTTAGCTATAGGGTGCCTTCATGTGCGCTTTGCTTGGGGTGATGACATCTAGCCATTTTGTTTCTAACGCTTATTTTTATTTTTTGTTCTGAAGCGCGTGAAAGAGCGTGTCCCTGCACGTGCTCGTGGCGCTGACTGTGCTACGACGACATTTTGTTTCCTGCGATTTCTTTGTATTTTCCCTGTGAGCGCGTGCTGTCGGCCTCGGGTACTACAAACGATGGCATCACCCTAAACAGAAGAACATTGAGGCACTCTAACCTTAGCATGGACTAACCGCGATTGCTGTGCTAGCGCGAGCGGCTAGCCTTGACTGCCTTGACTGGAGCACTCGCTGCACGAGCGCTCGTGCAGCCGCCGAGGCTTCATTCGAATCAACTATCTCGCGCTTTTAGCACGCGCGGCTAGCAATCCATACTAACGTGAGACAAAGTATAGGGGCCATCTGTGTGCGCGGCTGCTGAGCTCCTGCTGACGGTGAGCTTCCTCAGTTCTTTTCCAACGTGCATCCCGCACGCGCTCGAGATTCCTGCTCTTAGCAGGCTAATTATGTGAGCTCATTCTGAGCATGCGCTCTAAACATCGCCCTCAAATATCGTTGCGCAGCCAGAGTTGCGCGTTCATGCTTGGCGGGTGGCGGTGGCGCCGGCTTTCCTACACAGCCAGGGATTCTTTGCTCCTCACACGATCTATCTCGGCGAATAGCGGCGCGGCGGCACGTGAAAAAGAGACGCGGAACTCTGGCTCTTTTATATACAGGAACTCTAGCGTGCGCTAACGAGTGTTGTAGGCGTCATAGAGTTATTATAATGCACGCTAGAGGTTCAACTGGCGCTAGTGTGCTGCTGCAAATTGAAGCAGACAGCAACCAGTCCGAAATTGACTTCCGGTAATGCATTTCGATGGGAAAAAGCGAGTGCATTTTCTCTCTGCGCTCCATTATAAGAGCAAATATCACGAATAATTTGTACTTACAAGGCACATTGGAACATTTCTCAGTCACGCAGACGAAATAACTGGTCAGTTACGGCATTTTTATTTGAAATTCGTGGCATGAAAAACGGTGTTAAAACCGCTTCGTACGTGTATTTATGTGCACTGTCGGACACTGTTAGCGCGAACACGGCGTCGTCGCTTTCCAGCATGGGAGATATACGTGCCGAAACGAACGAATTACATGTGAAAAACCAAGAGAGACGGCAAGAACTACGCAGTAACACTGGATAAGTAACTCCTTATGCATGCAGACGATCAAAATAAATTGAAAGCCACGTAATATACTAGTAGTCAGATATGCAATAAATAAGTACTGCTTTATTCTTTCTGCTCGTGAATATGTGCGAAGATGCTTGTGGGTTCAAATCATCAGCCGCACGCTCCAAATCTTTGCAAATAGGGAGAAGCAGAGAACAGGTGCCTGATTAAAACTGCCCGACATAAGAAATAATGAAAAGACGCACCTTTCGTAGCCGACATACTTATTTTTTTAACAGATTGTCAAGATGCACGACGGAGTCATTTTCATATAGTGAGTGACAGAACGGGCATATTAGCAATATATAAGCGCCACCGGAATGCTAGCGAACCTTGAACGCACTCTACATTCCTTTCGATTGTTATTTTGCTTAGAATCGTCGCTCATTTTTACATACATGCCATGGAACAGAGGTTTGGGCCTGAAATATAGCGAAGTTTAACATCGTTCAGTAGTAAAGAAAAATGCTGTAACTAAAGAAATTACACATTCACTATATCAATAAACGTACATACTATCCGGTACAACTGAAATAAGAAAAGTTATTTGTGTTATTTTCCGGCGAAGAGACAAAATTCACGCGGGTTTTCCCATAGGAATGCACAGGAGCACCGCAAAAGTAGACTGGTTGCTGTCTGCTTCAATTTGCCTCCCGGAAGTCGCATAGACACTAGCGCCAGTTGAACCTCTAGCGTACATTATAATAACTCTATGGTAGGCGTTGCCGAAAAAAAGTTACGAAATACGTTACTCGTTACTTGCAAATAAAAAGAGCGCGTTACCACCCTACGTTACCTTAAAATAAAAGGGATGCCTTACCGTTACCGATAAAAAGTAACGCACGTTACTTTCGCGTTACTTTTTTAATTATAAATTAACACGTTTTACTGTTTTCACGGTGCAGGTAAACATAAGAGCCATATTTCGAGATACATTATGTTCAAGCAGAAAAAAACAAAAAAACATAATTACTTTACATTTTTATACGGTTTCACCTAAATACTCACAACAAAAGACGCAAAGAAAAGCGCAAAAAAAGACAAAAAAATGCACAAACTTTGGTGCCTAAAAACAGGAAAAAAAAAGGGAGGGTTTCCTTCTTAAATCTTGGAAAGAAAAAGTAACGAGTAACGTAACTACGTTACACGTTAGTCGAAATAAGTAACGTAGGTACGTTACCCGTTTCTGTTTAAAAAAAAACAAAAAGAAACAACGAGTACAGTACTACGCTACCAAAGGAAGTAACACGTTACCGGTAACGCCGTTACTTGTACCGAGTTTTCGCCAACACTGGCGCTAGCCCACTCGGCAACCAACGGCGAGATACAAGAGATAAGGGGAAAGGAGGGGGGGGGGGTGGATGGTAGCCAGTGAGGACACGAGGAATGAGAAAGAAAAGACGCGGAAAGGTAAGAGAGATGAGAAAATAGGGGAGAAAGAGAGAGAGAGGTTAGCCCATGGATACAACACGCTCTTCTACAACATGCATCATTCCGGTTGCAGCGACGCTCGGTTGGGAAGGAGGGGAGCCCTGAATTGAACAAACTACCCCGATGGCGAAATAATAATTTAAGAAAGCGAAAGATACATCCTCTAATCAGAAAGCTGGAGATTTAATATGTTCTCAAGCTTCTCAAAAAAAAAAAAAAAAAAAAAAAAAAAGGCAGAAATTACGTTTAAACGAAGTAGCGCTTTACACATTCCGCTATCTTGCGGAACACTTCGCGGAAATAATGCCAAGTGGTCTACGAGATTGCGTGGCCTTCACTTCATTTCTCACATGAATGTGTGGTCCCTGCCGGACCTTCCATGGGACGTGGGAACCTTGACACGTCGACCACGATTGCCCTTCGCATCGGGACAGACTGTTTCTTTCATAAGAACTACTACTATATTCTTCTGCCTCTTGGTGCCACCCGTTGAAGAGTCGGGAGCCTGCCGAGCTTACCGCTTCGCGGCAAATCGCATGCGAGCACTGGGTGCCAATTACCGGTGGTATATTCTCACGAGGCACGTACAACCGCTTGGCAGGGGTCCCGGGATTGCGTCCCCTGCTCCCGGTCCGTGACTGAGAGCACGCTGACGGTCGATTTCACGTGGACGGCAATCGGGCGAATGCGCAATCATAGAGCCGAAGCTTAATTCCTTTTTTTGACCTCGGGACGAACCATAGAGTATTAAAAGTTTGAGGAAGCGCTTCACGCTTAAAGTGTCAAGCATTTCATTTATTTTTTTAAATTTTATTTCGGGATTGTAGCATTTTTGAATGCTCACCTATAGCCCGAATACATGTATGCTCGCCTGAATGCAACCTTGACTTTAACCCACTATATATGGCTATACGTATGTCGTCAGACTGAGTAAAACAAAAGTTAAGTTGTTTGTCCTCCTGGTGGTGTGGGAGGCAGGTTACGCTCCGATGGTTTGGAGCGTGGTGGCACGAACGTCGCTGAGTGACGGGTCGACTCACCGCTTGTGGAGAACTATGTGCATTTATTTACACTAGTTACAAGTCCCAACTTGGGAGCCCATCCCGCCTCGTCTAGAGTCTCGACCCCCGTCCCGAATTTCTCTCAATCAGATCCCCAATCCAAATCTCTTGTAGAGTCGTTCTCTGCAATTTTCCCAGTCTGGCTGGCGCCTACCGCTAAATTATTGCATCGGGCAAAAAGAGACAATTTTTACACTAAACGGCTAAACCCTCTATATACAGGCACACTCGGTTAACAGCCGCAAGCAGGTCCAAGAACGGGCTCTCCCCGTCTCGGTCCGAGCAGTCTCCTGAAACCCGAGACGTTCCTTAACGACCGCGGGGGAACCGCCCCCGCATTGCGGCCGCCCTGCCCCCGCGAACGCTCCCTCCAAATCGCCGACATCAAAATCAAAAGATAAAAAAAAAAAAAAAAATGCCGACGCAACTCTGGAAAGACAAACTTGTCTAACAAAATAAAACACCTTCATCAATAAGCATGATTTCTATATACTTAACTCTTCACCACCAAGACTGTGGCGCTGACACCTGCATGATGTAAGCGCAACATAAATTCCTCCCCGAATAGCGCAATGGCAAATATTCAAACCGACAACTTGGCCCACAGTTAACCAAAAGCTACAGCAACAACATTACGCTCTAAAAGTTCATCAAGCGCTCATCCGTAAATGTCATCAAAATCAAACGGCACTGGTAAAAAAAAGAGAAAGAAAAAAGATTACCATTCTACTACCAGAAATACTAAAACGGCGAACACACTGCTGCCGCAGGCAAAATGTCTGAGCACAAACCAGAATGGGTGCACAAAAGAAATATTGTCATGATAGCTGTCATATTCAAAATCACCCAAACTGCCACCAACGATCACACACAAGTTGGACCCACTCCTGTACATTCCAGGGTCCCGAAAAATCAGTGGTGGGAGCTCTCGAAACTACGGCACAATCATCATGTGCTACTCATGCTTGCCTAGCCTCGACATGCTTACCAAAGCTATTGGCTACAAAGCACGTTTCAAATACGTGCGGACACTCACACTTCTCCCGCAGAGGATAAGAACTGAACACTCAAAATATATAACGTAATTATAAAATACCGCGAGGGGCCAACCAAAGAGCAAAATAAAAATTATCAGGACAGTGAAAGAAATGTAGGCTAAAGGGGAAACAAAAACCTAGTAGCCTCGCTAGCTACCCCCCTAATCGTGGCCATCTTCTCGTCCGTCTCGTTGTCGTTAAAGACGTTCTGAGGACTGCCTCGGACGGCGCGCAGTCGGTCACTTCCACGACACTCGCTGATCCCGAGCTCAAGCTAGGGATCTGCCGTCCTCGCGTGCGAGCTCTGGCCATTGGCCGGAGTGGCTTCTTTTTCTCATCCGTGCTCATTTGGCGCTTGCCGCCCCCGCTGCACTTTGCGTCCAGACTCCCCCTTCTGGAGTAGCGCGACGCAACCTTCTTCCTGGGCGTCGCCCTGCGACGCACCGCCGGCTTGACCTTCGGCGACGACACGGCCCCGGTCCCGAAGTCGGTGCCTCTCCGCAGTCGGAGCTTCCGCCTCGACGTGTGGATCGGAGGAATCAAGGCCATTTTCACCGTCCTGTCACCGTCGTCCACGTTCTGGCCGTGGTCATTCGCGTCGTAGCCCGGAGCCGATGCAGGGTTGGACCCGGAGCACCTCTCGACCGCCGACTCCGACCTGTCGCTGCGCCCCTTGCGCAGCTGGTTCCTTCCTGCAGCCTGGGACGGCCCTTGCCTCCCCAGTGCTGCGGTGACCGATGCGCCGGGGTTCTCTGGATCCCTGCGCTCGATGTCGCCAACCAGGTTCGTCCCCCTGTCGCCGCCGTCACCACCGCTCCCGCTCTCGCTCTCGCCTCCTTGCGTCACCGGATCACCGGCGGGTGCATCTGCCTCGTCGGCGCCAGCTCTCCACTGAACGTGCTTTACCACGCGTCCGCCGCGGTCGTCGCCGTATGCGTTCTCCTCGCGGTCTTCTTCCGGATTTTCAAGCTTCTGCCGCTCATTCAAGATTTCGGGCCAACCGTCATCGTCGTCCGTTTTCCTGGTGGGCTTGGGATGCCCCTTGCTCGTCTGAACCACCGGCTCGACCTCGATGTCGCCGCAGTCATCACCGTCCGCGTCTGTCTTTTCTTCGTTCTCCGCGGTTTTGCACTTGAGCACCTTATCCCCCAGCGTGTCCTCAGGTCTGTGTAGAAAGTCCTAGTTTATCTCATTTTCCATCACTTGAATTTCTACCGCTTCCCTCTCGAGAACCGATCGAACTTGCAATAGTTCTTCGTACACCTCTGGCGTAAGCAACGCTCCCAAACTGTTCCGACAGCTCGTCGGTGATCGCACATAGTGTGAGGACTTGCTGGCCCGCGCTTTCTCCCTCCCCTACTAAACTCAGTGGCACGTAGGCCAAATCGCCAGTTATTACCTTTCCGAACGCTCCTTTCAACTTAATTGTTCCTTCACTATGTTCTAAATACGCCGCAGGAACCGTTTCCAATCTCAACCCCATAATCTCTGTCCCGGAATCTAGGCAGGCCTTCAGAGGTCTGTCTGCCACTATACGAGATCCACCCACCTGAGGCTCATACTGGCCCTTTCGACGCATGCTTTAGCTGTTTCCGTTGGCATAGACGCCACCTGGGCTACCTATTTTCGCGGGTCATGTTTGTTTTGGTTCCCTTGACCTTCGTCTGCTGGCCTTCGTGATTGCTGACAGTTTTTCTGGATATGTCCCGTTCGACCACAACCAAAGCAACGAATTGCCCTCATTCGGTCCGCGCCGCGTCCCTCACCGCCAGTCGTCGTCGGCACAGTCTCCTGCTACTGCCCATCTCGCCCTCGAACGGGTGCGCTGTCCGACGTTTTCTCCCTGCCTTGAGGCATTCTCCCATGACGGCTTTCGTCGAAGTTGTCCGCCAGCTGAACTATCTCCTTTGGATTCAGTCACCCTCTCGTCTCATTTTGAAGAACGTAGGTTCTCACCTCGTCTGGCATGACTTGCTTCAACCTGTCTGACACCAAGAGGTGTCAGAGTGATCCAGAGTGAATCTCGCGACTGTTCAGATAGTCTAAAACAATGTCTCCAGTTTTGTTGAAAATTGTGCCCACGACTCGCCGTCCGCTTTTAGAGACGTGAGGAATAACCTCCGGTACTAGTTGGCGGTCATCTTAAGCTCCCTAAAAATTTTTTCTTTCAATTCTAGGTATGACATTATTCGTCCGTCTGACTGATTCGCGCTGAAAGCCCTCATTCTTTCCATTAGAAACAAAAGAATGATGGCCCCCTGTGCTTCTGCTGGTATGCCCAGCGACGCGAACAGCGTGTCTACGTTTTTGAACCATCCTGGGACCATGGACTCGACATTTGGCATCTGAGCCAACACCGCGCGCAGCTCCTTTGCGTATTCCGACATCTTGCTTCTTTCACCTCGTCTTTTCCACCGCGACACGACTGCTCCTCTGCCTGTTTCGCGTTAAGTTGTCCGATCTGCAGTTCGAGTTTTAGAGCTACAATTTTCAGCTTGAGCTCGTTCTCGCTCTTACTCCTCCCCCCCCCCCCCCCCCCCTCCGACACGTCGTCCAGCATGGCCGGGCTCTTATCGCCGTTCTCACTCATTGCACCTCAAGCTCCTTTAGTCATCGACCGAGTCACCACTGACATGCGAAACCCGGAGGAAACAGAAATGAGTCTCACCTGTTTCAGTTAGCCGCTCTTAAGGCGATGACTCTCCGGTGTCGCTGGATGTCACCCGTCGGAGTGGTCCAAGGTTCGGGCCCGGCTGGTCCGTTCTTCGGGTCGAAACCCACGTAACTTTTCACATAGACCATATTGCGTCGTCGATGCACGTTGGACCTCAGCACACGAAACTTCTCGCGTAGATGTTACTCCGTCCGCTCGTCCTCTTCGAGTCGTAACCCACAAGGCCTCTCACGAGGATGTCGCCTTGTTCTCTTCGGGTCGAAACCCTCGAGGCCTCTCACGGGGATGTCGCCTCGTCCACCTCGGGTCGAAACCCACCAAGACCTGTCACGGGGATGTCGTCTTGGTCACTTCGGGCAGGATCCCACGAGGTTTCTCACAGAGATGCTGCCTCGTCCGCCGTTGAGTCGAAGCTCACGTGCTTCGCCGCAAGTCGCCGCCACATCATCTCACCGGAAATCGCGCCACCATCCTGTCGACTGCGCCAGTTAAAGTTGTTGGTCCTCCCGGTGGTGTGGGAGGCAGGTTCCGCTCCGATGGTTCGGAGCGTGGTAGCACGAACGTCGCTGAGTGACGGGTCGACTCACTGCTTGTGGAGAACCATGTGCATTTATTTACACTAGTTACAAGTCCCAACTTGGGAGACCATCCTGCCTCGTCTAGAGTCTTGACCCCCGTCCCCAACTTCTCTCAATTGAATCCCCAATCCAAATCCCTTGTAGAGTCACTCTGCAATTTTCCCAGTCTGGCTGGCGCCAACCGCTAAATTATTGCATCAGGCAAAAAGCGACAATTTTACACTAAACGGCAAAACCCTCTATATACAGGCAGACTCGGTTAGCAGCCACAAGCAGCTCCAAGAACGGGCTCTCCCGGTTTCGGTCCGAGCAGTCTCCCGAAACCCGAGACGTTTCTTAACGACCGCGGGGGAACCGCTTTCGCATTGCGGCCGCTCTGCCCCCGTGAATGCTCCCTCCAAAACGCCGACAAAAAAATCAAGATAAAAAAAAAAAAAAATATCAATGCCGACGTAACTCTGGAAAGATAAACTTGTCTAACAAAAAAAAAAAAAAAAAAAAAAAAACCTTAATTAATAAGCATGATTTCTAATACTTAACTACCAAGTTATATTTCGTTATGGTAGGCACACTTTTTCTGATGCGAAATAAATTTGGCGAGTAAAGCGCGAAACACATGTACGACGAAACCGTCCGATCCCACGTCCGACCACGCAATACGACGGTCGGAGGCGAGGGTTTTCAACGCTCTCCGATGCTACGAAAACCCTCTCCTCTCAAGGTCATTCCGGCAGTCCAGTCCGCACGTCGGATGTCCGCCAGCTGCATTCTTTAAGCTAAGTGCGCAAAGAAAAAAAAAAAGGAGTACAACAAATTTTAGAAATATGGGGCCAACCCAGGGGTCTCCAAACCCCGACCTCTGGGTCAAATCCGGCTCGCGGTAGCCCTCCCACCGGCCCGGGGCTGCCCGCTGTCCTTGCAGTAACCCCCGGACCGCGGGTCGTTTCCAGCACTCACGCTGCAACTGGCGCAAAAATGAGCGTGTGTAAAGAAACGGCGCGGCGTCGCTCGCCGAACGCTTCGTACGTGTGCTGACACTTATCCCGCCGATAGTTACGTGTCATATATTTACTGCACATTATCATCATCGGCATCTCTATTCTTAGTTCACTGCCTCATGTCTGCGTAACTACGTTAAAAGTATTTCGCTTAGTGTCCTGTGTCACGAAACGAAAACCAGATAATGCCCCATTGCGAGCAAATTAAAACGTAAAACATGCAGTAAAACGCTTTACTAATAAAAAAATTAATGAAGCTGTATTTGGGGTCAGTATGGCGGGATTTACACCAATGAAACGTTGTGAATTTGAATGTACTTTAAATGTACAGTAAACCTTTCGTCCGCCTTGTTTGCTATACATGGATACATTGGGCAGTCCATCTGATTATGCCATGTTTCAAAATGCATCTAGTTACTAATACATACTTTTTTTGGGGCTACTATGATTCGAGTCACATTAATCTGATTTAAATAAGATTGATTACCTAAATCAAATAATTTTTAATTAAAGCAAATAAATATAATTTATTAATTTCTTTTTAAAACACGATCGACTGTTTAACCTTGCTCCTACCGTTTTCTTTCACCATCTGCCCTCTGCGAATATACCAACGTTGTTACCGGCCTTGATTTATGCCTGTCGAGTTTTCTGGGCTTCAATTATTGTACTATGTCACGATTAGGCGAATAATGAATTATATTATAACAAGGTATATTGATCTGCATTACTCGCAAGTCTTGTTGTTTGCATGTAGGTTTTCTCGCAATACACCTTCATTCTTTTTTACTGTATTTTGATTTTTGTTTATAAATCTTTATCTACGGCTATTTATTCAGTGTTTTTTTTTCTATTTCTTTATATTTATTCGTTTAGTTTCGAACTCTCAAGGCATACCTAACCCTTGGCCATAAAGTTCGGAGATCCCTGGGCTAAACCAATCACTGCGCGTGATTGCTTTAGCAGAGAGAATAGCAAATGCACAAAGACGACAAGCGCCATGACGATGGACTTTTGCCACTGCTCGATTGACCCGATTAGATTGTATCGTCGGCTCCGGTCTAACTTATGGCGAATTCCACTGGTCGTTTTGGTGCGCGCCGGGATTAGTAGACAAGACCTGAGACGGAACACGCGATCCGAACGGAGTCGCTCCGCCTCCGGATCTCCCGGTGAACACGAGCACTCCTCAGGGATCGACGGACGCCTTCCCGTCGTTCACCTTCCCGGGAATCCCCTTCCTGCGGTCCCGGATATCGAAGCACATGTCTTCGCAATCGCAGCGCTAACAACACGTGGTCAAGCACGAGCGAAGTTAATCATGATGTGAAAGATGTGTGTCGATAAGCGATGTGCATCACCGTAGCCCAATTGCCTCTTCGTCGGAATACTCGTGAGCAAGTTCAAGCAGTGCTTTCCTTAGACTCCCTAAAAGGGGGGGGGGGGGGGGGGGGGGCGAGTACACCCCCCCCCCTTGTTTTCCTGAAGGCAGCCCCTTAATCCGCAACGAATCCTCTATTCTCTACCCCCCCCCCCCCCCCCCCCACTAACCACCCCCCCTCCCTAAAATTTAGCCCCCCGCCCCCGCCCCTCTAATTTCAATTCCTGAGGAAACCCCTGAGTCCAAGTACGTCTCGAACTCCGCCTCCTCTGCGAAGGAACCGAAATTGGGATTTCGCAAAGTAAGGCTGCAGAACTGTTGAACGGGACGCTATAAACTCCAGAACATCACTCGTACATCGATATCTCAAACGGATGGCCGTACTTTTGGAAAAGAAGGGCGCGATCAAGCGAGGTCTTTCACGTAACTATCCTCCGGGAGAAGTTGAGAATGAGGAGAAGCGGCCTTGCTTCTCTCCTCCTCGCTTCGGTTCACCAGCTTGACGGGACGTAGAGAGGAGGAGAGAGAATGGGAATCGTGACGTGCCTTGTCTCCTCGGCCTCGTCGGTCGGTTCAATCGCGCACTTCTTTTTCAAAAAAATACGGCGGTCCGTGAGATATATCGCCGTATGAGTGATATTTTTTGGTTTTGCAGCTTCCCGCCTATCCGCCCGGCCTTGTTTAGTGAGCTTGAAATTTCGGTTCAGTCTCCCTTTAATAGCAGTGGAATTCATGCTGGACATACGAGCAATCCTGGTCGTCGCTGCTACTCGAGCCGCTGCTGCTGGAGGAGCCGCTCGAGCAACTTGACGACAAACTGTCATCAAGCAGCGGCAGCAGTAAAGCGGGCGTCACTTCGCGAGCGGCCATTACGAATTCTTCCGAGGCGAGATGCCCGGCGAGAAAGAGAGTCACGTGAGCGTTTCGAAGCTGGCTAGGCTGGCTTCCGGTCGAATCCGCCGAAATCGGCGGAGCGATTTTTCTCGGACCGGGATCGGGGTCGGGAGTGGGGGCTGATCCATAACGACGAGGGGAACACGTCCGTCTCGATCCCGGTCGCCCAGTGAAATAGGCGCGATCCAGAAAAGTGGAGCCCGGCGTGCTCCAAAACGACCAGTGGAATTTGGCATTAGAGTAAGACGGTATATATATATATATATATATATATATATATATATATATATATATATATATATATATATATATATATATATATATATATATATATATATATATATATATATATATATATATATATATATTAAATATGCAGATGGCGGAACAGTATTAACTGAATAAAATAATTGTTAAAATGCCGCTGAAGGACTAAATCATTGACAGTGCCCGGTTTTTACCTCCGGGCCTCCTGACTGCCCGTTAGGTAGGCTAACCCCTGCATCGCAGCGCCGCCTTGTCCTTTCGGCGTTTTTAATATGTCTTAGGGTGATTTCAGATAAGATCGACCAAAGGGTGGCTGGTCGACATTTTTAAATCAACTGATGTTTTTATATGACATTGTCTAGTGTCTGGTATAAACGAATCCACATTAAGTTTTGACCAGAAAAAAAATTTGGAGACAAGAAAAATCGTAAGGCAGGGAGAGGTGGACATTTGCAATAACGCGCACTGATGGAGGGGGCAAGTTTGAAAGTGAATAATTAAAACAATAAAATTAGGAGAATTTTAAAACTTTTTACAAACAAACTATGGGTACAACTTGCTTGTAATATAAAGTAATAATGTTTATTAAAAATTTATTTAGTTTTCTAAAAATTGCCAAACATGCCTGCTCGAACGACAAATGGCAAACTTTGGAAATCTGTATCTCATGAAATAATTTAATCATTATTAAATAACTTGCAGACATTATTTTACTAATATATGGCTATTATTGAAAAAATAAATAAGGTATCTGAGTGACACAATAGTTACAATATATTTAGGCAAACATGGGAAAAAAATCAAACAAAGAAAAATTCCAATGCGAATAAAAAAAAAACACCACCTTCGATTTTTTTTAAATTTGGGTACCCTGTTATACTCTATTTCGGCATTCATTTATATTAAAAACATGTTGCATCATTGCACTGTGAAAGAAGAAACAACTCCCCAAAATAGGGTCCTTTTTCAAAGCCTACACTTAGCAGTGTCCTATACAAGAAGTGACTCTGAGTTCCAGTTTCATGAAACTTGCACAAATATTTTATATACATTTATTCAGATGAGGTTATTGATAAAAAGAGCGATCGGTCACACAGTAAAAGGGAGGAGAAACTATATACAGCATTTTACATAAGCGTACAAAGTGGTATCATATTAGAGACTAATGATTTGAGAAAAGATGATGCAGTGTGAAGTTGTACCTTCCGGTATATTTTACATCTAGAGTAAAATAAATAACTTTACTTCCACACACAAAAACAAAGATATAATAGTAAGATATTTAGGTTGGCTGTGTATTTACGATTACAAACAATTTCAGGTGACGGATGCCATAGTGCCTAACTGGAGCAGCTTCGATGCTCTCGGTGTATGAATGAATCGTGGCAAGCCGATATATTTTATCCTGCTCGAGGATAACATTTTGGGATTTTTTTTTATAGTGATCAGATAAAAATTATTAGTAACCACCAACAAAAACAGTAGGTTAAATACCCCGTGAAGAAAAATGTGATAAATAAGATGTCCCTGCATTCAAAATGAGCAGTCCTTGGGAAATCAAATTCGGCACTTTACGCTAAGGTTTTCCTCGCTGTACCCATTTAATAAAGTTGCTTCCAAGCAGATCCGACTGTCCGTGCTACATATACAGGGGCTCCGGAAGCGGGGGGGCAGGGTGTGCTTTAGCCCCTCCTGTCCTCAGGACCGAGCTGCCGAGCCCCCCCTCCCCCTCCCTTTTTTTTTTTTTTTTTTTTTAGTTTGCGTGTTTGCAGGTTATTTGTTATGGGCCTTCGGCCGATCTGCTGTACCTCCGTCTCTCCTGAACCGAAATAAATTAAATGAAAATGAAATGACCCTTCTGTGCATGCTGACCTACCACCCGCCTCATCTCCGCCAAGCACGAAAAGCACCGGGGCGAAGGAGAGACTTGCTTGAAAAGTCAAAACCAGAAGAAAATGACAGGCAGGACTCATGAACCTGATTGACAACCAGTTGAGAGCGAGCAAAGAGGGGACAGCGAACTGAATGGATTCCGACAAGACGACGTCGGCGAGCGTTTGTCTGCTTCCCCCGTGTGGAAGCAAGAAACCCAGAAGATGCATGATGCTTCTGGCCCGCGGACAAAACAGGCAGGCGGTACTACCGCGGCGCCTAAAGGCCATCATTAGGAGAGGGGGGGCTGGTGAGCTTGAGTGGGGATTTGGGAGTGCTTAGAAAAGGCGAAAGGCTACGAGCTCCCAATTGTGACAAGGCGTCTTCGATGGCGAAAGCTTTGCACTCATGCGGCGTTGTGCCCGCAGGGGGGTGAGGTATGAGGTGACACGTGTTTACAAAATTCAGGAGAAATATTGAGAAAAGCCGACAGGAAAGAGGAATTTGGTAGCTGGCCTGGAGCTCTGTGTTTGCGTAAATGAGATGCTATTATTTCGCGAGATCATTGTGATGTAGCTTGTAAATCTCACATAACACGCATCCACCGTTCTTACTCCGTCGTGTCCTTTTTTGGTGGATGCCTTTTTCGGTGGACGCATGGAAATGATATCTATCGGCCGCGCTTAGCCGCTGCGCAGTGCCAAAATCTTAGACTCTATAAAGTGTTTTGAACCGACCCGATGCGCACACGAGGACGTAAGCAGTTAAAAACGGCGGCCCACGAGTGTATGAATATCGGTTTTTACAGTGACTATCCAAGTCTAGCGCTATCACCAGTCGTGGCTGCGTTGATAAAAAAATATCTGTGCGTGCCACTGGGCAGTGGCGATGCGAGCTCATGATTTTCTGGTATTTGTTTTTCGCCTCTATAACCTCAGTTTAACATCCTATTAGCAAAATGCGTTTGAGGCGGAAATCAGTAAGTAGTTAAATGGTTGGAATGATCCACTCTCTCGTTGCAACCGTCGGATTCAAAAGCGCTGCACACGTCGCGCTGCAACTTAATTCTTTTTTTTTTTTTGCTGGAGACGATTCTTTATTAATATTCTCTCCAAGCACTACATGTTTCAAAACAACTTACAACCAAGGATTTGGAATACAATAATAGGTATAAAAATTAAAAAAAAAAACCAAACAGAAAAAAAAACACAGAGCGTTTACTTCCACGAAAAGCGGGGGTTCACCGACCAGAAGGCAGGTCTCAAACAAATGTATTATGATGATGATGGTTACGGTAGAAAATCACCACGAACAACTGAACAATTCTAGCGAATTACCACGATTGGAATAAGATTAAACTTCACAATGCCTTGTACGCTGCGACACTGGGCATGACGTTTTCCTTGCATGATTGTCCTATTGTGGTTTGGATTTCTTATATCTAATTGTTTATATGCCTTGCCCATGACGTACGACGTTCTTTACCGTCGTACTTTGGTACCAAGCGCCCTATTATTGCAGTGGAAGCTATGTTGTCACTTGCCTCAACGAGTGTTTCAAATCATAATACGTTTGCACACTCAACGTCACGCTGCCATATGCGAAGGACTCCTGTTTGCAGTACAGTATTACGTCAATGCAAGGCATCTATTCCGATATTCGTTGTTAGCTCAAATTCCTTCGTTGTTCGCTGTGATTGGATGAACCTTCTGTTCTGCAAGAAAATGAACGCGGAGGCTCCTAAACTGTGAAGGCGTCACGAAACACAACATAAAGGGGGATTTCCGCACGAACGAAAGCCAAAGGGGTTTGGGTTTTCGAGTATGAATGGAAACTTCGCAGGAAGGAGACTGTCTGGTGCAGCCTCCCCCAACCCTAACGCCGCCACGAGATAGCCCTCTCTGGTGACACTTTGACTTGTCGGTATACCCTATCCAGGGGAGGCATTCAAGCTGGTCCGTTGTCCGATTTATCTCTTAGCAAGCGGCAATATCTCAATAACTGGGAAATCAAGTGACGTCATTGAGGCTGGAGAGGAGCACTGTACTTACCTATCCTTATCTCGACTTCCTTTTTCAAACTAAAGTAAAAAAAGGCTGTTACAAGCCGGCAATATTGACAGTATCACTTAGCGCCCTTAGCTTTAAGATGCGTGATCGATGCTATTCATGAATCGTGAAACCTGAAAGCACTAGGTGGATGCAACCGGTTCATTCAGGCTAAAATATTGTTTTTAGACAAAACCCCGAGACTGGGGGGAAAAAAAGGACAACACAACACGAAGTCTCAAACACAGCTCTTATCCTTCAGCGCCTTCCTTTTGTGATGCCCCCCAACTTGCATTGATGCCAGGAGTCCGAAGCGATCACGGTCGATGTACGTGATCCTGGGGCACATACCGATGTACGCAATCTCTGCCTCCAGTTGAGAATTCGATGGTCCAACTTGCTGTGTTTGAGACTTCGTGTTGTGTTGTCCTTTCTTTTCCGCGAGTCTCGGGGTTTTGTGTAAAACTTTTAACACTAGTTTGTCTACGTCTGCGTTAATACATCATGGTTCCCCGAGAATCCCTAAAAGAACGTACGTTTTCCTTTTTAGACATAGCCAATTTGGCATAGGCACAGCTGCGGTTGATATGTAAAAGTTGGTATAGAAAAGAAAAGAATAAAGAACACATGGGGCGGCTGATTTAAGTGGTTATCCAGTCATTGTATGAGTTGTCAGTGCAAGCTTCTTACTGTTATTTTACTGAACCATTGTTTTACTTTGTTTTCTATGGATAAGTGCGTGAATATGTGAACGCGCTGCATTAATATGTTTTTATTCAAATATGCAATTAATGTCAACCTGGAACCAACCTCACCTTGAGGATTTCAGGGATGTCGAGCACCCCCTCCAAAGAAAGACTTCCGGAGCCTCTGTACATATACGTCACAGGTCCCTTCTGTTGATGACTTGCTGAGCCGCCACGCGTGCCAAGACTGAATGCCAGGGAAGGCGCGCACCGTCAGCCACTCTTCTTTTTTTTGTTCACGATACCGAACAACCTCATTTTCGTCCAGATATACAAGATGCACGCCTTTCAGTTTCTTTGATAGAACGCTCACCATTGTCCTGGCCGTCTGAATTGCGCTTACTGAACGTTCTCTCAGGTTGTTCAGCGTGGCCTGGTGCTTCACGAGTCCGCCAACTCCGTCACATGCATTTTTAACATGTCCAGATGCAGAAAATAACCACTGGGCTTGTGGGCAATCGTCCTTTGCAAATTGGTGAAGCTGGTAGCGATTCTTGAAATGACTGGCGGCGCCGTCACTTACGTACGTCACGTACGAGTATACCGCAACGTTGTCTTCAACCCACTCTTTCACTTTTTCTAGAGCCAAGCAAGCGTGAGCGGCGTCGTGACACAGGTCCTCACTGATGATGGCAAAGCTGTTTGTAGATTTTCTTGTCGTCACTACACATGTAAATATCTAAACTTGTTTTTTTTTTCCCAGTGATATGCTTGCACTTCGTCAGGAAGCACGATGGTCCAGTTTTCAGCAAAGTCAAAATGAAAGACAATGCTCCCGCGTTGCATGCACTGTTTTTCATCGTAGATCGCTTTACCTTGCGTTTGCCGGATATGGTTGTGAAGTACCCAACTTCCAACCGTCACTTGGATGACTGTTAGGAAAGTCTCAGGTTCCAAAGTTTTTTTCACAAGGTCGCCGGACTCCCATGTTGCAAGCACAATCTCTTCATCCTCCGGGATATCAAGTTCCTGGAGTGTAAGAAACTGGTCTTTTGGGCAGTGATCACAGTCTCCTTGAAGGCACAGTTCTGTTGCTGGGTCGCACAGAAATGCCGAGTTCATTTCACCAGTGTTGAATGTTGAGCCTGTAACGTTCTATAGAGCGGCAATACAAAGATAATAATTGGCGCAGCGCACACAAACGCACACTTCCTGGTGTGGAATACATTGGACCCATCTAGGGCGCAACGAATAAAATTTCGTTAGCCCAACGCCGGAATTGGGATGCTAATCTTTGTATATACGGAAGGCCTCTCGTATTGAGCGTGTCATGAAGCGCTTTGGCACGAACGTTTTCTCTCCGTTGAGCATGACAGAGATGACGTCCTTCTGGTTGGGACTTTGGCGCGAACATTGTAGCTCGTCTTTTGTGAAGTACTCTAGGGCAGCAGACAGGTTCTCAGGGCTCACCTTGCACCTCGTGTAAGGATCCGAATAATACCACACGCCATGCTTTTCCTTGAGTTTTCGGGATATACTGATGAGGTACATTGAGGCCTGTGGAATCATCTTTTGAACCTCATTCTTCGTCAGTGTTGACGGCAGGAGTGTAAGCAGTTGACAACGTTCCCGGAGAGAGGTGGCGGTTTCAAAGGCCTGCCGAAAGTTGTCCACCCACTCAGTGCATGTGGAGCATGTTGGTTCGGACGACCCCGATGGTGCGTCCCTGTCGTACGCAATACGTAGCCTTGAGCGTATATTCTTGACAGCAACCTGCTCCAGTTCTGTCTGCTTCCTCTTGACATAGGCAGGCCTGTCCCGACTTCTTACGACGCTTGGTTGTCTCAGCGGCGACACATCTGTAGGTAGTATGCTGCGATTTAGATCTTCAATTGCTTCTTCAGCTGGCACAAATATGTCAGGGCACTGCTCTGAGCTTCGCATCGAGATCTCCTTAGTGATGTGCATGAAGCAATGGTAGCACAGGTAGTCCGTCGCACTCACTTGGTGGAATAGTCAGGCGGAAGAATTTGCTTCAACGAGTTTAGGTCCAACTCGCCAACGCTTCAAAAATTCCGCTGCTTTGGTATAGTCTTTTTGTGTTTGCAAAAGTAATCTGCACAAAACACTCGTTCGGAGCTCCAGGACGTCTTCATAATGTATACATAAATAATAGAAATTAAACCCCAACTGATGGCATATAATTGCCAAGTGAAAGAACTACTGGGTGCACAAGTGACAAGTCCGAGGCTGAGGAGCTCACTCACTGCAAACGTACATTTGAAAAGAGAGGTCACAACTGGGGCTGTCGGCAAAGCTTGATCCACGTCAAAGGAAGAAAGAGGGAAAGTCTCCAGACAAAAAATTGTGGTCAGCGGCCTTCGAAAAAGACTTTCCGGAATCGCACTGTCGTCCCTCCACGCGCTGATATGAAAGCACCCGAGCTTCTACCACGTGGTTCATGACACAGCCTGAGCCATGTCGGCGACCGGTTCGCGAGGGTTTGGCGGTGGGGTTACGTTGATGGTCACTCGGATTAGCCCTTGCTGTACTGAGCTACCGCCTGCAGTGCCTTATCGCCGGCTGGTGTCAACAACGAGAACACACACACCCTGTCTACACCAAAACTACAAGCGTTCACCGCACACGCGTCGCCGCCGCTTTTAAGCTTTTGTGAAATTGCTTTCTTTTGCCGCGGAGAACCGCCTTATCTTAACTACGCGCCTGAAATCCTTCCAGGCGGGCGTACACAATATCAAGCGTTTCGAGAAATGCCCGTGGAGTAGAACTATGGGAAAATTCGAAGCCCGCGATGTCAATATCGTCGCCGTTGTGTTAGTACGCCGTCGCGTACTGCAGTCCCCCGTTGGGGGAGGGGGGGGGGGGGGGCGGTCTTACTACGATAACATGGCGACAGCGTTTACACTCTATGTATTTACGCGAGGCTCGAGTATTTGGGGATAATGCTGCCGGTTGGTGTGCCCCTTTGTGCCTGATATTATCGCCCGTGACGCCAGCGAGTGAGATGGCGACAGGCATGACTGCTCAGTAAACAGGCGTCGGCGGCCATGTTTTGATGGTTGAAGCGAACCCCCCTGTCCTTGACAGCGAGCGGCGAAATGCGAAAAAAAGATCGTATCGGTCGTTTTGCCAGAACTAGCGACGAGTGTCGTCTGCGGTTTCCGGCAACTATTTTGCCATAATCGTGAGCTTAGCGAGGAGATGATTTTTGCTAGCCACAGAACACTACCACGCAGAAAGGGAATGCTTGAACATGTTTTTGTTCTGGATATATATCAGGGATATATATGAGAGAGAGAGAGGGAGAGATGAAGGTAGAGCGGAAGAGGGAATAGCATATAGTGTCGCAGGAGAATAAAGTAAACAAAGTTCCTAGTGGCCGATGGCTGCATGATCTTTTCTCGGATCACTAGTCCGTAATATGATACCTCTTTGTACACAGTAGTTTCTCCTTAATTTAAGTGTGTGAACGATTTCTTTAGTTATCATTGGCCTCATCTGAATAAAAATATATAAAAGATGTGTGTTGGTTTCATGAAACTGGAACTCAGAGTCAGTTCTTGTATAAAACACTGCTAAGTGTAGGCTTTGAAAAAGGACCCTACTTTGGGGAGTTGTATCTTCTTTCTCAATAAAATGATGCAACATGTTTTTAATGGAAATGAATGCCGAAATAGAGTATAACAGGTTATCTAAATTTAAAAAAAATCTAGGGTGGTGTTTTTTTTTTTATTTGCATCGGAATTGTTCTTTGTTTGATTTTTTTTCCATGTTTGACTAAATATATCATAACTATTGTATCACACAGATACCTTAGTTATTTTTTAAATATGAGCTATACATTAGTAGAATAATATCTGCAAATTATATCATAATGATTAAATTATTTCATGAGATACAGACCTCCAAAGTTTGCCATTTGTCGTTCGAGCAGGCATGTTTGTCAATTTTTAGAAAAATAAATAAATTTTAAATAAATATGATTACTTTATATTACAAGCAAGCTATACCCATAGTTTGCGCCTAAAACGTATTAGAGTTCTCTTAATGTTATCGCTTTAGTTATTCACTCTCAAACGGGCCCCCTCCATCAGTGCGCGTTAATGCAACTGTCCACCACCTCATGCCTTACGATTTTTCCTGCCCCCAAGTATTTTTTCTAGTCAAAACTAAGTTTGGATTCGTTCATACCAGACACTAGACAATAACATATAAAAACATCAGTTGATTTGAAAATGTCAACTAGCCATCCTTTGGTTGATCTTATCTGAAATCCCCCCTTAGGAATGTTTCGAAGCGGAATGTATTAAGTCAAATGTGTCCTGAAAACACTTGCCGCCGCGTTGAAAGTGGTACGACACTTGCTGGCACAAAGCGGCCATTGTGATAGCCTCGCTGCCGAGGGCGTAACTTTCGTAGCACACATTTCGCACCATAGATAGAAATTGTTCTTCTTCTCAAGGAGTAGGAACGACCGATAGTATGGTGAGAAAACGTCACGCTTGCAAGCTAGGATAAAAATAAAGCGTTCGAAACAAATATTCTTAATCACTTTGTGCGGCGAACCATAGCTTAAATTTTGCCCACCCTTTCCACAACCTTGGAATTCCCGGTGAGCAGCCGAGTTCGGAATCTGAACTTCTCGACGCCGGCGGTCGACACCATAGTGCTATTTCTGAGTCTCATATCTGCGTTTGTCTCGAACTCATATATTCCCTATCTGGGCATGCAATAACGTTTTGGTTGCCAATCTCGTCGCTCGCTGGAAGACCCAGCGAACAGTCATCGGCGCGAGAAACGTCGGTTCACAAACCTTTAGATCAGGGGTCTCCAAACGTCGGCCCGCGGGCCAGACCCGGCCAGCGTAGGCGTTTAGCCCGTACCGCGGATGGCCGCGGTCTTTCCAGTGACGCCCGGCCTACGGCCCGCTGCTACCAACGCCAAGAATAACCGGTCGCAAAAGAAATCGGCGCCGCGACACGCACCAACTACGCAAATGAAGATCTAGAAAAGAATGTGAGAAAACTGCAGTGTTGCGCGAATATTCGAATTTTCGAATAGTAGTTTCGAATAATGCACTGTTCGATATTCACTTCGACGTGAACTCTGATATTCGTATTTTTCGCAGTGTTGACCGCGGCGGGATAGCCCCGTTGAGCGCGCTTCTTACCGAGCACCGGTCCACTATGAGAAGCACCACCCGCGAAGCTCACTGCCGCGGGTGTTGCTTCTCCGCAGTGCACCGGTGCTTGGTAAGAAGCGCGCTCAACGGGGCTAACCCGCCGCGGTCAACACTGCGAAAAATACAAAAAATATTGCGATCACGCTCTTAAGAGGAAAGACCGCTTTCACGCGCGCGCGTGGTATGTGTAAAAACAAACGGAAACTTTGTGAATGTAGACATCTACACTAAAGTAAAATTTTCAAAATTAAGCTGCGGCTGTAATCCAAAAGAGTATATATTAGGCAATGACGTCCTTACAACCTACGTTCATCATTCATGATTGTCTTTTTTATTCTTTTGACATATTATATTTAATAAAGAATATTTGCATATAGCAAGGTGATTTATAAATACCATCACTTAAGTAAAGCTGGGCATCTCTATAGGTTTATTTTATGCCATTACTCTTACAAAAGAATGAAACAAGTTTCAATTGAAAGTCATTCAACTGAATAGAAACTCCATTGAAGCTCATTGATCATTTTTGTAAGGGCTACTTGACACTCCCATATAGGCAGTCGACTTTCTAAGCTCAGAGTCCATAAATATAGCTACATTAAAATAAGCTTATAAAGTGCATGGAAGCTTGGGGACGACCTTTATGAGTTTAGATAAGTTCTGGTTTAGGCTTGGCGCAGTAGTGAAAAGCTTGGAGAAACGATTCTATATTTGATTCGAAAATATTTGACCGAAACTACCTGTTCGCTTCCAATTAGCTTCCAACTCAAAATCCACTATTCGCGCATGCCTAGAAAATTGCACCACAACGCCGGTTGTCTCGGCATATTATTCATTGTACATTGTCATCACCAAGATTACTATTCGCAGTGCCCTGCTTCGTGTCTGCCTAATTATGAAAAAAATTCCGTGGTGTTTTCGTGTATATCGTGCCTGATCTGATCTGAAATATCATTTTCGTTACTCTTCTGCTCTGTGTGAATATTCCAAAGTTCTTACGCGCTTTGATTTATGTCTAGTAATATCTCGGGGTCACAATTATATTGTGATGTCATAAATAGTAAAATAATCCAATTAAATATGAAGTGTATGTATTTGTCCAGCTCACATTTCTTTTTTAATTTCTTGCTCTAGGTTAAGTTTTTGTACTTGGATGGTTTTTTAGGCTTATTTTTTTAGTATATCCTCGTTTATATTGTCTTATCTAATTTACGGCCCTCTAGAAAGCAACAGGTCCCCAGTCCGGCCCCCTAGCCAAAACGTTTGGAGACCCCTAGCTGCTTTAGATTAATGGCCTAATTCATCTGGCGCGTCCATGCACTCTCCCGCAAAGCACTTGGGGCAGAGCCAATCGCTGCAAGCTGCGAAGGACGCGCTGGGCAATTCACGAGACTGACCGTCTGTATGTGTTAGACCTGAAAGAAAACTTTATGCCAAAACGCTACGCAACATAGTGCAGCATGCGTGAAATGTTCTAGCATCACAAACGTTTAGCGATACTCTGAGTTTTCAAACGCCAGACGCCTACGTTCACGGCGCTCTTCATCAGGTAGTTTAACGGGTACCATGTGTACGCTTGATAGTTGTATCTAGAATGAAGCGATACTACCGCAAACTGAGCTGATAAACCTGGCGATTTTCCAGAGCCTTCCATACTCTCGATCTCCTCTCCCCCAGTGCGCACAGGTGATCGAGCTCCTCCTCGCCTATCCTTCTGGTCACGTGACCTCCTAGTTAATCAATCAGCGTCAAGAACCTCACCCCTCCTCTCCCACCCGTCAACAAATCGGTGTGGAGCCTCGCGGTCACACTTTTAGCCGGGCTTCTCCAAATGCCGAACACGGAGCCAAAGAACGCTTCACGTTAAAACAGTCGGTGCTCTGACACCGAGCATGACGTTAGCACGTAAAACGTCGTCATGCACAACGTCACAACGCAAACAGCTTTTTTAATTAATTTTTTTTTTTCATGTTTTGACATTGTGGGAACTATGTGTTAACTGTCGCCCTATCTAGGCCTAGCAGACGCAGGCCTTGGAGACCGCGATGGCGGCGGCTTCCCTGATACGAGGCAAGGTTGCATTCTTCGAAGAGGGCGGTGTCTCCCTCGCCCTTTTGGGTGAATGTGCCCTCGGCGCACCCTTGGGAATAATTGTGACGCGACCCATCTGCGGGATAAGCCACACCACCTACCCTGGGCGCGTCCATTTCCCGGGGGCTAGACATGCCGGCCGCAAACGGCGGCCGGGGGGACTCTCGTTGGGGGGAGGCTCTGGCATCGGAGTTTTTTTCTTTTGGCGCTTCCCCCATCCCACGAATCTGCCCAGTTCGGTACCGGGGACCCCCTCCAGGTGAATCTGTCTGATACGACATCGCCGACATTTTTCCGTTCTTTTCATTTATTAGCTTTTGCCGACGGGCATAGCGTGGTGGCACTGAAGCCAATAAAACACGTCACTCTACGGACCCACAGACATCCTGTGTTTCTACGTGGTACCACCCATCAAAGGGGAAACCCACAACATATTGTTAACCTCGTCATTCGCCGAGCTGTAGACTGCAGCGAACGGCCACCCAAGTGCCTTTCGGAAAAGCAGACGCAAATGAATTTGCGAGAGTGTGGAGGAAACACTGGATATCGGCTGCCTGACGTGGGAATAATGGACGATTCCCGGCAGCAGCGCTTCAGGAAGGCGGGGTCCCGAATGAGTTTCCGGGTTCCTTCCGGAAGCGCTGAGTATGGCGTGCACAGACATCGTACTCCATTCATCGCTGAGCTGACAGTGCGTCGGGAGAGCTACACGGGCTTGCCGGTCCAACCGACCGCCTCCCTTTCATCGTCTGTGCTCTCCGCGCGTGAGTATGGGTTAGGAGCGTGATCACGTGGCGAAATGTGAACGAACGTCCGACGTGCACACAGCTTTCACCGCACTGTCAGCTGGGGGCTGGACGCCTTCGCCAGGGCTGCTTTCACCAGAGCTGCCGGATGCGGGTGACCCAGGAAACAAAAACGACCCTCTGTCAGATTCCGCGTTATTTGCCTGCGTCTCTCGAAGTAAGTAATCTCGAGGTAGGGAGAGCTCATGGGGAAGACGCGCTCGGACAGATGGCGCCGCAGGCGCCTAATTTGACAACTGTGCTGAATATTCTGCAGAGTATCGCGTTCCAAATCGTGCGGTGAAAGGTCATTCACAAACAACCGGCTGACAGCCCGTACATTGCTATACTCCGTTTCATCTTACCGTGGACCGCGGTAGACGCTACGAGCTATTCCAACCAATCCAGCGCCGCGAACGTGCGTCACGTGACTACACCTTCCTCGCGTTGCTGCTCCCCCCTCGAAGATCACGTGACACTCACACCGCATGGGGATGGTTTCAATGGATCGTAGCATTGTCTGTGGTCTATCGCAAGGGAAAGGTAATATAGTAAAGAGCTGTTTTTTGTTTTGTTTTCTACTCATTCTTGGGACCTACTTTGGAAGGGTCGTCTCTTTTTAGCGTCAAGAAAAAACTTTGTTTTCACTGTCAGGGTTGTATAGTGTTGCCTGCTTACTTGTGCGCTTGAAATTTATATACGTCGAGACCAATTATCGGTGCACGTAACCTGGTGCTACGGAGCTCTCCTTACGCTCTTATTAAAACTGTTTCTCGCTATTACCGCTAGGGGATTCTTTTCGGCTTCTGGTTGGCCAAGAGAGCACGCCAAGCCCTTTATCTGCGTCTGCTGCACGCCCTGGCTCTGCCCTCTCCTGTCATTGACCAAATTCTTTCTATAGACCATTCCATTTAGCGCTCTCTGGGCGACAACAGCGCCCTCTCCATACATCGGGGAAATTCAACGGGTTCGGCAAGGTAAAACTAGAAAGAGAGGGCACGCGCCCGACTCCGCTAGCAGGCGACAAACCGGGAGGTTGCCATTCTCCATCTTTGGGCTATACCGGCGGGCTGTACGGAACATCGAACCCTCGCTCGTGGCTGCCGTTGTGAAGTGGTTTACGTTCTTAGAATAGTTATGGCTACTCCAAAATCAGCCTTAGCTCTCTGTTGTTCTGTTTCGGTAAATGATCAACTAGCATATCTTTCAGCCGGCAGTACTACCCTCAACTACTGCGTGTATTGCGGCAGGAGAGCATGTTTTTATTTATTGTTTCAGACTACCACTCATGGTCGCTAAAGGCCTACACCAGTACGAACTTTGTATTCGCGTCTCCAGCTGGACGCTCGCCCTCCCGCGGCGGAAACGGGAAGCGCTCTAGTGAGGGTCCCCCGATTCTGCAGCTCGGCGGGCATGGCCGAACTGCTCGCGATCATGGCTCTCAAAATGTCGTTTCTGAATGCAAACAACACTCTTCACTGTCCAACGTAGTGCTGCAGCCGGTATGGGATTGTACCTTACTGGAGAGTTTTAGTATTGCGCATAGAAGCAAACGCAAGCGGTGTGCTTTTGTGTTAGAGTTGCGTGCCCCACGTTGTGCGTGCTCCTCATCGCTATGCGCCATCCAAGACCGCAATTTCGGGCTCCGCGCACGCGCAGTGCGGAATACGCAAAGCTAACGCAAACACACAGGGCTTGAGTTCGCCCGTATACGCAATATTGAAACTCACTACTGTTTCACCGCCTTCCAACACCACCGAAACGTGCTGCAGTGAGCAGACGTGCAAGCAGGTAGGTGTTCCTTCGAACTGGAAAGGCTGAGATTGGCAAAAGGACGGCAAGCAGATACAAAAGTCAATAAATGTTATATAAAAAAAGAGTAATTTAAAAAAAAAAAAAACTTTTTTTTATTTTTTATTTTTTATTTTAGGGCATTTGATCTGGAAGTATATTGGCGGCGACTTTGGACGTTTCGCCGATTGTCAAAAGTTGCAACTTTGACAGCACAATATACTTTACCCACAATTAATGTAACTTTACATGAATTTCTCACATTAGCTAAAATGTTTTCATTGATTTTAGACTATTTTTTATTTTCTTGGTAACTAAAATGCAGCAATTGGAACCAGTGATGATAATTAGCACAGCTTTCATTGTCATATTTCTTCGCGCGCTTAAAATTAGATTATAAGCAACAAATTATATTAGAGCTTGCAGAATTACTTATTCAAATATGTGAATATTAATATTATTATTATTAATACAAATCGCGGCAATATATGCCTCCAATTAACGCCAAGATCACGAGAATACGCTATTTAACCATAGTAGTCTTTCCAGAAAGGTATAATAAAGGTATAATTCTGTTTTCTTTTTAGCATATAAAAAATTTACATAGTTATCAAGATAGGCAAACAGTCAAACACTGGATGTAATATGAAGTCCAACGCGTCACGCGGTGCTATAAAAACACACACTTCAGCTGTCTGACTCGGATTCCGTCTTTGGGTTGTCGCAGTGAGAGCAGCGTTTATTAGTTTATGCGTTTCGTTGACATAATGTAAAAATTGGAATTATTCTTTTATTCTTGTGCTGGGATAATTGTCATTATTTCCATGACAATTATCTGAGTGAGAAATAGGCAGCGAGAACGCACAGATATCAGCATTGATTTTTTTTTCAACAACTACAAATATCAGCCTTGATGGAACGGTATGTCACAAAATAAAGTTTCCGCGAAGAAGTTTTCTAAGTAAATAATTACGATGTAAGACACATCTTGAGTCATGAAAGAATCCGAAATTAAGACCTATATCGAGAAATTTAATCCAAAATAGAGGTAAGTTTCGGTTTCGCTCCAGAATTAAAACGCGCATCCTTCCGCAAATAAAACGCTAAACACCGATCTTGTTTTCAGGTTAAAGAGGTGACCTGCGCTCACAGAACATTAGCTTCTTCGTATTACCAGAAATAATTTATGTCGCTCAGTGAAGCCAGCACACTAGACAGGCTCAACAGCGGCACGCATCTCTGACCCTCACTAAACCCGCCATCTTGGAAAATGAGTGGCGCCACCTATAGTTAGTTGGAGTCGCGAATAGTAAAAAAGGTAGAGCAACCGGATTTACTTTCCGCCGGAGAGACCGGCCAATCTGACACAGTTTTCCCTATTTTTTTTATTTGCACGCAGGTAACACAGGAATTGGACCATGTTAGTCTTTTGATCTAGCATAGTATTACACGATAACTGGCATACCAAAATTTGCGCTTGAAATTTCCAAAATGACGCGATTTTCAACAGTTTGTACGCCAGCCGGATGCCATGTACAGCTCACTCGGCGGAGCAGACGACATTCGGGTGAGAGGGGGAGGGCATTTTTTTCTCTCTTTTAGCCTCTCTGTTATGACCCGGTCTAGCTTTGTCTCGTCCTACGATGGACTAAAGGCCAAAGCTACGGACCGCCAGATCCAATCACGAGCCACTTAGAAATGGTGCAGTATTTCGCTTCGATACGTCTCGGATCACTGCTGGGGATTGGCGTACAGTGGTTTAAATCGAATAGCACTGAGTGACTCAACAATTTTACACTTCAAAGAAAGCCATGTCATAGAGGCTCTTGCAGTGTCTAAGCCATTGAAATGGTGAGCGCTTCTGTGTTCGGAGAATTATTCGTCCACCCCTAACCAACGCTAAGCATGTCATAGATTAGTGTGGAACGTGATTCAACATGGCGGGCCTGTGGCTTTGGCCTTTAGTCCATCGGTCCATCACAGACCAAGCGGGGTCGCTTGGTCTGTGGGATCGTTGCCGCTGAAGCTTTTATCGGGTATCCGTGGTCTCAGCGTTCGTTTCTGTAGCATTCAGTTTCGAGTACTTATTTATTTCTTTTTTCTTGGAGTCGGGATTCGTGTAGAGAGCACGTAGAAAGATAAATGCCCATCGGTCGCCGCGACGACGTAACCGAGCGATGTCGGCCATGTGGATTTGATCGTAAAAAGTGTGTAAGGAAACACGTCTGGAGCTTACGCAAAACTTAATGATAATTTCGCTTCGTGAATTCGGATGTGTTCTTAGATTTTGTCATATGCATGTTTTTTTTTGTTTGTTTTACGACCGTTTTATGAATCTGAACTCAGGAATCCAGTGAATGACGAAATTCAAAATACGATTACATAAGAAGAAAAAAAAAGCTATCTGCACGCGGACAGTAAGCGTGACCTTTCACTCGCTCGCTGTCACTGCTCGCATCGTATTTTGCCTATCTAAGCGTGCTTCGTCATTCGCTGAAATCATTCTACACGAGTCGATCGAGAAAATGAAACACGGTTGTTCGGTCCGCAGGAATGAACTACGCATCTCAGGAAGCTGAAACTCGGTGCAAATGTGACGCTGTCGGGGGTGACAACATAGGAAAGTTTCAGAACATGACGTCACCTGGATCAAAAGATAAGAGAGAGAGAGAGAGAGAGAGAGCAACATTTACCTATAACCCGAGGTCCGCCTAAACCCAATATTCAAACCAATAACTCACATTGTGGGCGCCTGTGGCATACGTATTTGTGTGCGACGAGTGGTAACCTGTCAGAGAGAAAGAACACAACATCGTCTTTCTCGCTGACAAGGTTTTTTTTTTCACTTAATAAATTAATGCTACAGGCGCCCCAAATGCCATTTTCTGACTTGCTATATATTAGGCATAGGGTGGGCATCGGCCCATAGATACATATTTTATTTGTTACGTTTTGATCTGTGTGAAGTAATGTTCTCAAACTTTCGCATTTTGACACCACCGCTAGCGTCACGTTTTCACGGAGTTTCAACTTTCTGCGATGCGTTAAGGGTCGGTTTAGAATGGTAGATCACATGTGAAATAAAAAGAAAAAGGCGAGAAATTTGACGGCGCAATCAATGGTCAGGTAAGCTTATATTAGATTTAGTCGAACTAGCACACCCAGTTCGAAAATAATTCGAAAACAATATTTTTAATAAAAATTAAATTTCCGCAAATTTAAGATGGCCGTCCGCGTGTAGTCTCAGCGTTGCTTGTGCGAACTGCTCATCAAGATGGACGAACCCGCATATTTGTTATAATATACGAACGCAGTATATATAGAAAAATATTATATTATACAGGCATTGTTTGCTCTCGTGGGCCAGCTCTTTTCTATGTTTATTTTCATAAAAAAAAAATTATTATAATTATCATATGAAAGAAAAGCGAAACCCCCCCCCCCCCCCCCCCCCCCCCCCATACTTTAGTCATAGGTGTGCGAGTGTTTCTGTTGTTGGGACGCGGAGGCCTTGATAATCCTCTACTAAAGTCTGATGGGCTCTTAAACAAATCGGCGATGGCCGGCTGCCCAAGGTCTCCACTTGATTCACCGCAGCGCCCGCCGGCAACGAAGAGCATGCATACTCGGTTTCATCTTACCACAGAGGACGCTATGCGAGCCATCGAAGCGAATCCAACGCCTTGTCAATGTCACATGGCCTCACCTTACGACCGGCCACTGCAGATACGAGCCATCCCAGATCGGAACTAGTTCAAGGTCGCGTGAGTTTCCCGTGACCTTCGAGAAAAAACGCTGACAACGCGCGGAAACCGTAGTCATGTTGCTACCTTCACAGGGCTGGATTGGCTGGGAATAGCTGGCAGCGTCCGCTGCTAGTCCATCGTAATTATTCGCAACTCAAAGATGGCGGAAGAATACGGGGATAGATTCTTAAGCGGTCCTATGCTACACGGAGGAACCAAGGGACCAAGGGACAACGCCGTCTCTACTGCCAAGGGACCGGTACTACGTCGTCTGCTACTATTGGTCAGTGGCGCGGCGCTGACCAATAGCAGCAGGTGGGGACAGGACCTCCAGGTGCCCTATGCTACACGGAGGGAGAGAGCGACCAGGACTACGTCGTCTGCAGCTATTGGTGAACGGCGCGGCGCTGACCAATAGCAGCAGTCGGGGACAGAATCTCCAGGGGCCCTAGGCTACACGGAGGGACCAAACGACCGGGACAACGTCGTCTGCTGCTATTGGTCAGCGGCGCGGCACTGGCCAATAGCAGCAGTCGGGGACAAAATCTCCAGGGGCCCTATGCTATACGGAGGAACCGAAGAACCGGGACAACGTCGTCTGCTGCTATCGGTCAGCGGCACGGCGCTGACCAATCGCAGCAGACGACGTTGTCCCGGTCGTTTGGTCCCTTCGTATAGCATAGGGCCCTAGGATTTCCTGCATGCGCCCGCTCGCTGGCGCTGGTCAGTGTGCTAAAATTAATTTATTTGGCTACAAATATCAAGCAGCGGTAAGGGCAGGAGGAGCACAAATCGTAGCTGACGGAGATGTTGACGTGCGTTAAGAAATTTATTTTTAATATTTGCGAAACGGAAAAACAACAACATATTTTAACGTACTCGTTCCGGTTTAAAACCGCACGATGGGCAAAACACGCCCGACCAGAATCACGCGGTAACAGCAGCACCAAGGGGCCCGACAGTGTCCCTGCCTGCCGCCGTCTCCGCAGCCGTTCCCGCGCTCTTCTGGTTCTTCGTTCATCCACGTAAGGACGAGCGAGTCTCAACACACACTCAGAGTCATTTTTCACTCGTCTAGGCCTCCCCAGAGCACGTAGAGAGTGATAAGACAATCTACGAAGAGTGCCGAATCTCAACGAAAACGCTTTGACCCCAAATTTATACCTCGACGGAACGCAGCAGGGACTGTGAAATGACACGATGACCGCTAGGAGCTACTGGTCCTGGGTGGGTGTCTCGACCCGAATAAAAGTTTTGGGTCACTTTTTTTTTTATTGTTTTGTTTGAACTGTCGTTTTTCTTGAGAGAGTCTCTCCTAACACAGCACAAAGGTAGCAGAGGCTGGTGGAAAGAACGCCCAAAGCGACCTCTTGCAAAAACTGGCTAGTCGACCGCTCGTTCTACATTCAGGGTGTTTCACGTAAGAGTGACAAAACTTCCTACAATCGGTGCATTCCAGGTAAAAAGATATTCTTTTTGGGACCGCATTACTCGTGGTGGCGGACGTCAGAAAATGCGCAATACTTACTAATTAGTTCGCTCGTTAATTAACATTACTAATTAACTTTTTAATTAGTGGAAATGGTTTCAATTAGAAACTTGCTAAGCGTCATCGAAAAACACTAAATTAGTAATTTTTAGAAAGACTTCGAGTGCGTGAGAAGCGTAGTAGTGCACTAAAGTTACCACTCGTGGAGCAGGCACAATGCAGCGGCTGCGGTAAGGCGTCCGCGCGATTTTTCCGTCTCTTATGAGAACCCCAGCGCCGTACCTGATTTAAAAACTACTAAATATAATAATAATAATAATAATAATAAATCCTTTATTGCACAGTCTTTTGTACAGTGAAATCGATAATTACTCTGATGACGCTCAGCAAGTTTGTAATTGAAACATTATGTCTATTTTCACTAATTAAGAATTAATTAGTCTTTTTAAATTAATTTCGAACTAATAAGTACTTTGCGTGCATTTTCTGACGTCCGCCACCACGAGCAATCCGGCCTCGAGAAAATTATTTTTACCTCTAATACACTAATTAATTTTAGGCATTTTTGTTACCCTTACGTAAAACACCATATATATATATATATATATATATATATATATATATATATATATATATATATATATATTGTTAGGGTGATGCTGTCGGCAGCAGAAAGGACAGTACAGTACACGATGATAGAATTAACAGACAAAGGATTTATGGAGGCCGAGCCGGCACGTGGGGCCTGGCGCGAGATGATCGTGCGCGCCACTGTCCCGTCGTCGTCTTCACTTTCCTAGCAATATATATATATATTTAGGCACAAGTATAGGTGCGCAGACAAAACCGTGGGATGCTAAAAAAATCTAATTTAATGGCAAAAAAAAACATATATTGATAACTCTTTTTTGACACTTTACTCTTCTTTCTTGTGTAACTTTTTTCGCCATTAAATTAGATTTTTTTTATCATCCATTGGCCAGCTACGCGCGTGGCAATATACACACACACACACACACACACACATATATATATATATATATATATATATATATAGTAGAGTTATGCGAATATTCGAAATTTCGAATAGGAGTTTCGAATAATACGATATTCGATATTCGCTTTAAGAAGAACTTCACTATTCGCGTTTTTCGAAGTGTTGATTGCGGCGGGGTAGCCCCGTTGAGTGCGCTTCTTACCGAGCCCTGCTGCACTATGGAAAAGCAATACCCGCGGAAGCGAACTCCGTGGGTGTTGTTTCTCTGCATTACATCGGTGCTCGGTAAGAAGCGCACTCAACGGGGTAACCACCGTGATCAACATTTGGAAAAGTATAAATATCAGGATTGCGTGCTTGGAAGAAAAACATATATTCAAAGCGGGCTTGTGCACGTGTGCCGGCTGTATTTGAAAATAAATGGAAACTGTGAATTTTTATACGTATCTACATTGTAGTAAAAGTAAAAAAAAAAATTAGACTGACTGTTATGCAAAAGTATATATTAGGCAGAAATACCCTTACAATCTGCGTTCGTCATGCGCGATTCTTTCTTTTTTAACTCGAGATTAAAGAAATATTTTTTTATGTAGAAATATTTGTAAATTTTCTCAATTGGGTGTAGTTTGAAATCTCTATTGGGTTTGTTTTATGTCATATCCGAAGTTTTCTTGCCATACTAAGACATCAGACTCTGAGGTCACATACAGCTGATAAATATAGATAGATTAAACTTAGCTTATAAATGAACAAGTAGAACAACCTTCACGAGTTTGACTGGGTTTTCGTTTAAGCATTATGCAATGGTAGTGAAATCTTGGAAAAAACTATTCGATACTCGAATCGAAGATATTCGGCCGAAACCACTATTCGCTTCGAACTCGAAATCCACTATTCGCACCGGATTAATATATATATATATATATATATATATAGAGAGAGAGAGAGAGAGAGAGAACCAGTTGTCGGCTACTCAGTTCACGATCCTGGTTTATATAATATCTCATGGGTGACGAAAAATAAGTTCTATAAAAGGAATCTGAAAAAAAAAAACATCACGCACTTATATATTTATGTATATTATTCGTTTTTATTTTTCGCCACCTATGATACATTGTATAAAGCAGGATCGTGAATTAAGTAATTTTTAAAAATTACTTATAGAACATCCGAGTCCGCCATTGTTTGGGCACGTACTCTGAGCATGTATCGGACACGAGGGTTGCGTCGGTGTCAGGCGCAAACTCGGATCCAATCTCGCGCTTCGTGCCGCAAAAATGGCGACTGCCAAATTTGCTCGATGGACTTTTGAACAGGGGTCATTGCGCTTGGTCGCTTCTATCGCCACGAGTCCCGACTGCTTCTTCAAGTGCTTCTGATGCACTGTCGAGGCTTTATTTTTTTATTAAAAGTGTGGTACAGTACTCCCATCATCACAATGAGGGACTCATCGAATGACCTCACTCGAACGTTTTCATACCGTAGCCTTCCATCGGTGCCTCGGTGCTGCCGTGCTTCGCGGTCAATATAAGGCGACACTCGTGGAAGCCGATTGTCAACTGGTGGTATTCCCGCAAAAAGAGGGGCAACTGACTAAACGTTTATGTCACGATCAGATGCGTTAAAAAGAGAACGAATTTTTCACGATGCACGCCGCGAGGTAATGTACGTGCCGCCCTTGTGCGTCTCCCTCCGGATTATCCCGCAGAAAAGGGACGTACTTAAACTCTTTGTAGAGTGCACGATAATGATCTTCTTGTAGAATACAGTACATATTAAATATCTTCGTAAGATACACGACACAAATGGTGTAGAATACAAACTTACTGGCACTGTGTGACTCATGTAGACTTTTACGGTGCGCAACTAAGAATTTTCTTTGTAGCGGTGTAACTTCGAGTGGAAGCGAACGTTTACTCTGAGTCTCTGCAAAGCTTGACGAAGTCCTGGGCACCCTTGGGCGTGGTCATTGGGATTTCCCTAAATTTGCCAATGTTCCAGTGCGGCTCATAGATTGAACAGAAGCACTGCGTGAGTTCTTGTGGCAATGAATGCCTCGACGAGCATTCGTGTAGTCACTCATGGCCAGTTTCTGCAATGTCAATGAATGGAACTCAGCCCACCACGTCCCCAGTGCGTTACCGACCCCAGCGCGTGGCAATGATGAACATTGGCTGGATGGAATCGGCGCCAGATCGCATGGCCACTTGTTCTGAACTCTGCTTGTTTTTCTTTCTAGCTTTTTCTCAGATTGACTCTGCTTTGACAGAAAACCTAACGCGTGCTTCGTTGGTTATGAACGTCCAGAACTAATAAAACTCTGGTTGGGTCTAGTTGAAGCGCGAACTGAAACATGGACGATATAAGAAACACGTACAAGGTCAGGCGCTACTTACAACATGATCTTAAGTCAGCTGTAAATCCCATCAGCTGTAACGTGCGCCTGTCCTTGACCGTACGTGTTTTCTCTTTTCTTATTTCGCCCGTGTTTCAGTTTGAGATTTTGACCTTTTAAATGTAAAGCACTAATTTTAAGTGGTATTTACCCGAAACTACACAATGTTAAAGCGACGCAACGATTTTCGGACTTTGGCCAATTAACTGCTTGAATTAATCTGTGTCGCCTATGAAACGAAGAACAGGAGACCGTGTTTTCTTGCGCGCGCAAGCTTTTGTTGAAAACTACGAAACAAATGGACGGTCAAAGGGCCTTTTGGCTCGCACGTCTTTCCAGTATACGTACTCAGGGGGACCACCTGGTTTCTCGTAGGCATGTCTCTTATATTCCCCCAGCCGCTTCCTCCGTGATTGTCGACTTTTCTAGGATTAGCATCGCCGAAGGTCGTAACGAGCGTTCGACACAAAAGACGGTTCGCTACGGGGCTGACGGCGAGTGTAGCAGCGAAGGGGGACAGGGTTCTGTTTAGAGTCACTAAATAAGCTACGCTGTTGACTTCCGCGTGTCTCCCAGAAGATGCTTCACTGTGGTTCCCGTGACCGCCACATGCTGCTGCAGATCGGCAAATAAGGCGCTTTTTTTTTTTTCTTTTGCGATGACGCAGCGGAATAGCAGTTTTTTGGGGGGAAAAGGGGGTGAGTTTTTTTGTAGCTTGTGCCTAGATAAACAACACACAAAATATAAACTGCAAATTCTTTTCGCCTTAAAATTGTCGCATTACCGCTTTAAAGTTATGAAGTAAATCTGTGTCGCTACCACGCGCTCTCCAGAGTCGGGCGCGACCTTGCTCCTTCCAGGTCGTAAGTGTCACAAAATCGCTTTCAGCGTTTCTCGGGCCTCTTTCGAGCGTGTAACGACTTCCTCGAGCTCCACTGCTTCTCATTGACCTCCCTGCTCCTCCCCATTATCCGGTTAAGGAGATACTGTGTCGGTAAACGGCTCCCGTAGAGAGCGAAAGAGAAAGTGTTAAGAGCTTCCTGTAAGATCTCGGCCGGACTCGCGAAGAAAGCTTCCTCCGTCAACAGAGTCAACGCCACGTGCTTGCTTTCCAGCCTTGGAGCGAATTTTACCTTCCGACACCTTTCTCTCTCCTCTGCACGCGAGCGACAACACCGGAGTGGTCAGATTACCATCGCGGCGATTCTCACGATCTTACGCAAAACGCCTCCGGCAAGGGCGTGCGTGCACATGACTTCGAGACTGCCGAGACCATCGCGCAGATGATCAGATATGCAGCGGTGGCGCAATGGGCAAACAACCGCGGCAGAATGGAGACTGACGTCATGACGCCGTGACGGCGCTGCTCTGGACGCGGCCCCACAGGTGTAGAGACTTCACATCACGGCGAGTCTGGCTTTTGTGTTCGCGCAGTGCAAACTCCTGGGGCCCTAATCTGGACACTTGGCGGAAAAGTCGGCGAGAAATTCGGCGGCTATGATCGACCGGTGCCAAGGTCAAGTGTGGCGTTGGCCAATCGCGGCCGCCAGATTTCTCGCCGTCGTTTTCGCCAAGTGTCCAGCTTAGGGCCCCTGGTGTGGGCGAAGGCGGACTTGTTTCTAGACAACGTGGTATAGTCTATACAAGACCCAAACGTCCCTCCCCCCTCCCTCCCTCCCTCCCTCCCCCCCCCCCCCCCCCCCCCCCCCCCCGGGAGGTTCCGGAAGTCGTGCATTTACCGTCGCTACTCAGAGCTTGCACTGATGTCACATCGGCGTCCACTGCGATGGCCATGCTGCAGATTTGCTTTTCTTAGCAAGAATAAGCAAAGGAACGATCACCAGCATATGATGCGACGACGTCACGGGCGAGTCATGGATACAAAACGCGCAAGTGGACGTCTAAATTGACGGGACCTTTATTGTCTTCTGTAGATAAACTGAGTAAGGTACTTCCGCGATTGTGGGAAGACTGGGTGATAAAAATCTTCCCCGTCTGCTAGAAAAGAAAACTAGTTGCAGGTTTAGCTTGATCACTTGTGCAAATAAAAAAGGCCATAACATGGTAAAAGAAATATCCGCACAATCGTTTGGTCAATTACCTTTTCCCACACTGCGCGTAAAATGAATGCCACCGTTCTCTCTCCTTCTCTACCCCCCCCCCCCCCCACCCCCTTTCCCCCGATGGGCAGGGAAGCCGTTCTTCGCGAAAACGTGAAAGTGATGAAGACCCGTTCACACATATGCAACCGAGTAAGACCGAGAGAAACAAGACCGGTTTTTAAGCCTCGTGCGACGTCTTAGGACCGGGTGCGCTGCTGCGTAGGTGGTCCTAAGACATCGCAAGAGGCTTAAAAATCGGTCTGATCTCTCTCAGTCGTGCTCGGTTGTAAATGTGTGAACGAGCATTTAGCCGGTTATTCTGTGCAGTCCTCGGTTTCTAGCCACCTCGAGACCTGTAAGCAGATCCAATCGGTGTGACCTGCAAAGCAGACCTGGAGCACAACGAACCTCAGAATCATCTTGTTTAGCAGAACATTGCACATCCGTAGAATTTACGTTTCATATGTTCAGGCTCCAAACGAGCGTATTTTTTTATCATTTGCTCCGCTTTCTTTGTTGTTGGAGCTTATGGCAAGTACAAGGTGTCCCAACAAAAATGCTGGATTTAATATTGTAATTCAACGCAGAATTAATTTTTTTGAAAACAAAAATAATTGTAATAAAAAAATGGAGGTCTCTACTCCGTCACCCATTACCCGCGTATGTGGACCCTCCAATATAGCGGGGCAGCATAAGTGATGCGCACATTGCTTGGATTACGAAAGCAGGGATGTCGCGTCGTACCCCTTCACTGACGTCATCGCACTGCCATCGTTGTTCCTTCGACGTACGTTAGCGGCGTGACGTTTCGTCAACGCTTGTTTCGTGGGAAGCGTGTCGTCGAACAACCCTTTACCGGCAGTCGCGGTAACATTTCGCCAACGTCTCTTTCATGGAATAATTACTACAAAAATTGCCTCTTCGATGAAAAAAACAAAAAAACAAACAAAGGGTAATAGTGGGGACTTACGATACAAAGTGGCAATAGCTATCAGAGAAGTTAACCGCAACTAATCTTAGGATTGCACTTTCAGAAGAATCGCCTCCGAGATTCTTGGTGCGCAAGGACGCGGGGATGTCTTCCGGTCGTCCTGCCCGGCCCCAGTACGACCTTCGATAACGCATCGGCGTCTCGTCAGCCTCGGGAGTGCGCGCGCAGCCAATTAAAGCACGACGGAAGGCAATGGGGGCGGGCTGGAGGCCGGGCGTTCCAAAGAGACGCCGTTCTCATTGTGTCCGTGACTGTAGTCATCAACAGCGGGGCTTCCAGAGAAGGTTTAGTGCGCACTCCTCTTCATCCCGAAGCCCCTCACAGTCATACCCCATCCCTTTCGCTAGAAAATCATGAAGCAGCAGCAGTCGTTCTCAATCTTCCGTGATTAAAGACATAGTTTCGATCAATCAAGCAATGGCCGCCGATAATTTAGGAGGCTTGGCAGGCATGACAAAGTTCTCGCGTCGAGTCTTACCAGAGCACACGAAGACAACTTGTTTGAACGATCGGTTGTGCACTTCCTGATCGTATATCTTTTTCTTTCTTCGAAGCATTTAGAAAAATAAAAGCAAGACGAACATTCCACTGATACATTTCTCACGCCCTTCCATCAAACTGGTCGTGGAAGCAAGCTCGCGTACACTCTCGCATCTGCAGCACGCATATACCGACGACGAGTAAACGGTTTTCCTCTAGCGTTATGTTCGCGCCCTGAAGCCGACGGCGCTGCTCCAGGCCCCTCTCCTCGCAAAGCACCTTGATTTCGAGGGTCTGTAGTTCCTGGTGGCCGTCGTGCACGCTGACCGGGCAGTGTTCCAATTCGATTGCGAACTGGGCGCGCGTTCGCCGGTGCGCAGCTTTATCGTATTCGCCTATCCAGCAGTCCTAACCGTATGCGCCGAGAAACTGAGGGAGAGGAGGAGACGAGAGCGCCGGGGGATGTTAGAACGCCGAGCTTTGATTCGAATGGTAAGTGGGTAGACCTAAAGCTAGCTAGCTTTGTCTCTACTGCACTGAAACGGGTTAGCTTTTAGCCAAGGAACAATGGTGCAACACCCTTTTGACGTCACATCGCGGACGCACGACTCCGGATCAGTGTTGCCATCCCTAGCAGACAATTTCGATTTTGCCGTAGACGCCCGAAACCAACTTTGAACCGTGATATTTATAAAACTACACATATTATTGAAAAAAAAATGCTTTGTAGTTCAGGGACATTGCTTTAGCTGAAAACAGTCGTAATCCCGAATTATATATATATATATATATATATATATATATATATATATATATATTTATTTATTTATTTATATATATGGTGGTTCAAGTTACCAGGCTCGATCTAAAATGGACCGTAAAAATCGACGCCTGCACGTAGCAATCTAAGCCTTTCTTTAAAGGTGTATATCACAGGTTGGTTTCTTCTTGTAAAATTACAAAGCGTAGTTCTCTTTCTGTAAAAAATAGGGCCAAGAAACTTGTCAGGGTCTACGGCGGGCAGCGACGCAGACGACAGGGGTTCAGTAGCGGGGTGTGTTTGGCGTTCGTATTGATAGATAGCGTCGGGAGCAGCGTCCAAAAGTGGAGCGGACCAGCGAAAGAAAGCGGGCGACATGCACGCAGACAAAATCCGTTGGCAGCAAAAGCGCCGTCGTTATGCAGACGCGCTTGTTTACTTTAAGTTTTGCTTTTATTGTCCGCATTTATTTTTTACCCGAAGTTACATTTAAAAAAATTATTCTCATTTTAATAAAGCACAGTGGTCGCGAGCCGTCACCGATTAGAGTGCCTTCATACACACGCGCGCTTTTGCTTGAGTAATGACATCTGAGCCATTTTGCGCCCAATCGTTTTTTCATGAATTTTGAAGTGCGCGCAATCCGGTGTCGCTCAGCTTGAGCGCGTAGCTTTGGCTAATGCAGAGACGCCATTTTACCGCCCAAGTCACGCACCGAGTGCGCGAGAGCGTCACGCGCTGGCACATTCAGGGCAACAATGGATGTCTTCACCCTGAGACAGACAGACATATAGGCACCCTATTCGCGATAAGGAGGTAGCGCCATCTATCAATACGAACGCCAAACGCACCCCGCTACTAAACCCCTGTCATCTGCGTCGCTGCCTGCCGTAGACCCTGGCAAGTTTCTTGGCCTCATTTTTTACAGAAAGAGAGCTACGCCTTGTAATTTTACAAGAAAAAACCGACTCGTGAAAGACTCACCTTTGACGAAAAGTTCAAATTGCTACGTGCAGTCGTCGATTTTTACGGTCCATTATAGATCGAGCCTGGTGACTTGGACCACCCTAATTATTAACCGGGGTCGGCAGGAACCAGAACCAACTTACAAGGGAAAATATTGAAGCTGAGAACATTGCAAGAATAGACCATAGATGTGTCATTACCCCGTCCATTCGTCCAAACGCGATGAAATGTAGCTTTACAGGAACATCGTTAGTGAAAACAATTAGGAAAGGAATTGGAACGGTGCACACATCAAGGACGACCTCTAGGGTGACCTCTAGGACGACGTCGAGGACGACGTCAAGAACGTCAGGTCACGTCAGTTTCAGCTACCGGCGCTTACGAGCTTACGCTACAGGCGCTTACGCCAACGTATCTTACGCAACCGGCGCTTTAGCGACCGGCGCTTCAGCAATGGGTATTACGTGACCTTGATTACGAGACCTTGTACTTAAGCCACGGGTGTTACGTGACCTTGTTTTCGTGACCTTGAGCATGGTTGGGCCTTGTGCCACTAAATGAGCTACGCTTAGAATATCAGCACTGTTAAAGCCACTAAATGAGCTGCGCTTAAAGTATCGGCACTCTCTTCCTCGACTTTGTTGTGGGCGCCGCCATACTGGTTCGTTTGAAGAGCAGACGCAACTGCCCATCGTCGTGATTCGAAAGAGCGACTTCATCAGCATTAGATTCGGTGTTTGGAAGCTAATGTAATATTGCTTTGCGCTGCCGCGAACGCTTTAAACATTTCTGGATGGCGGAAAAGTGTTTCCTGTGATTTCAGACAAAGCTTCGGATAACTGGCAATCATGATGTTAAGCCGCAATATGGGCAAGTGTCGTTACTTTAAAGCGTAGCTTCTTTAGTGGCACTAACCACTCTGTTCGCCAACGTTATTGTGCGTGCCGCCATCTTCGCGCTCAGTACAGAACAGACGCAACTGCCGATCACCACGATTCGAGAATGCGACTTCCTCAGCATTATATATAGATTTGGTGTTAGGGAGCTCATGTATATGCTTTGCTCTGACGCGAATTTTTAAAGATTTGCGGAGAACGAAAAAGCGCTGCCTATGGTTTCAGATAAAGTTTCAGATAACTATCAACCACAATTTTATGCCCCAAGATGGGTAAGTGTGTCGTTTAGTTTGTTCAGTGGCTCTATTTGGGCCTATAAAGCCAAAGCTACTGATTTAAAAATAACTAGACTACCTGGCTTCAGGTTAATTTAGGTTTGGCATTCTACGCGTTTTCCGTCTCATTTTAGTCCAAATGGTGATCCATTTAATCCACGTTCCATCCAATTTAATACAAGCGTCATTCAATTTAATCTCAGCGCTACCCGATTTGATTTCAGAGTCGGTCAGTTTATCCACACTATGTACATGCGCGCTTTTGTCTTCAGTGGTTGTGTTTTGCTTAAACTTTTGATAAATTCGAGTAATTATTTATAAAGTTAGATTTAATTGGGGACCATTTGATATATTGATCACTATTTTGATCACTACGAGTTACTAGTCGCATGATTGACATGTGGATAATTATTTTCGTAACCTCGAGTTATTAGTGGCGCACTAGACTTCAGCTGAATTGCCGTTTTGTTTACTCTTTCCCATTACTTCGACTTATTATTGATATTGTTAAGACTATATAAGTGCAATTGTAATTTGTGATTACAATTTGTATTACTTCTCGCTATTATTGACACCGCTGATTTAAAATCGCTTCCACTTCTAATTACTTCGACTTATTCATAACACAGTTTTCATAATAAAAGTTCCACAAACATTTTTAACTCTCTTGATTACTTTGAGAAATTATTGACAAAAATATAATTTCCAAGAAGCGGATGTGATACTCTTATTACTTTTTGGTTATATAGTTATCATTGATGAAAACAACTTCATTGAAGCCAACATTTTGTTACTCAGTCGACCACTTTGAATTAATATTGACAAAGGCGACTTCATATAAGTTCAGCTAAGAGTTTGATTATTCCTTTGATTAATCCGTGTTACTATTCACCCCATTGACTTTAAATTAACTAAATTAACTTAGCGGTTCCTTTTTATCTTTCCCCGATATATTAGTCACATAACCGTTAATATCATCATTATTGACATCTTGATAACATTGAGTAATTGTGACCTATTTTACTTTATGTATTGGTCGAACTGACATTATGCTCACTCTCATTATCACTTTGAGCTTTTACACCCCCGAGTGATTTATTTTCAGCTTAGTTCCCATTATGATCACTCTTTTGATTACTTCGAGTTGCTATATTGACCCAATGGACATTCGCCATATTTGACGTTTTGATGACTTCATTACTTTGAGCTAATATTCAACCACTTGATTTGCTATAAACTTTATTGATGTTGTGATTAGTAGTTTGATTACTTCGAGTTACTATTTATTCAATAGACTTTATGTAAGGTATTCAACATTGTTGTATCTCTCTTGATCACTTCGAGTTATTATGCAACCAGTCAATCTATTATTAACTCACTTCACAATAATATTGCTCTTTTGAATATTTAGAGTTACTTTTGACCCGCAGACTTCAATAGGGCCTAATTGATATTGCGATGACTATTTAGATTATTTTAAGGTAATATTCTAACAAATTGAATTATTACGAGCCCAATAGATCTGATCACACTTGATTACTTCGAGTTAATTTTCACCTAATGAACTTTAATTCGGCCAACATGTCATTTTGATGCCTCTTGATTACTTTGAGCTAATATTCTACCAATTTATTTATTATAAGCCCAGTTGACTATAGGATATCTCTTTTGATTACTTTAAGTTACTATTGATTTAGTTGACTTTAGTTCGGCCCAATTGAAATGGTGATGACTATTCTTTAAGTAATATTCAATTAATTTATTTATTATGAGCCAATAGACATGATGATTACTCTTTTGATTACTTTGAGCTATTATTGAGCCAATAGACTTTAATTTGGCATAATTGACCATTTTGGTGAGTCTCTTGATTTCTTGGAGTTATACCACGCATTGATCTATTATGAGCTCAAGTCAAATTCTTATTACTTTTTTATTACTTCGAGGTACTGTAATAACTTGGATTACTTTGAGCTAATAATCAACCAATTGATGTATTATGATTCACTGTTAGCTCAAAATAAGCAAAAGAGTCATTGAAATGTGAATTATGGAGAATTATAGTTTAATTGGTCAAAAAGAATTCGAAGTAATCAAAATTGTCGTAATAATGTGAATAGAGGCTCATAACTGGTCGATTGCGGATATAATAACTCTATGTAATCAGGAAAGTCGCAAAAATGTCACTTATGCCGAATTAATGTCCATTGGGTCAATAGTAACTCAAGGTAATCAAAAGAGTAATCATCATGTATATATTGGGCTCATAATAAATAAATTGGTTGAATATTAGCTTAAAGTAATGAAAGCGGTCGTCACAATGTTAATCAGGCGGAATTAAATTAAACTGGGTCAATAGCGACTCAAAGTAATCGAAAGAGTGGTCATAATGGTCAACTATGCTTATAAAAAGTCGATTGAATATTAGCGCAAAGTAATCAAAAGAATCATCAAAATGTCATGTAGGCCGAATTAAAGTCCATTTGGTCGAAAGTTACTCGACGTAATCAAACGATTAACCATCTTGTCTATTGGGCCCATAATAAATCATTTAGTTGAATATTGGCTCGAGGTCATCAAAACGGTCATCGCAATGTCAATTAGGCCGAATTAAAGTCACCTGGGTAAATAGTAACTCAAAGTAATCATAATAGAAATAATAATGACAGCTACGCTTAAAATCAATCAATTAGTTGAATAAAAACTTAAAGTAATCAAAGCGGTCATCACAATGTCAATTAGGCCGAATTACAGTCAACTGGGTCAAAACTAACTCGAAGTAATCAAAAGAGTAATAACAATGTGGATTGAGCTTGTAATCAATGGAACTGGTAGTATAGTAACTCGAAGTAATCAAGAGAGTCGCCAAAATGTCAATTAGGCCAAATTAAAGTTAATTGAGTTAATAGTAACTAAAAGAAATAAAAATGTTAATGATAATGCTTATAATAAATAATTTGGCTGAACATTACCTCAAAGTAATCAAAAGTGTCATTGCAATGTCAATTAGGCCGTATTAAAATCTATGGGTCAAAAGTAACTCGAAGTAGACAAAAGAGTAATAAGATTGTGAATTTATCTAATAATAGATCAACTGTTTCCATAATAACTGAAAGTAATCGCAGAGGCACCACAATGCCAATTAGCTGACATAAAGCCCATTGAGTAAATAGTAACTCCAAACTATCAAACAAAAAAAAAACATTACATCAATTAAGCTTATAAAAACCAATTGGTTGAATATTAGCTCAAAGTAATCAAGTCATCAAGATGTCAATTCGGGTGAATTAAAGTCCATTGGGTCAGTTATAATCAAAAGGGTAAATGTAAATCGTGTTCATAATAAGTCAGTCTATTTTTTGCTCAGAGTAACGTCAAAAGTAACCATATGATGTCAATTAGGCCGAATCAAACTCCATTGGATCAATGGTAAGTCGCAGTAATCAAAAGAGTGATCATAATAGTAACTGAGCTGAGAATAAATCACTTCGTTGTATAAAAGCTCAGAGTAGTATTGAGCGAAGATTACGTCAATTAGACCAGTATAAAGTCAAATAGGTCACTAGTTATTCAAAGTAATCGAGATGTCAATAATGCTGACATAAACCTGCAGTGTGACTAATATATTGGGGACAAATAAAAAGTAACCACAAAATAATTGAGTTATTTAAAGTCATTTGGGGGATAGTAACATTGAGTATAATCAAAGGAGTAATTAATATCTTAAATGAACTTTTATGTAGTTGCATTTTTTCAATTATATTTCAAAGTAATCGACTGAGCAATGAAAAGTTTGCTTCTACAAAGTTATTTGTGTCAGTTATATCTGTATAACCAAAAAATTATCAGAAGTTAAAATGAGCTTCTACCAAGTTATATTTTTTATCAATAGTGCCTCGAAGTAATCGAGGGAATCCAAAATGTTTGTGGAACCTTTATCTTATGATTAGTGTTATTATTGGGTCGAAGTAATAAAAATTGCAAGTCATACCTCTATTAAGCTTTAAATAAAGTCAGAAGTGTCAATAATAGCACGAAGTAATCAAAAGAGTAATCACAAACTGGAATCGCACTTTTATTATCTGAACTGTATCAGTAATAAGTAAAACTAATAGAAAGTGTAAACAAAACGTCAATACAGCTGAATTAAAGTCGAGTGCGCCACTAAGAACTCGAAGTTACCAAAAGAATAATCAACATCTCATTTAAGCAATGTAAATTATGCGACTATTTAGTACAAGGAATGAAATAGTGAAAACGAAGAGGGGCGTAAGCGAAACGCGACCACGAAAGACAAATAAGCACGTGTGAATTAAATTCACTGACGCCGGGACTAAATTGGGCAGCACTGGGATTAAAAAGGATGTTGCTTGAATTAAAGTGGGCGGCACTCGAACTAAGTTGATCGACGTTTAAATTAAAATGAGCGGGAAAACCTGTAGTACATAAAAAAAAAATGTTTTTTTACATCTTATTTTTTAGTTTATAAGAGTAAAAAAAAAAAGACGTAGACGAAATGTAAATACAATAAAACATGTAGTCAGCGCTGTGTAAGTGTTTCTTTCTTTTCTGTACGTGCAACCTTAGAGTGCTTGTTTTGCGGGTAGGTTGCTACCTTGTGAGTACGCTGACGGACGGTTTCAACGTTAGAGACTTTTAGCAAACCGTTACCGTGTTCCGCGTACTGCACTACTGGAGCCTTTGAAGTATGCTTTTGCCCCGCGGCCACCGTATCACTCCCAGCGCGCGTTTAAAAGCATGTTGCAAAGGCCCCCGTAGTGCGGTATGCAGAACACGGTAACGGTTTTCTAAAAGTCTTTCTTTTTAGAGGATGAAAAATAGTTTCCTGGTGACTTCAGGTAAAGCTTTTCGATAACCGCAACAACGATTTAAGCACCAAGGTGGCTCAAGTGCCGTCACTTTGAAGCGTAGTTTCTTGGGGGACTGCACCGAGAAACTGAGAGAGAGAGAGAGAAGAAGACGAGAGAGCGCGGTGATGTCAAAAAGCCGATCTGTGACCAGAATAATTAGTGGCTAGCCGTAGAGCTATAGCTGCCTTTGTCTCATGAATCTTCGAACGTGTTGGAACGCGAACGTAGAACGCTGGACTCCGACGTTTGGCAATCAAACGGGTTCGAAGTGTGAGTAGAGACCTATACCTGGTGGACAGAGACAAAAGCAGCTAGCTTTGCGTCTACCCACTAAGCGTTCCAGTCAGGGCTCGGCATTCCGACGTCCCCGCACGCTCTTGTTTCCTCCTCTGCCTCAGCTTCTCGCCCAAGCTCTTTGCTCCCTTCCCAAAACAACGAACGCGCGAGTGCTGTAGAGATTGCTCGCATCAGATGTCGATCTGTAAATTTGTAACTATGAAATGCTGCTTGCAGAAACGACACACCCATCTTGAGGGTAACAATACCCCAAAATCAATGACGGGGATTTTTTTTTTCTTTTTCATCTCGAGAAGTGCGTTCGATTACAGGACGCGGCCGTGAAGATCTTGCCGATACCCGACACGGGTCGCGAACTTGGAACTCCTCCTGACCCAGAAAGTTGTCATTCCTCAAGGCGCACGACGCATATATATGGTGTCACGCTCTAGTTGCAGACTCTATAAGTAAGTAGGAAAACCGGAGATGGAAGGCGTTTGTGCATTTTAATGGCGCGTACTATACACCAACACGTAGCCCTGACGTCATGCCGCTCCGATGGCATTGCTATTCGGAGAGCACGTCGTCTGCTTCTCAAACAGAAGTGGCGTTGACTTCAGAACGACCCCGAGTTCTGATTGGCTTGAATTGGAAGGATAGTGGGTAGACCTCACTGCTAGGTGCCTTAAGATCTACCCACTATTTTTTTTTTAATCAGCCAATAAGAGCTCGGCGTTCTGACACCATTGAAGCCCTTGTGCAACAAAGCAGACGAACTTGCGCTCCGCATTGGCACGGCGCATGCGCAGACGATTCACTTAACGCAAATGTGATTTCTGCGTACGCACCAGTGCCCACGCCTCGTGTTGGAACTGCGCATTTACCGACACCTCGTGTGGGCTCGTTTGGAAACGGCTCGTTGGCCTGTGCCCGTTCGCCATAGATCGCACCCAGTTCCAACATGCCAAAACGTTGCCGTGCCACTTCTATTAATAGGAGACGTAACTCATCTCGAAGCAGAGTTGTCAGCATAGTATTCAACACAAAATATATTTTCTGCCCCCCCCCCCCCCCCCCCCCCCCCCCCCCCCCGCTGGGGGGTTCGAATTGTGCGCATTTGTGGTTCAAAGTTCAGACTAAGGTGAAGAATCAAAACCAATGTGGGTTAAATCGTGGTTTAAACCAGGCCGGTTTTACTACCGTTTAAAACAAACCCGTCCCGAAAATAATTTTCATTTCCTGTTTGTCTATCATTTCATGCTTTTTGTGTGCCTGTGCTTTGTATTAAAATCAATGAATCGTCGAGCAGGAAAGGTTTATCTTAGGCTAAACACAAACCTCAACAAGTGCTCTCCTGAGCAAATCGAGGCGTTGAGCTTGATTTCTACCTTCGACTTGGTTCGTTTGCCAGCTACCTAACCTATGGACCTTTGCATCGCTTATCACCCGGGCTAAAAATGCTGAGTCACTGAGCTGGGGGCGCACGCGCAGGGTCTGATATAGCGCACAGCAGAGCAACTGCGCATGCTCATAAGGCGTTCCACAGCGCAGCAGAGGAAGATGGCAGCGCGAAGAAGGCGACTTTTGCAAAGGTCTATACTGTATATCAGCAGTATTTTTTCTTCCGCATCGTTATCAGCGATCAGACGAATTGATCAATCAGCCTGCCATGTTGAAAAATGCATCTAGTGTTAAAAAGTAAACATTTCGCCAAAATCTGCCTGGTTATGTGAGCATTAAGAAAAGAAACTGGAAGTACTCTAACCAACTAGTTTAAATTTCCCGACGTTTCGCGGCCTGCTTGGTAGCTTGTTTAAGGGTGGCTGGGTGATTTCTGGCTACTGTGATTTTAATCAAACTAATCTGATTTAAATAAAACTAACCCGGTTTATTTGATTTGATGCGATCTTTTTTTTCACCTTGGTTTAGCAGAGGTCGTCAACGCCAATCCTAATTTTATGTACGGAATCGTTTCTTTATTTACCAGCTCACTGCCCGATATCTAATAAACGCGTCCTTGTAAGAACGAAGTGAAGGGGGGGGGGGGTGGGGGGGGGGGGGGGGGGGGTGCACTGGCAGACGCTAAGCTGCTGGCCCGAAAAAATCTACGCGAGAAGCTCCCTGTGCTCACAACACATACTTCACCGCCTTTTGCCTGCTTGCGTCGTCGCACCTTATGCAAATTGACAACGCACACCCAGCGAAGCGGAACGACTCCTGCCTCCCTCGATGTTTCCGGTCAACACAAGACGCGACTTCTTTTTTTTTTTTTTTTCGCCTTCTAAGAAGACGCAATTTTATCGGGAATTGAGCGCCCGAAATGCAAGCGCTTAAGCCATGCGTATACGCCCGTCCCACTATACTCCGTTTCAGCTTATACGATAAACCGCACGTGACGTATACGAACCATCGACGCCAATCTGATCCCGTGTGTGTATCACGCGAGTTTCGAGGCGGACACAGCGACGTGTGGGGCGCTCAGTCACGTGACGCGTTCCCTCCGCCGGATTGACTGGCCTAGCTCGTAGCACGTCCTCGGCGGTCAACCCTCTACCAGTTGAAACGCAGACGCGCGGACCGGTGTTTGCTGTCTCTAACCGCCTGGCAGGGAGCCCGGCTCGAACGCTTTTGTTCGATTAAAGGGTCGCTTTGCACGGTCGCCCGGCAAAGCGGCTCTCTCGGAATAACACGCGTATTTTCTAACCAGTCTCTGTAGTACGGGAGGCCTTGATTTGATCACGAGGCGTCCTTGGAGAAGAATGGTTACGGCGGGCGCTAAGACGGCCGATGAGCGTGGCCCGGTCTTCCGGAATCGCTGCATGCATGGCCGATACTCGGAGAAGAGCGATGCCTGTAACTGTCAGACGTACGTTGTCTGTTCGATGTTGCTGCTTCTGCCGCGCAGGGCACACGCTGATGACCGGCACGACCGCTCCTTCAGGAGCCGCTTGTTATCGTGTTGTTGACTCGATTGACTTTGAGTTATGCTGATGCTTTTTTATTTCTTCTTTTTACTTTGCGGAGTAGTTGGTCATGACGGGTTGGCGTTGGGCCGTGCAATACGAGGGTCGCGCCGTCCTGCGCACCGCGTTGTCGTTTCCCGTCTGGGTGGGCCGGGCGCGCGCCTCTTCCTTGACGGCGCAGATGCGTGTGCCGATTTGACTGTCCCAAGCTAATTTACCTCTACTAGTGTGTCGCAATTATGATCGTGCTTGTCGAGAAAGTGCGGGCATAAAAAAAAAAGAAGGTCCAGAAAAGAAACGCTCGTGCGTATGAAAGATGTTTTATACGCACGCACCCTTGCAAGCAACAAGCGCGCACGCACGTATGCATCCACAAGCTCTTCAGCTATATTTGAGGAACACTGATATCACAGAGAGATTATACTTGTCCCTGTGCTTTTATAGCTTTTACGGGTGTTTTTTTGTTTTGCTTAAAGGGGTCACGAGAAGAAAACGTATCGACCTCATCTTAATTTTCTTATTTTCGTTAAAACCCAAAGATGTTGTTTCCTAAGTCTTGCCGTCAAATATTGCTTTAGAATTTAAAAAAAAAATGCGTTTAAAATGCATATTTTGAAGATTCTGAAACGACCATACGAGACTGTGTGGGAATCAGAGGCAACAAAACGTCATCATCAGAAATATGAATTGGAACAGATAGTCGACTTTATTTAATATTCAAACAACAAATTGAAAATGATAAAAACAAACAATCATTTATTGGCGCCATTATTATTTACATGATAATGCATCCCGTGATTTCGATTCGGTTTCGGTTTCAAATACATTCGGGTCTTCAGCCGCTTGGTAACCATAGCGACGGTTTGCGGTGGCACTGTCGGCTGCTCCGTTGCTTTTCGTTCCTCGGATCCTCATCCTCTGTTCGCAGAATGTTTAGGTTGTGGTTCGTGTTTATCGTCGTTCGCGTGTCACTGTGTGCGCGCGTAGGCGCCCGCAATGCCAACCATGCGCGTTGTGGGACACGGCTGCAAGGGTCTCACAACAGCAACGAAGACGACATACGTTTTCATAACCTGCCGCGCGAGCCACATCGTAAGGTCTTGTGGTTTCGAGCAATTAGCCGCATTAGGTATATAGTATAATGCAGGGATGAGGCAAAATACATACAAATATCTATCGAAATACAAATACAAAATACTTCGTCAAAAATGTATTTAATTACAAATCTAATTACATTTTGAAAAAAAAGCATTTAAATACAATATACAAATACAACCAAATGTATTTGGTTTCCTCCAAATACTTTACAAATACATTCCTAAAAATGTGCGTCAGCGACTTCAGGCCACCTGCAACGGGTTTCTGGGTATCTCATTTTAATTTTGCATCGCACACTCGGGAGTTAGTGTGCGAGGCTCTAGTAACGAAATAGAAATATAATCACAAAAAAAAAAATGTAATCAGCTTGGACGTAATAGGTGAAAAAAGTACAGAGCTTCAAGCAGCTTCTTTTGTCCGATTACATTTTGGTATAAACCAACAAAGAACCGAGACGACCAAGACGCGCAGCACTAGCTAGATATTTTTTTATTGTTGCAACTCGCACCAGTTACGAAAATCTGGACAACCCGAGCATTTAGAATGTTTTAGCCAAAAGTATGGATGGAAATCAGGCTGGAAAGCATCACAAGTTGTCACAGGCACTTATTTAGCCAGTCTGCCTGCGAACGTCGATTTCGTCACTATTCTTACCCTGGACTAGCACCGTAATCACAAAGTCACTAAACGCTTCTGCTTGATTGAGAGACACTGCATTCGGTGCAGAACGTAGTTTTCTTCCTGCTCTGGACGGTGCCCTTAAAATAAAGCCGGAGGAGAATAAGAAAAAAAGCCCCATGGCCGAACAAGAAATGAACTATATCTTACAACCGCATGCATAAAAACAAGATGTATTTTAGCCCCCAAAATTGTATTTAATTACAATTGTATTTGAAATACCCGCATTTTAGTATTTAAATACACACGTCAAATACATTACCCAATTTGTAATTAAATACAAATGCAAAATACACAAAGTATTTGAAATACGTATTTCAAATACTTGCATTTGAAATACTGCCCATCCCTGGCTTGCGGATCTTTCCGAACACTTCCAAAGTTGTACAAGGGAAATGGCGCTTTTAGACAGTTGTAATTTCTATTAAAAACAAAATTGTTGATTGACATTTTCTGAGTTAAGTATTGGATTCCAATTTATTTCAAAAATATATAAAAAGTATCAGCTTCAAAACAATTTAAGCTGGCATTTGTTATTTTTTGAAAAACACATGTTTGTTTCTTTGTTTATTTTTATATGTTTTATGTTTAAACACACGAATATTGGAAGGTGGTCTTTTATATCATAGCGCTCCGGCTATAATCTGATAAGGCTGTGCGTTCGCAATGAAATGGTCGATCACCGTTTCACTACGCACCATGACTCTAGCAGGAGATTTAATAACCTTGCACATCCGTTTGCTTCAGGTAAGATATTAATTGCACGTTTCGAAGCGCAATCTTACAACATACGACAACATACTAAAACACTCAGTTGGGAAACTCGCCGTCGAAACCTGGGCCGCTGGCGACCACCGAGACCGAGCTAAATGCGACAACAGCGCCACTCTTTATCGTTTGTCTGTACTGTTGTCACCTTGAGCTTTTTGAAAGCCTGTTTTTGCGTAAAAACAAACGGAAAAGACTCTTTTTGTAAGAAATTTATTGGAGCTTAGTACAAAAAGAGGGGCGCGTTATCTTTTTAAAATCTTTAGTTTGCAGGGTTTTGCGGCACAATTAATATTGTTTTTATACAACCATGCCTCAGCGGGGCTTTCAGGTAGCGCGTCTCGACCTAGGTGCATTTTAACTTCGGTAGTTCGACGCGGTGCGTCCGCCAGGGAGACGGGGGTGGCACCCCTGTAACCTCTTCCGCTGAGTCTGTTCTTAAACCCAAAATAGAAGTCACGTGCAGTTCCTCGAGTGGCCGCTGCGGGAGAAATGGTGGCGTTGTGTTCGTCATTAGCTCGGTGCTCGGAGACAGATTGGGGCCACTTTTTCAAAGCTGTCTCTATGGGAGTTTCCGAACTGAGTGTTTTAGTAACGTTGTCGGTAAAGCACACTTATGAGACAGTGTCACTTGTTTTTTACAGCAATCGCTTTGTTGTCCTGGGTGATACAGGAGAAGTCTTCCTAAAGTTTCCATTTTATTGATTTATTAACTAGTAAACAAACACCTTTCCCATGACGGGACGCGCTGTTTAAAAAGTAACTGGAGTAGAAGGGCAATTGGAAGTACTTCGGCCTAAGTTGAATACCACGTTTATGTTAGTATTATTATATCGAAAGAAAATGTAAACTGTGCGAAAAGAACTCCTAAATTCAACACTTTTGTTTTAGCAGATTGTGCATTCATGTGGAAACATAAAAAAAAAAAAAAAAAACTCATCCTCTTGACCCAGAAGCCACGAGGATGCACGCCGTCATGGTCAAGCATTGTTATAAATAAATAAATTTAGATTTTTTTTTTTTTTTTTTTTTTTTGCATTTAGAGCTTTTTTTTTTATAGCCCTTCTGAAGATTTGATCTCAACCGCATGGTCGGCTACCTTACGTCTCACGAGGATTTAGCCAATTTAATGCAAAACAAACTGATAAGATATTTCCATAGAGTAATATAGTAAACGTAAAGAGAGGACACAGAAGCCGATTCGCGGCCCAGATAGTGCGTGTAATGCCCTCCGCTGCGTGGCGCTTTCCTGTAATTTGGTTAAAATTAGTTAGAACTCTTTCTGTGAGAAGTTATGCTTTAGAATTATGTAAAGTACTTAAAACGACTAAATGGTTTTAATCTAGTACGTCACAAAAACCACGTGATGAATGACGACTGCCATGGCCTGCCGTTGGCCTGCTCGCCTTCTTGCCTGCACGCCGTCGCCTCAGCATCATTCTGCATGGCCTCTGCTCGTCCGTGCGTCGTTCGTCCGTGCCGTGCGTGCCGTCCGTCTCTGCCTTCTGCTGCAGCGTGTTCGGTCGGCTTTGTATCAAACAAGGTGACGCATTACCGCCCGCGTGCTCGCATGCTCGGTGTGAGTTTGTGGAGCCGAGCGGCTTAAGCTTCTCACTCTTTTGTTTCCGTCGGGCTGTCGGGCTGCAATCGTGTGTGCACCTCAATTTTCGATGAGATCGTTTTATAAAAGAACTTGACTTATGACCCTGCGCACGGCATTGTCTATGGATTTACAGATGACGGTGTTGAACGGTGTTGCAGATAGGGCCTTGGTTGTTGTGCTCTCTGGAATTTCCAGGAGGTGGGTTCAGTTCCTCGCATACACTGTTGTGCACACTTCAACACCGTCTTCTGTAATCCGCAGTCTCCTCATTCCTCTCATTGCGGGAGCTTAAGACTGTTGGTTTCACAGTAAAGGCTGTGGTCTGTGATCAGGGGGCTTCAAACGTAAGCTTGGCCAACGAACTTCGTGTGTCTGTTGATAAGCCATTTTTGAAGTTGACAACGAACATCTTTGCTTTACCTTTGATGTTCCGCATCTCATCAAAACAACCAGGAACATTCTCCAAGCGCGCAAATTTCGCATTGAAAATGAGATCATTCAGCAGTCTCATATTGTTGAAATTCATTGTTCTACCTATGAGATGAGGTTGCGATTGGCTCCGAAACTTATTGAGAGACACATTTTTCAATACCTTTTGAGTAACATGAAAGTAAAGCGTGCCGCACAGGTACTGAGTGCCTCAGTCTGTCTCGCAGTTCTATCCTTTTGTTTATACCAAGGAGCTTCCTGAGGCAGCCATGGCTACAGCTTATTTCTGCGATAGGATGGACAGACTTTTTGATTGTCTAAATAACTCACAATTGAAGAAGACAGGGCAGAAGTTGCGTCATGCCATTCTGAAAGGAGAATCTGAGGTGCTCGATTTCCTTCACGAGAAACTCGGATGGATTTCAGCATGGAAGTTCCAAAATAGCAGGTAGCCACAAACCATAATGGGGTGGTAAGTTACTATAGTGTCCTCATGCTCTGGGAGGAGATTTCAAATAGCCATGACTTTAAGTTTTTACTTACACGATTCCTGCAGCAAGACCCACTTAAGAACGTCTTTGGAGCCATATGACAAATGCTGGGCTGCAATACAAGCCTAAATGTGTATCAGTTCACCTCAGGACTAAAACACATACGGATAAAGAAACTGTTCAAACCGTCCAACATTGGAAACGTAGAGGATGACAAGGCTGACCTCCTCAAGGAGTTGCCAATATGTTTGCACCATGAACGTTCATATGCAGACAATGTGGAATGTCTTCCAATTGATAACTTCCCGCCACTACAGGATATTTCTGAGCTGACATCAGACTGCAGGTCTAACATAATTGATGACTCGTCCACTTATTACATTAAGGCCTATTTGATCAAGCATTTCATTGAACAGACAACTCACAGTTGTGGCTGTTCTCAGCTGTCGAGGGATGAGTCTGACAACCAGGCCTCACCAGTACTTTCTTGTGTTGAAAGTGGAAAACTGTCCGGGAACCTAGTACTACTATCACAGATTGCCTTCAATTTCATTCAGCAACTAGAAAATCTCTTTCCTGCCTTAATAGAGAGTGTGGCGCATGTTCGAGTAGTGTGTTGTCTGCCTTGTATCACACACTTTCGGGACTGGGTAGTTTAACTTTGCTCAGAGCGCCACAAATAGTTTTTCAAAATGTTTTGCGGAATACGCTTGTGTTGGCATGTTCGATTCCTTAACCGGAACTGGGACAAAGACTGGTTGCACTCCTCAGTTTCTGGTAAGCCACTAGACAAGTTTAAGTGTTAATAGTGTATTAACGGAGGCGGTTGTCAAATCAAAAACAGAAAGTGCTTACTAACTGAGCGGTGCAGCTTGCACTCCAAACATTTGTTTTCCTTATTTCCATGAAATGTGTATCACGGCCCTTTCGCAAAAGTATTTATCCACTTTCTACGGATTTTCTATAGAAAATAGTGTATATAAGCTATAAATATTAGAAATAAAATGTCTCCACTTTTGTATCCACTGTTTATAGTTCTTTAGCCGTTTTTTAAAACCATACTTCTTTTCTGATCAAATGTATTTTGGAGAATGTTTAGGAACGTTGAATCTTGTCAGATTCTGAATAGAGTTCTCATTGCTTGGTAATGGCTCTCCCACAGTGTGTTTCAGGCTATGCCAATTCATCTGTTTTATACTAGCCGGGAATTGGGAATGTGTACTCTCCGCTGTTTGCATTGCTCTCTTATTAGACTCTTATAACTGGTGATGATAGCGATGTCTTATTTATTTCTGCACTTACTTCCTGTGCCCGGGTCGTCGTGGAAGCGGAGGGATCACTCAGCATGTTCCCTGTGGAAAGTTTTTGTTAACGTGGTTCCACTAAACATCTATTACGAAGTGTACGATATGCCGAACTCCTTCATATTCATTTATTTTGTGAGTATCTTTTTCTTATAAAACATACAGAGCGCCTGAAGTAAATCATGTATATACGAATGTGGACTAATAATATGTTTTCGAATTTCTTTTGTTGTTGACCTCAAAATGCTCCACCAGTCAGGAGTCAATGTGGAGATTGTGTAACTTCAACGTTTAACAGTAGAAAAAACAAACAAACAAGATATACACCTCTGTATTGTTAAGTAAAAATTTGGTTTGACAGATTATGTACGAATTCTATCGTAAAAATTAAATAAAAACTGCGTGAACATTAAAAAACAAAAAGAAGTGGCTCCGGGAACCGAGTAGCTCCCGAGAGCCTAGCGAGGAGGGAGGCGAGGAGGAAAGAGAGGGAAAGAAAAGAGAAGGAGAAGGGTACTGGAGAACCGGAGCAGAAATGCCGAAACCGAAACTAACTTGACCGGAACCGGAAGCAGCTTATGCTTAATGCTGCCTGCAACGTTACTTTGGCTGCCTGCTAGGAGCGCTAGCTGTCACTGACCTATCTGGGCCGCTGGGGCCTATGGCAGTGTCCACTCTTTACCTTGTGTATATTACTCTGTCATATTTTTTTTTTTGCCCAGTCCCTTGTCGTTCACAGTGGAACCCCGTTTTGCTTTGTCATATTTTCAAGCAAGTGAAACCTCTCCTCTTGTTTAAACTTTTTTCTGTTGTTTAGCCTTAGATTGCGAATGGCTTGCTTCGAAAACCTTACAAAGATGCTAGGAATTTTGGGTGATTTCGCGGGTAGTCTGTGTATTGCGTCAACCTCATTTGCCGCTAGTGGATATACGTCTAGCTTTAGGGCTACATCGTTTATCTTGGCAAGCAGGTCTTCTTGTTCTGCATACGGGATGCTATGAACTTCCAAGATTGAGTTTCCTGCTAGGCCTTCCCAGTTCGTTCACTTCAGTTTTGTTTTAAGTAATTTCCTCGCTTCCGCCCCCGCAGCCGTTTCTACTTGTTCAATGTTATGAACTCGCTTTTTACCATTTTTTTAGACCACCTAAGACTGAGCGGCGGCGCAGCCGTTTCTACTTGTTCAATGTTATGAACTCGCTTTTTACCATTTTTTTAGACCACCTAAGACTGAGCGGCGGCGCAGCCGTTTCTACTTGTTCAATGTTATGAACTCGCTTTTTTACCATTTTTTTAGACCACCTGAGACTGAATGGCAGAAACACGACGACGTCTCAAACACAGCTGTGTTTGAGACGTCGGCGTGCTTCTTCCACCCAGTCTCAGGTGGTCCAAAAAATGGTAAACTTACAACAGCTCGCCTGCGCCCTAACTGTTTTTTTCGCTTTTTTAGCTCCTTAATTTTTTTTATCTTGGTTTTGGACGTACCATTAGGTCATCGTATTGCTTGGACATCATTGGAACTGAATTCTAAATGCCAACCACTGTCTCCGTTAGGCTTAGCAGGCTGTCCTCCTTTTTGTTCATTGAGCGAAACAAGCTTGACACTCCGATCTCTTTTTCATTTAACACTTTCTCGCGTTGGCCTCCTCGTGCCATTGCTGTGGTGTACGTTCGACACTTCCAGGCTTGGCGGAAGGCTGGTCAGAACATTTCCCAATCTGATATTTGTACTCTAAACCCGCACATGAGAGAAAACATTTATCTTGGGGCAACGCCTCGTTACACGCTAGAAAGACACATCATGATCGCGTCATTCAAGCTCAGTGTGAAAAACAATATGGCAGCAGCAGCAGCAGCAACAACAAGGAGCGAAAAGTACAGAATTCACTTCAGTACAAAGAAAACGAACCTGCTTGTTTTGAAAACAATTTTTAAACTGGTGTGCATTCCGTGCCGCCGCTGCTGCCAGTGATCGCAGCCTTCTTCAGCAGGATCTTTTCTTCGCTGTTTGTGATGACCTCAAAGGCGCGTGCCTATGAGGAATGCGACCGGGCTTGAAAGGTGTTTTCGGATACTATCCGATAAAATCCGAAAAATCTCGCCGGTCAATTTTTCGTGAATTCGAATTTATTCTAAAAACTCTGAAAGTTTCGAGGTCACAACGAAAAAAAAAAAAAAAAAAAAAAAAGACGGTGTTCTACGAATGGGCTTTATGAGAGCGCAGCTGGTCAGTGGTCCAGAGAAGATGCCACTTTAGTTTCCTTTAAAATCTAGAACTACTCGCAAAAGGGGTTTGCCTTTTAGCACGTCAAGGTTTTTTCGGGACAACGGGTCATAACACCCGGACTCTACTTTTTTTTTTTATTTTTTTAATAGAAGAGCATTGCAAAATAACTTTCGAATTTCAGAGAATTGGGACTCTAGGAAAAAGAAACTCCGATAAACTACGAATTTTCAGCGAAAAATTAACTTCGAAAAACACCATCCGCATTTCACGAGAAATAAACTCCGAAAAGACGGAATTCTATACTTATAAGGCTGGAAAAGCAATCGGTGATACTGTAAACGACTTCATTTTCGCGAGGACCTAATCTTCGCGAATTTCGAGCGAATCGCCTACAATTCGCGAAAAAATAGGTCCCGCGAACAATTCTAGTCAAATGTAAACACATTTGAATCTGTATTGAGATCTCATCGCGTCGCGAAAATTAGAACCCGCGAATTATTCCCAAACTTTAGCTTCGACCTAAATCGCGAAATACTGAGCCTGCGAAAAATAGGTCGTTTACAGTATATAGATAAAACATTTATCAGCAAGAAGAGAATATTTTGCGTTTTTAATTCAGTACAATTAGTATTATGTGTTAGATCATATGAAGCCCGTAATAAGTTCGACGACGCGGCATGACTTAATTCAGAAGCTGCCGGGTCAGTTTCGAGGTGGCAAATACCGGTCCTCTCAACCAAGGTCGTTTTACGGTAACGCCGACCAAGATTTTTATTGGCAGCGGGACTCATTAATCCCTCCATTCATCCTTCGCTCGTCATTCATGTCCCAATGATACCAGTTAGCACCTCATTTCAGCAGAATTTTTTGTTTGTTTTTTGTATCGTCTTTTTTATACGGAAGGCATCGATGTTTGCTGCCGTCCCGAGTCCAATGTTTTCCCTCCGTCCGGGAATCCACATGTCCGGTCGGCGATCATCATCATTCATTCGGCAAATAGCGTACACGACTCACTCAATCGACCAGGAACAGTCCTACGATTTCCTCATGACGGAAGGTACCAAAGACACCGCTTAAGGAAAAACGCTTCTGGATGTTTTCGTTCGCGACTAATCCGTTTAAACAAGGCGCAAACGTTTCTACCTCGTGACTTACCTGACAGTCGATTGCTGCTGATTCTGAGCTCGCTTTATGTTCGACGCGGAATTACCCAAATGTCCTGGGAGTGAGGGGCGGGGGGGGGGGGGGGGGGGGGGCAACTTTAGCAAGCACCACGTGTATGTCATTGAATGGGACGACAAGCTACCTGTATACCAGGGAGTTGCTTAACGCCGAGGAGGAGTACGCTCGCAGAAGGTCCAGAATGAATAGCGCACCGCGTCGCACGCGAACCAACAATCACATCACTATTCTTATTTTTATGAGTTCAGCCATATCACGCTAAGAAAAAAAAGAAACAGTCCGTACTGTGACACGTGACATGGCGTTAGCCTGTGAAATTTTATGCTCTGCTGTCTCTTCGGGTCTCAACGTATTTTCACCGAGGTGACAGGTACCTTCGTGGCGGAAACGGGAAGCGCAGCAATTGGCTCTCTTAAGTGCTTCGCGGGAAAGCAGCTGCTCCAGCTCGCTGCTCGCCCTCTCGTGGCGAAAGCGCAAAGCGTTCTAGTGGGGGTCCCCTGGTTCACCTGCTCCTCTGGGCGCGTGACGGTGCAGCTCGCAATCATGGCCTACCAACAGCCGTTTTCTGAATGAAGAAAGAAAAATAAATCTTTTCACTGTCGCAACGTAGTCACGTATGGAATTGAGCCTTACTTTTTCACCGGTAACGCCAACGCCAGCGAAACGTGCCGCTGTGAACATACGTGCAAGAGGGTATGCCTACATTATTGTAACTCCACCTCTTCGATGGTTAGACATTAAATGTTCGGTACCTAAATGTTGTGCTTCGCGTGATTATTTAGTTTGAATTTTTTTACGGCAGTGTATGTCAAGTGTTGGGGGGCAGGGTCCTGTCAAGCTGCATCTGCAGCTTTTTTCTCTGCTCTCCGCACTTTTTTGAAGTGAAAATAAACGAGTATATATATATATATATATATATATATATATATATATATATATATATATATATATATATATATATATATATATATGTATAGGCTGTTTCAGAGAAGTCAGGTAAAACCGCTCCTGCGAAAACTACTTATTGCAACGAAAAAAGGCTTGTGTCGTTTTGGTCCTGGGCCAGGTGCCCATTTTGGAAAATGATTAAAGTCCGGGATAATTAACATGTTAAATATTTTTGCGTAATTAACTTTTTTAATATTGTGTTTAAGGGCATGGTTTCAATTAGAAAATTGCTCAGCATCATCAAAAAACACTAAATCAACAAATTGCAGAACGATACAAGGCACGCGAAGCATTTTACGGCTTCCTGAAAAACCGCACTAATTCGACGGGATTTTTAAGTTTCGGTTTACTATCGGACCGCATCTCGGCCCGGGCGGCATCGCGCCCAGTGGAGAGAGAGTGCAACCAGCCCCTGCTGCGTCGCGCGATGACAGCGCAGCAGAGGTTGGTTGCACTATCTCTCCACGGGGCGCGGTGCCGACGGGGCCGATATGCGCTCCGATAGCAAACCGAAACCTAAAAACCGGTCGAATTTGTGCGGTTTTTCAGGAAGCCGAAACATTCTTCGCGTGCCTACTATCGTTCTGCAATTTGTTGATCTAGTGTTTTTTTTTTGTTTTTTTTTTATGACGCTGAGCAATTTTCTAATTGAAACCATGCCCTTAAACACCATATTAAAAAGTTAATTACGCTAAAATAATGAAAAGATTAGTTATCCCGCACTTTAATAACTTTCCTAAATGGACCCCTGGCCCATGACCAAAACGACGCACGCCTCCTTTCGTTGCGATAAGTCGTTTTCGCAGGAGCGATTTGGCCTGAGTTCTCTGAAACACCCTATATATATGTGCTCCTTCCAACCGGAAGGGCTGACATTGGCAAAATAATGGCGCGTAAAAATTAAAGAAATTAAATATTCTCGTGAATTCTCTTAATAAAAAACTAATTAAATCTGCATTTTTTTTTTTTTAGATGTTTGGCGGTGAATTTTGCAGTTTTGCCGATTGTCAAAGGTCGCGACATTGATAGCACCATATTCTTTAGACAACGTTTACTTTTTAACTCATTATATTAAAAATGCTACACTTGGCACCCGTAATGATAATTTGCCACGTTTGGATTTCCATACTTGTTCGCTCATTTGAAACTAGATCATAAACAATAAATTTTTTAGGGCTTGAAAACGTCAGTACAAAAATATCTTAATTTTATCACTAATAATAAAACTTGCGTAAATGATAGGTTCCCAATAAACGCCCAAAGCACAAAAATAGGCAAGGTAACCATAATAGACCTGGCAGGAAGGTCTATTATAAAGACAGACTTTGACATCGTTATCAAGATATCTATAAACACAGGAGGTAATATACAGTTATATGTGTTAAGTGCTGGCTACAGTTTAAAAAATATATATATATACATATATTAAGTGCCTGTATTCAACACGCGTGCCAAAAAATAATTTTTCAGCGAAATTTTTTTTTACTTCAATAACTGCCGCGAGACACATCTTGAGTTAGAGTGAAACAGAAATAACCTCGATACGGAGGTATTATCTCCAATATAGAAGTTATTTTCGGTTTCGTTCCTGAATTAAAATGTGTCTCTTGACGCAAATATTACGTTAAACATTGTTGTTGTTTTTTCAGCATAAAGAGGTACCTTGCGTGCCTAACACACCAGCTTCCTTGTATAAGAGAGTAAATTTGTGTCGCTGAGTGAAGTCAGCGAACCAGACAGGCTAAAAAACAATAAAAAAAAACTGTGTTGCTTGTATGTTTAGACAGCCTTGATTCTAGTACACACCAAGGAATGACTTGTCCCTTAGCTGTAAATGAGAAATTTAGCCAGAGCACTACAACCGCTAGCCTGGGGTCTTTAAAGCCGAAATTTCTTTTACAACGAAATTTCGGCGCTCATTTTTTGGTCTATATGTGTTCAAAGGAGCAGCATCACATTTAAAATTCCTCGAAAAGGAATTTTAAAACGAATTAAACGATTAGCAAAGAGTACCTGGTGGATGTCGCTAACGCCTCGTTTGTAATGCTCGCCTAGGAACCTTGACAGCTATACTCCGTTTCACCTTCCGTCCGAGCACAGCGGACGCTAGGAGCCATCCCAGCCAATGCGGCGTTGAGGGAGTGTCATGCGACCTTGAGCTCCCTGTGTCGCCCCGCCCCACCGGCAGGTCACGCGACTTCCTCCCGGCGCTGGATCGGCTGGGATGGCTCGTGGCGTCCACTGCGCTCGGACTGAAGGTGAAACGGAGTATAGTGACGGAGGTTGTCTCGCCTCCGGCCACGACGAAAGAAGAGGGGAAGGAAGAACTCCCCTCTTCCCGAGAATGCCTTTTGTGTGTCGCAGAAGTCGCTATTGTCCAACTACAAGATTATAGAAGATTAAAGGCCCGTTCACACTCTTGCAACCGAGTGCGACCGAGAGAGACCAAACCGGTTTTTAAGCCTCTTGCGATCTCTTAGGACCAGCTCCGCTCAGTGCATCCGGTCCCAAGAAGTCTTTCTCGGTCGTACTCGGTTGCAAGAGTGTGAACGCGCCTTAAACCGTCACTCAAACTTCGTACGAAAGCAGCCGCTTCGGTGGCTGGAACGACTATCCTCTCGACGTCAGCCTCGCCGTAGCTTTGCTCGTCCCGAAATGACCTACGTCACGATTGCGTTAGATGTCACGTGGTCTCCGCTGTGCCTTCTCTGAGCGCTTGCCAGAGTGTGCCGTTTATAACGAAAAATACAGCCATCAGGCCCAAATACAAACGTTCGATTTTCATTTACGGATATTGTGGATCATATTCAACCTATTGTTGAACACGACGGGAATATTTCAAATTTCGTTGAAGTATCCGTTTAACGTGCACCAGGCAGTAGTGATACACAAACGCGTGACGGTACGGAACTCATCCAGATCGATACAGGCGGGGGGGTCCTGATCGATACAGGCGGGGGGGTGCAAAACCTCCTGGGAATCGATCCCAGGAGGTTTTGCAGCGCAAGCTTTCGCTCCACTCTCCGAGCTGGGATGTGTTAGCTCACTCGTACACGTCACGGCTGTAACGCGTCTCGCGTTACAGGCGTTTGGGAGAGAACTGCAGGAGAGTCTCCACCCCTCCTGTAGTTCACACGCAAACACCAATGCCCAACTCACCGAAGCGCATTGAACATCACCGAAAACTTTACTTTTGCAGGCGCAAAAGAAAAAAAAAAAAAAAGACGCTGACGTTACAAAAATAGGCCTTTCGGGCTGGGTGCCGCAGTGATGCCATTTCTCTCCGGGAATTCGGAGGCTGAACCTCTTATGACGTAATGCTGCGACAGACTATAGGTTTAAAAAAAAGTATGCAAATAACAAAGTAAACTTAATTGTTTGCGTCATTTCTAAAAACGGAGTTAACTGAATGTCCTCCTGTAGTCATCGACTGACGAATAACGAACGTGCCAGGCTGTTAAGTATGTAGAAATCCTGCTTATTAATTAAGGTGATTTTTGTTAGAAAAGTTGCTCTTTCCAAAGTTGCGTCGGCACTGTTTTTTTTTTTTCTTTTTTTTAACTTTTTGTGTTTGGTCCGGCGTTTTGGGGGGAGCATTGGCGGGGGCATCGTGGCCGCGGTGGGGTTTCGGGAGGCGGTGCGAGGAGAACACGCGCTTGGAGCTGCTTGCGGCTTTACCTGAGTGTGCCTGTAGATAGAGGGTTCCGCCGCTTAGTGTAAAATTGTCGCTTTTCGCCCGATGTAATAATTTAGCTGTTGGCGCCAGACAGACTGGGAAAACATGCAGGGGACAACTCTAGAAGGGATTATGATTTGGCGGTTGGAGCGCCGGGCTGACAGCTCGCCGACCATTGGTTAACAGTGTACCACGCGGGAGTGGTGAAATTTGAAGAAGTTGGTCGGTCCCTGAGGGGAAAGGAGGTCCCCACGAGCCTACAAAAGGAGTGCCGAGAGGATTCTCGGGGATTGGCTTCGATTCGATTTTTGGGAGACTGGGGACAAGAGTATGGGGTTTAATTTTGTGATTTTAACTCAATGCTGAGTTGTTTTGTTTCATAATAAACGTGGCCACACTGGCCACTGTAAAGCCAACCAACGTCGCAATGTGTTCAGCGGGATCGAAAAAATTTTAGTGTGTTTTGTTTTATTATTATCAACTTCCCGGGGGCTGTCATCGGGCGAACACCATCATTGGTCGTCACCATCCGGACCAGGACACCCTACCCCTATCCCACTCAAGGACGAGGGAAGTTGACTAGGCCATCGCCCGTTGAGGAAACGCCTACAAAAAGCTCTCGGGCACCAATCGCGGCGTGACAAGCGTACATCTCTTTTAGTCTCTACCGGCCATTATTAAGCTGTCAGGGGCCATAAACACTTGTCTGTCAAGTTTCCCGCGGACACTGAAAAGGAAAAGGTTTGTTTGTCCCTCTCCGACATCCACGAACATCTCTCACTGCGAGAAAAAAAAAAAGAAAGAAAACGATAATAAAAAATAAAAGCACACGGATCCGCCACACAGTTCTTGGATTCACGGTCATGATTGACATCTTCTTCCAAGAACTTTGCCGGGCCGAAGACGCAAAACGTATGCATATTCGCGTGGACAGAGAATTACGCGAATTGTATCTACAGACGTATACACATATAAATGGAAAAACACGCCGATGCAATGTGCAAGGGGATGACTCATACTATAAGGAGTATTCACTGGGCGCCATATTTGTGGGTGCTGTCTAGAGCGCATGCTCAGAACGAGCCTACATTAATTGGCTGCTAAGACCGGCAATCCTGGTGGTCTGGAATGCACATTGCAAAAGACCCGTGAAAGCTCGCCATCAGCACGCGCTCAGCAGTCGCGCACACAACTATGGCCGCCAGTGAATACTCCCTATACGCTACAAAACGGGACGAGGGGTTCACGTGAACCTCTCGGAGAGCGGCCGACTTTTTCTTTCAAACGGTAAATACAGCATTTTGGCACAGTAACAGCTAGGTGTTAAGTTATGTCCGAGTCCCACTAGAGGGCAGACAAAAATAGCCAACACCGACCAACCTCAAGCAGCTGGTTGCACGCGATGGTATGCCTTCGGCAGGCTTGAAGTTTCTCGGTGATCGTGAAGTAAGCGTAAGTGACTCGGGAATTACAAAATAGGGGGCGCTTTGGGCCACCCAAGAAGCTTGGCGTGTCGCACTGCGCATGCGCAGTGAGAAGTCCAAAGGTGCTTGGAGAACCCAAGGTGCCCCCTATTCTAAAACTCTCTATTGCTCGCGTGCCATGGATATATCTTCGCGTGCATGGCTGTCGGTTGTTTCTGTTTGTTGCTCTCGTGGGACTTAGGCACCACAGTTTAGTTTAGTTTGCTTAATCTTATTGTGGCGGAAAGACATTTCTACTAAAACAACTTCGGGGAAATTACTTCGGCGAGTAGGCTTATAGCCACGAGCCTAGCGTCATTTGTGTTTGTTTATTGTTAGTCTTCCCGATCGCGGGAAGAATTTTTTGTTTGTTAATAACCTAACAAAATAGCGCTTAGAAGAAAGTAATACATTTTAAGAAGATTATAGTGCTTAATAATGGAGTGCATAGCCAGTTATAATTTTAAAGTGACCTACATTTATACTTATTTTATTTTATATATAAAAGGAAAAGAAGAAAAATCTATTGCTCTGCACCCATAAGCTATAACAGATACTGTACCAGGATGGAGAATAAAAATCAAAATTATTTAAATCCTGTCTTTAATCATGATTCAAATCGTATATAAAACTTCGTAAATAAAAAAATCGTAAATAAAAAATAAATTGTAAAATAAAAATTTCCCGCCAAAATTATAATAGTTATTTTTTACTTACCGTTCGTTCATGACTGCATGGATGCTTTCTCTGTGTATTTGTATTGTATTTACGTCAAAAGAATCACCAAGCAAGAAAGGTCTATCTATATCAAGTTGAACACGAGCACAATGCAACTTTCTTTCTGCCTTCAACATCGTTCGTCCGTTTTGTAACGTCCTCCGGCAAGCAAATAAAAACGCGAAAGGAACAAGAACTATAAAAGGAATGCCCTATTATTGCAAGCAAATCAGGACGCGAGAGAAGAAAAAAAGAACGAACAAAAGTTCTTCACTATCTAAAAACAAATCAAGCTGTTTTTATTCTCCTATGGCGGGGTTTACTGATTAGGAAGTTGTTAATTAAGCTTAAAGTTTACAGCACTTTTTTCTTCTGTGTTATTTTCAGTGATTATACGGATTGATCACTCGATCTATCATGTTTACAAATATGTCTTGTGATAAAAGCCAACTTGTACCGTACGCATAACAAGTAATCTAATTACTTCTAATCGATTACTTTTGGAGTAATTTTGTAATCAGTTGATTACTTTTATTAACCAGTAATCATAAAAGTAATCTGATTACTTGTTGAAGTAATGTAAATTACTTCTAAACGTTACTAATTTTCAACGAGATACCCCCGCACACCCCCTTTTTCTCTGAAATATGTCAAAAATAAGATATGCATCTTTTTTCGAACGGAAAAAAAAAAAAAAAGAAAGAGTCTTGCGGATCTGTAGGAAACGAGGTCAACCCCTTTGTATGTACAGTTTCTATAAAATGTCCTTTTTTCTTCTTTTTTTTAGCTGGGATTGGAAGTGGAAAGCCCGGGAAGCCCCAGCGCGTGACAAAGGCCATTCAGGGCGAAGTTTGAGGGAGCAGAATGTAGCTTTGTAAGTCACGGGTTTTAGTTTATTTGGTACATACTGTTGGTAATCAAATCAGCTGAATACGGAAAAAACAAGAACACGAAGGAAAGGACTGGACATTCACACCGCTGACTAACAGCTGACTTCTAATTTTTCCTCATCCCAGCCTAGGCCTTTTCTTCTTCGTCCTACGGCTCAGTAAACACGTTTAAGAACAACCTTTTAGCCTACCACTCAACGGGGTGTGGCAAACCGCAAATATTGGCGTTCTTTTTCATGAACTCTAACCGACGAGGTGCTCACGCAATCTTATCGTTTTTCTTCAATGGCCGAGGCCTCCAGCACTTCACGCGCGAAGGAGTTCTTGTTTCTATGAAGGACGGTTATGCTGGTGAGCTCTGCGTCACATTCACAGGTCCGGCAATGCGCTGACCAGTGTCAGACTGGGTTCAACAGAACGCAGTCTGACCGACAAAGGCTGTGCAGGGGTGCTGCTCTATCGTGGGTCATGCTGTGAGCCTGTGACTGGATTAGTTTTATATTGGTGTTTTCTTGCATTGCCTCGTAACACCCCCCCCCCCTCCTTCCTAAACCAGACTTGTACGTAACGAGTTACAAGTAACTGATCACTTGTAATCAATAGACCGATCCCACCAAGCGTTCCACGCATGCGTGACGCCGCCATAACTGTAGTTCGTAGGAGGCAGATGTCAGTTCACGAGACAGCTCATGCCAATTGTGCTCTGCTCGCGCAGACCTCCAGCAGGGTTGCTGTGCGTGCAGAAAGGCTACAGCTCCCACGATGCATGTCGGCAGCGGTGGCGTACTCAAACTAGCTGTGAGATCGGTCTATTACAATTCATTGCAACTTTTTCACGCTTCAATTACTTTTTCTTCGGTAACGTCGCGGTCACTAAATTTTCCTGTAACCAATTACAAGTAATCAAGTATATGTTATTGAAAAAGTTAAAATGATTCAGTTGAGTTTTTTTAATGTAAAAATCACCCTGTCCGTCCTTGCGTCACTAGTCTATATTGCACCAACGTTAGACCCCCCCCCCCCCCCCCTTTTTTTTTTTTTTTCTTTTACTCATAAACAACAACAAAAAAAGATGTCAAAACACCAGAAGGATCAGAATGTAAACGCGCTCAGCGACGTTTTGGCTGTCGAGCTCTCGAGGGTGCCTCGTGTCCTGTGTACGGGTTGCCATGATCCGGTTTTGCCGCGGCATCGACGCGAATTGTTTGTGAACTACAACACCGCTCTTCCCTCAAGCGCATCCGTCGAAGGGTCTTCAGCATCGCGGCGGATATCTTCACCAGGAAACGCGGGCGGATGACCGACGAGAACTCCGAAAAAGAACTGCTGTTGAAGCTTAACAAGGTGTGAATGACAAAATGACACAAAATGTAACCACTTTGAACGTACGTACGCAATTTTGATTTCGTAATAAAAAAAGTTAAAAAGTAACGTAAACAGAAATTAATTACTTTCTGGTAATTTTTCAATTACTTTTGTGATAAAGTAGTTGATTACTGGAACGAGTTACATTTTTCAATAAAGTAATTGTAATTGTAATCGGTTACTTTTTTTCTTCAGTAACGCATACAAGACTGCCCCCTTCCACACACACACACACACACACCCTACCGATTTTCTTCCACGTGCCATAAGCTCACGAAGGACTCAAAAACTGTTGGCGGACACCGCTGTTGCCGGCAGTTGAGAACGGTAAGCACAGCACATTACCGTGAAGCCCAAAGCCCTCACAGGAGGAAGGTCTATCACCGCGAAAACAAGGCGAGGGAAGTAGTATCTGGGGAGTTGGTATCTTGGTGTTCAACATTGTGTGACGACAGACAAACCAGCTTACCCTTTCTACGTATCCCATGCGTACCCAATAGAATCCAGATAGAACTCGATACGCGCAAAAGATTTGTTGTTGGGTGTTTTCATGTCAGTTGATACAGTGATGGTCCGGGTCATATTTTGTATATTTCTGTAAAATATATACTATTTGAAAGTCATGCCCTTGGCAGGAGCCCTCAGCTCTACATACAGGGGTGTGTCACGAAACGCGGGCAAAATCTTTTTGGTGAGAGTACGCATCGCAGAGAAAACGGGTAGATGTAATAGTAGTTCTTGGCAAAGGGCAAATTTAGGGAGGGGGGGGTGGGGGAAGAGTTTGATACAATAAGGTTAATAATTCATTTTAGTAAATAACTTTATAATCCTTAAATTTAAAGATGCCATTTCAATTACAAACGGGGTGTGCATAAATGAAAACGATTAAATTCACCCAGATTATAGAGATATAAGGCATGCGCAGCCTTTTACGGCGCTCCGTAAAGTACACTAAATTTGGACATGTTTTGAAAAGAGGAGAAAGGGGGGGTCTTAGGGTGCAACGCAAGGAGACGCAAATACTAGAGAGCCTTCATGTGCGCGAAACGCACATGAAGGCACCCTAGCAAATACAACGCTAAACTAGGGACACCACAACGTTTTACGCAATACGATAGACCAGCACCGCCTTTGTCGGTTCAAGAAAGTGTCTCTTTGGAGCCGATGTTGTGCGGCAAAGCCCCTATAACGAAGACAAGCTAGCTTGATTTTGAGTTAAAGGGGCACTGAAAATCATTTTTCAAAAAGGTCGTTTTTGACCTTATATTGTTTAAAAGGTATTAGTTCCCGCATGTACCAAGTCCTATATTACAAAACCGACTATCCGTCCCAGACCAAGAGAAAAACAGGTGGGCTCTTTTTTCTCGCTGACTACATTGTGTGGACCGATGAAAGCTCTACAATACATGTAGATACCTATTATACCTCGTTTTGAAGAGATCGAGTCTGAGAAGTCTGATAGGTAGACATTTGGATAAGACCCCTCTTTTTCTCCGTGGGCGAAGAAATCGCTTGCAGCTCCCCGAGAAGCGCGCTTCGTCGACCACTTCACTCGGGAGAAAATTCTTCTCAAAAAGGGCGTGTCACGATCTTTGAACACGCTTTTAACGAGGAAATGAGCTACGCACGGTTGTGGTTTCGGGTTCATTGGGATGCTTCGAGCGTCTAGATTGAGTTGTCACCACAAAACGACGATCTCAGAATCGACTTCAGTGCCCCTTTAAGGTTCGGTGTTTTTCTTTTATGGAGGTCATATTTTACTCTATGTTTCGCCATCCCAAGTTAGTTGAAGTCAGTGCAAATAGTTAAAAAAAGCAAACAAGAAAGTGAACTTTTTTCATTTAATTTTGACGTGGAATTTTGCTACATTTAAAGAAATAAGCTGAGTTTCTGTGTTAATGACAGAACTGCAGTAATGACTAAGCACAGTTTTCTTATATATTCGGAAGACGCATTTAATGGTGATAATTTCAATATATTTTCGTCATTCTATATGAAGTAATTTGTTAGTAAATCATTTGTGAGTGTGTCTCTAAAACGGGTTTATCTGACGTGTTTCGTAAATTCTTTTAAATTGAAACCTTTTATTGTATTTTAATGGTATGTGTACCGCTCATAAAACTTTTATAAAAGAAGTAGAAAAAATTATTACTACGTGCATGCTTCGTCGTGAAAATGACGGCAGTGGAAAGTACCATAGCGAAACCGTGGCAATCTCCACTCCTCGATCTCCAAAATGTTATCCTCCAAAGAGCCTGGCTTAAACGTCTATGTTTTACATAAATATATTAAGAAAAATGACCCGGACCATCATGGCACGATATGACGTGGAAACACCCTAATTTGCTTCAGTCAATGCTCCCGTACATTTGGCTACTTGGGCCTTGAGATCCGACATGGTCGGCGCATTGCGACCACTCAACCGGAAACTTCAACATGCATCTCTCATTTGTCATCGAACGAATTAACGGCCGATGCAGTGCCGATCTATCGAAGGCCGGCAGGGGGAACTCGTATACAAACGCCGAGTTGATATCGAGAGATGAGCTGTATACCCTGCCACCGATCTGCGGAACGTAGACAGGTTCGACCACTCAGACGTCAGTTGAGCATATGCGACTCAAACCGAAAAGTGCTATGTATGTACTGTCGAGACCGGTTATAACGAAGTCAAGGAAAATCGGATATCACTTCGCTATATCCGCTATTTCGTTATAACCGACTTCGGTTAATGAAGTGCAAAAGGGAATGGGAAATCGTGATCGCTTCGCTGCAGACGCCATTTCGCTATAACCGACTTCGTTATAACCGGTCTCGACAGTACCATCTTCAGTGAACTGTGGCGTACGCTACGAGTCAGCAGAGCAAATCGAGAGCCTAGAACGTGTCACGTGACCGTCTGGTAGAGGGCGCAGCGACGCGGATTGCGCGAGTATACCGCTCGATTGGCGTGAAAGACACCGACGGACAAAACGAAATTAAGAAAAACAAAATCAGCCTTCTGGCCTCCCCAAAAATCTCCAACACTAGCGAGTAATAGCAGTGATTTAAGACAAAATGTTTTCTCGCTGTTAGTTTTAGGCGCAAACTGAGGTTGCTGCACGGGGTTTTCGCTTCTGGCTTTGTGATTCGCTTTTTAGCATTCTTATGTTATGAGTTCATTCCGAAACATCATTGAGTGCGTAGCTATAATAAGATTTTCAGGACTAGTCGCACCCAGTCTTTCTTAGGGTGGCAGTGTCTATCATTATACGCAATAGACAAGTTATGCAAAAAAAAAGTGTTTCCCTCAGTTCCTCTTCCTTTTTTTTTTCTTTTTTTTTTTTTTGAGAAGCAACATTTTTTATATACGTGTCAACGTGTCAAGTCTTATAACAATTTGTTTCTTTCGCTTGCAAGTCAGAGAATGGCAACATTGCTTGGTAAATTTTAATACTCATTGCCAAATTAAAAAAGTAAACGCTTTGCGCATTGTAGTGCGCTGCGCGAAGTAGTTCTTTGCAAGATTTGGTAGTTGGGGAAAGATACGATGCTTCTGGCGTTTCAATCGTGTACGGCTGGATAGAATAACATACAGCTAATCTCAAATGCACCCTGAAATTATGTTGTGTGTATGTTTATCTGCTCCATTTTCGTTTGGCAACGAAATCTGTGGCACAGGCGCGTAGCCTGGGGGGGGGGGGGGGGGGGGGGGGGGGGTTGTTCAGGTGTCAGAACACCCCCCCTCCCCCCGAAATAGTATTTAATATATATCTATATATCTATCGATTTTTTTTCTTTGTGTGTGTGATTGCATCAGCATCTAGAAACACCCCCCGAAAATATTTTCTGGCTGTGGCACTGCTGTGGCTCCATCTATTGGGTAGCCCCGGCACACTTCTGGTTCACGTATATATTTTTTTACTCATCATTCTTTTATCATGAGAGTGAATTTAGTACAATGGTATAAGTGGTCATATCCAGAAGATAGCGTGTATATTTGATTTCGCAAATACTGCGAAACCCGCGGTCTAGTTCAGAACCGGAAGTGGTTCGGGGCTATTTGCACACAGGCTCAACCACGTTTCAAACTCACGCGAGAAAGAGCGGATACAGTCGGAAGTTAGCCATCCATAGTGGGCGTCCGGTGTCTCAGTTGTAGATGAGAAATTTAGCGGGTGCGATGCTCATCCAGATCGAAACGGGCAGGGGAGGGGGATTAAACTCAGGATCCTAGGGTTCTGCAATGCGATCCCCTTCGCTTCACGCGCGCTCTGAGCTGTAATACACACTCGGCCACCGATCCCACCGAAATGAACCTGAATATATTTTAATTCGCCACATAAAGGAGGAAATTAGTAATGCTCCGCGTGGTGTCGAACTTTTTTTTATTGTTATTATTACAGATCTTAAAGGCATTACGAGTAGACAAATAATGAGACTTAAGCCATAAATAAAACACGAGCGAATCAAGCGAAACGATCAGCAATGAATCCCCTTATTTGAGTTGCTGGGACGCCCGACTCCACCTCCTTTTTGCGTTCTCTTATTGACTCTTCTCCTCCGCGTGCGCGCTGTTCTTTACCACGAAATAGGTCTCCCATCGGGTAAAGCCCTTCCTGCCTCCGCAAAAAAAAAAAAAAAAAAAGAGGAAAACAGAAAACAGAAAGAAATAGAGGACCTCCCCTGTCAAGGCACTCTCCCTGTGCCGACGTTCGCGCAAGAAGGGAGAGTCCATCCGAATGAAAATGAGGTTGGCGACAGGCCAAAGAGGTGCTACTGTTGACTCCCAGAACAGGGACGAAGCCAAAGAGGAAAAAAAGAAAGAAAAGCGCCTAAGACGTGCGGGCAACAATCGAGCGACAACGCAGGGAAGCTCCCCGGCCGCTCGCTCCTGCTGTAAAAGGCAATAACGTGTTCGTAATTGCCGTTATTATCTGTCGTTTTTGTGTGTTCTTGCCGGGGCGCTCTACGCGGAAGCGCGATACTATCAGGACGCTCTAATTAAAAATACGAGTCTCTGGAATGCCGCTTTGACACGATTTGTGTAGGGAAGTAACTCGCTCGCTTTAACTCACGCGTAGAATGTGAAGATGGGGAGAGCAGGAGGAGAAAACAGAGAGGTTAACCGGGCGGCCTGCTTCGGTTGGCTAGTCTGAGTTGGGGAAGGGGATGGGGAGGTAAAAAGGAGGAGGGAACGGCGAGTGTGAGACGATCTCCTTGCGCGGTGACTCAAAGGTGCACTCTTTGTTGTTCTTTCGTTGTTTCTTTGTTTGTGCTGTCTTTTACCGCATAATAGTTCATCTCCACAACAGTGTATTATTATCGCAAATAATAAGATATAAAACGGGTCATCCCCTTTCAAAAAACAAAAAACAAAAAAAAGAAAAGAGAGAGATATGTACACAGTTTGTTTTTGTTTGTTTTTGTTTTTCATTTTGAAAAATAAACTACGCATCTACGAACGTTCTTTCTCCGCTCAAATGTAACGCTATAGGTTTATAACCAGATGCCAAAGTCTATGTACTAACCTTTATCCCAATTAAAAATTATAAGTGATTTTCTGAACATCCTATTAGAAAAATGGAACCTGGTTTCGGCCGTTTTTGGTAACTGGCGCCATTAAGTTCCATGCATTTGAGAATCCCGTAGGTCACCATTTTTCCCATCGCAATTTTCAGAAAATCACTTATAGCATTGAAATATGATAACGGTTATAATAATTGAAAACGAGTGCATCGGTGAATATATACGAATACTCCAAAGGATGAAAGATCGAAGACGGGGACGAAAACAGGACTCGTTTTTTTGAGCAACAACATAGAACAACAAAATAAGGTTACTTTTGAAACTTTGCCACCTGGCTCGATCCGCTAGCGCTGCATTTCGGCGGAGAATGACTGCTTGGTAAAACGTAATTTATAAAGAAAAAAACACAAAAAAAAACTACGATACATATTTTTGGGGACACCCTGAGTTAACACATATGATTTAGTAATGTTACCAGCGTGGGAATGTTGAGCACATGAAGTATCACGCCCAGTGTATCAGCGTAATCGGCATTCAGGTAAGCATTTTTATACACGCTAGCTCTTTTGAAAGACTGAAACACACGTGCGAAAAATTGTCCGAAAATAAAATGAAAATCGAAACACACAAAAAACGTTTCACGGTTCTTTTCGACAAACGAGCGTATTTATTGTCTGCAAACAGATAACATGGTCTCGTTAAAGGCGCATTCGCAATTACCTGTACCCAAAAAACGTTCCCGTGGTTCGGCTGGACTCCGGCCGAAACGTCGAAGAATAAACCGTCCGTTGTTGCTGTTTTCACCAAGGGTTTTATTTTATTCTCAATTGTATATATATAGGGTGTCACAAAAAAGTAACACGGTTATTTTTTACAGCAAAAATAACCTGGGCAACGCCGAACGCTCATTTTCCGTGCAAAGGTAGGGCTTGAGGTCACAACCAGATGCCAACGTTTCAGCCCGATCCGATACCTTATTTAAAAGTTATAAGTGATTTTCTGAAAATTTCAATGGGAAAATGGCGGCCGACGGAGTTTTTGAATACATGGGGCTCTATGGGCACCAAGAACCAAAAACGGAGGAAAATGGGCTCCATTTTCCCATTGAAATTTTCAGAAAATCACTTATAGACGCTTTGCAGCAGCTGTGCATGGACGCCGCCATAACTGACCTTCAGTTTTTGTTTCCTCTTATATCGTTTCTTTCAGTTCGTCATTACTATAGCAGGCCAGGTTTTTGACATATTAGATTCAACTGTGTCCTTTTCTAAAGCGTCGGCCTTTGTAGAGGATCGTCAACTACCGTTTCAGTTGCTCGGCATCTCGGTAAGACAAGAGAAGGTCAGCAATGGCGGCTGTAATTTGGCGCGTGTGTAAAGCGCCTATAACTTTTGAATAACGTATCGGACCGTGCTGGAACTTTGGCATCTGGTTGGGACCTCTAGCGCTACCTTTGGGCGGAGAATGAGCTTTCGGCGATGCCTAGTTTATTTTTGCGGCAAAAAAAAAGATATAATTTTTTTTCGTGAGACCCTGTATATCCCCCCCCCCCCCCCCCCGCCCCCCATTGATGTGCGTTTTTCGGTTGGTCCCGTTGCCACACGTGTCCCATCCTTCACTCGAAGAATTCGCGCATGTCCGCGTGTAGATAACTTGCACTGGGAGTCAGCTATGTCGTGCTACGTTGTCAATGCTAGCGTAGCTTCCGCAATGTTCCAACGCTGTCACAGCTAGGTGCACGATGCCCCAGGTGTTCTGCTCGGTGAAGGGAAAACAGTTTCGCCTTAATCACGCACCTTAAACATAATGAACGCAGTGAATTGGGGGGGGGGGGGGGGGAGGGGGGCAACCTGCAGTTCTTCGCGAGTCCAAGTGCGGCTCGCGGCACCATGGTAAACGTGCCCCTCTTGTCCCCAAGACGAAAAGAGTTCTAGAACTTAAAAAAAAAAAAAGCTCGCAGTCTTTGCAACCATGTATTCCGCTACGTAACACATGAACTGCTCTTTGACACATAGATGTGCCCAGGGACCCTGTTTCCTTAATTGTTCTGAGAAGAATTTCGAACCGTACACATTAACGGGCTTCAGGGGCAGTGGCTTACTAGCGAACCATGCATTCATTTTTGCTTAGCGGTTGGAGAAACGTTCTGCTACCTGGTGTTACATGTTGTAGTCGACAATTATACTGATCCCCTTTGAAAAGGACTGTTCCCTCCATGCCGTTTCTTGCGAAAAGTAGCTTCCCCCTATTTCTTTTTTTTCCTGCGGCTGTGTGAACTTTTGTAGTTTTGTCTGCGGCTCTAACCCCATGTCCCTGTGACCACCCCTGCTATAGAACTTTCCAAAAATCGCCTTCTATGTGCTGCCACCTTTGTCTGCTGAGCTGTGGAACGTCTTCTGAGCATGCGCCGTTGCTCTGTTGTGCCGTGTATCAGACGCTGCGCAAGCGTCCACAGCTCAGGGACTCGGCATTTTTCGCCCGGCTGATAAGCGCTGGAAAGGTCTATACTCTCTCATAGACGCGTTCTTGAAATTAATTTTCCGCTTTCTAAGATTAAGGTCGTACAAATTGATCACTGTCGCTCATTTGAGAACGCTAGTTTTGCGTTGTCACGTAAATCGTCACAATAGGCCAATTTTTCCAAAGTGCGTGCCACCTGGTAGCTGCCAGTCCGTCATTGTTTTGGGCACTGCAACTCTGAGATTGCATTAAACACAAAACGTGTCGTCGGCAAAAAAATAAAAAAATAAAGAAATAACCAGAATGAATTATATTGGAGACCTGAGGTAAGAAAAGGGAAACATCAAACAGTTGAAAAGACCGCGTTCTGCGTGACCTCGGCTCAGGTCGTATCCACAACGAGCGCTGCGTCAGCGTTTGGCGGGGACCCAGGTCCAATCGCACGCTTCCTGCCAAAGGATTGATGGATGAATGAATTGCTAACGGCTTTACCCTTTATATAGTGGGCGGTAGGTTGCGCCCCCTTGCATAGAAATTAAGAACCAAACGTATGATTTGCTTCCTTCGCCAATCTGCTTACGCTCTGCAATTTCGTACCCTCGCAATTTCGAGAAATGTCGACAGCCAATGTTGCTCGATTGGGTTTTTAAAAAACTACATTCCCTTAACGTCGTCGTCGCCGTGGATAAAGTAATCGGGCGAGCCCACTGCCAAATCTTTTTTTTTACTAAACACGGCTGCGTCGGTCGCTGCTTGGAAAAAGAAAGTCGGACTTATGCTAACATAGTACCGGATTCACAATCATTGTTTAAGGGATACGCATCAGCACAATAATCCACCGATCGTGAAGAGATAGGCAGCTATATAAGGAAGCCGAACGGCTTGCGTCAGCGTTATATAATGCAAACGCTAGTCGTTCGGCCTTGGCTTCCTGCTTTTGCCTTCCCGCGACGCTCTTATGCAAAGGTTATACGGCTTAGTTTCCGTACACGCTTAACAGCGAATCTTATCAAGAACAAAGAGTTGTATGTAAGGTACAACAACGGTCGAATAGGCAGCGCCTTCCCCGAGATTTCCGTTGCCTGGCCGCGTAGGTCTTCTTGGCCTTGAGGGGGCGAGGCTCGAAGCGATAGATATTTAAAGTTTACCCTTGTGGTATTTACCGGATGAAGTGCACCGCTTTGGAAAGGTAGGCCGAACACTTTACTACCGGCCAAGCGTTGAAACCCCACATAACGTTTAGGAGAAGCCGCTTTTGGGCGTATCAATGAGTCAACGCTAAATACAGAAGAAACCAGACCCTGAACGAACCTGCCCAGGGCACGCTCTCGAAGGCTGACAACAAGGCTATCTCAGTGAAAGCACGCACGAAGCTTCGCACTGAGATAAGACCGTGATTATTTCGGGCTCCTTGCGTAGAAGCCATATGCGTCCAGCACGCGTTCGATACCTTTCACTGGACTTTGGCTGCGCGAACGCAGAGGTGATATCAAAGCCAAAAACGCTCGATCTGGAGGCAGAGCATCTATGCAGCTGTTGCCATAGCAACAAGCCATATAGCAGCCTGCAGACATGTTTAAAGCGTACCTATGTCTGCCAGTGAACGCCGTGTCTTTTGTACGGTGTATGAGCAGTGTGTGGCTGTGGCTTAAATAATGATCGCCTTAGGCGCCCGCTCTGCACCAAGCACCAAAATGGCGGCTCCCAGCAGAACGTCGGGGAGTGGAAAGCCGAGACTCTATAGCTTATTTCGGAGCGTCCGGCGAAACGGCTCCCGCTCTGCTTCTTCTTCGTTCTGCGAGGAAGGGCCCACGAATCGTAAATGCTTTGAACAGACGTCAAACAGTAGTTCTCAAAATGACGATGGACGAGATCAGTTGCACAGTACAACTGAGGAACCGGACGTGAGAACCGGGAATCTGGCAGTAGAGAGTTTTAGTCGATCGTTCTGATGACTCAGACGACGATACCCGATAGCTCGCCGACGACTTGCGCACATGCATCGTTTCGTCATCGGGAACCGTTACCGGAGGTAGAGGAACGATCTTCTAATACTCTCAGCTACTCGATACTTAGGGCGATGTGTTTGGCTGTTTCCTATTCTCTCCGCGGATTTATCGGGTCCCGTGCACATACGATGGGAAGATAACGATCGTGATCAACCTCCTAATCAACCTCAACCTCGTAATCAACATCAACCTCGTAATAACGAGGTTGATGTCTTAGTACACTATAACGTTCCTATCGGGACACGAATTTGCCGGTAGAAATCAAGTTAGAGACTAGCGCTATTTAGCTTGACGTCGGCAGTAGAATGGGAGCTCCTGTTTGACACAAGGTGTTTGCTTTGATGGAACCCGAGTGTCAAGAGAACTCAAAATGGAACATATACGCAGACACCAGAGGGATTTAAGAAACTCAGAGATATTTTGTGTTTGTGTTCTTTCGTGCGTTCCCCTCACCAACTCAATTAAAAAAAAAAAAAAAGAAGCATTGCCGAGAGCTTTAGCTTTATTTTGTTTTGCTGAGATCGTGACTTGGCAGTTCCGCAATAGAAGAAAGAAAAAAAAAAAAGAATGTGATTTATAGAGAAGACTTTGACGAGCGTGTTGGGACAGATGTAACAGTAAGAAAGCACAAAACAAACAGAGGGACAAAAACAGACATGTACAAGCTTTATAGATTGGAGAAAAATGCGTCCTCAAACTATTTTTCCTAAAAGATAAAAGTCCCCTATATCGCAATCTCAAAGTTCCGAACATTAGGTCGCGAAGCAACAAACCGCGTTTCTGGGGCCATCGCGATGTATCGCGCTGTCTCAAAACCATTTTACGGTGTCGGTGCGAGGCTTCATGAATTAAATATATTAGCTTTTGGCGGAACACTTCTTCCGCGGGTTTTGTTTTCCTATCAAAAGGCGATTTAGAAGTTATGCGAGAGCAAGCGTGCCCGGCCTGCGCAACACGTCGTCGCCGGGCGACAGAATCGTCCAGAAGCTTTTCGGATTCCAAACAAGCGCGTACGCCGCGGGCAGAGGCGCGATCGCCTCTTGAATCTCTGGGCTCCCGGCCAGCCTGGCCAGCGAGACAATCCCCGTGGTCATGGTGACGACCAGAGGCACCCGATGACGTCACCTCCATCCTCGAGAGAGATGGAGGCCAGCATTTGCAGCCGCGACCGGACGAAGCAGTCGAGCAACCTGAAAGCCGCGCGATGCGCCTCTTAGACTTCTTTTTTTTTTTTCGCGTTGTTGGTGGTTTGTTTTGAAGGTTTCGCACGACTGAACGCTTAGCCCCATTCCGCGCCCAAAAAGTTACAGGGGCGCTCGCGCGGGCGCGCGTACGCTCGCTGCCGAGAGCCGACGCTCCTTTCCACTGAACCAGACTTGGCGCAGTGGAACGACCGTGCAGCAAAACAAAAACAACAAAAAAAAGAAGAAAAATAAGAAAAGAAGAAGAGCGACGACGCGGCCCGAGGAATTCGGCCCGCTGCACTTGCCCCTGAGAGTTCACGGTGCGTGCGTCTTTATTCAGAACATTGGCGGCCTTGAAGAGTTTCGGCTCGGCGATAGACGTTTCTAGTCGGTTGCGATCGCTTCGCCTGGCTCTCTGTATGCTAGCGTTCTCCCCCTTCGCAGCTCGCTCTTTTGCCACCTGTGGCTGTCGGGAGTCGCGGGAGCGAAAGACGCAGAAGCTGTTTGTGGTAGAGGCCTTTGTTTTTCTCTCTCCTTCTCTCACTATCTCCCGCGCGTTTGGCGCGAAGGGTGCCTGCAAGGGCGTGAACGGACCTTGAGAAGTCAGTTAGACGTGACCCCGAACAGCTTAGGCCCTAGGGCTCACGAAATGTCTATCCGCATGGCATCTGCGCTGGAGTGCCCGGGGACGGGCTCAGAGCAGCTTTCTTATTTTCCTTCTTAGAAACACATTTCGATCTCGAACGTCGACAGGCTGAGGTCACTAGCATGCGAAACGAACAAACGCCTCGCAGCCCTGATCATAATGTTCTCAATGGCTTTTCGGTAAGGACGTGGAACAATTAATCTGATAAGAAAGCTGGCATGCAGAGTATGAGGCCAAATACGCGCGGTCTCATTAAGCACGTTTATGTGGTCGAGAATCTGTTAGCGACTACTGGTAGTTTTAGTCGTTTCGCTAGATTTTCATGTTTTTCAACGCGTTAGAATGCCGTGCACGCGAGCAACATCCGAAATGTTGAGATGGAAATTCACAATGCAGTGAGCAACACTGAGAGCATTAAAGGCGACAAGCACATAGGGTTTCATCTGTACGCCACGAAGGAACGCTTTTACTTTTTTTTTTTTTTTTTTTTTATAAAGTTTTACGGAACGTCCCGACTCCTCGCTCGAGGTACACCGTCATGGCGGTCCTGTGTGTTCCGAAACAACACACCAAGAAGGATCGGAGTCCGACCGCGTTATGTACTCTGCGCGAGTGGTGGACCGCAGAGATCGTCCGATCTTTGCGCACGGCTGAACTATAGCTATACGACCCCGATAGCTAACGCCCGGAATTAAGGAGGAAAAAAAAAATAAAAACGTCGGAGCGGTGAAGCGACGGGCGGTCACTTCCGCTTCCGGTTACGCAACACGACGACAGGCTTGAGAGTGAGGCCAAAAGACCTTGCTTTATTTGAGGCGTCTATGTACAGGGGAACTATTTACACAGCCGTGACGGGGAGATGATCAGCGCGAGCGCTCCGCCTCTTGCCGACGATACGTCTTGACGTAGAAGTTGAAGAAGAGTGCGAAGAAGAGGCTCGCCTCGAAGATGGTCAGGTAGCCGAAGTACGGCGGGAACCCGCAGTCGTAGAACACCGGGATGGAGCCGTGCACGATGAGCGAGATGAACTGGCTCATCTGCATCTGGGTCAGGTACCGCTTCCACCAGAGGTACGGCCTGAGCCGCGGGCCGAGGGCAGCAAGCGCGTAGTACGTGTACATGACGCAGTGGATGAAGCAGTTGACGAAGGGGAAGAAAGCGTTCTGGCCCGTGGCGCCGAAGTTAACGCCCATCCAGACGGACCAGGCCACGAGGGAGTGATGGATGACGTGCAGAGCGGAGATATGACTGTTCTTCTTGGTGAGCACAAAGAAGACAGTGTCCATGAGCTCAGCCAGCTTGAGCATCATGTACCACCAACCGAGGGTGATGATGAGCATGGGTTCCGGCTTGGAGGAGTAGTCCACGGACTGGCAGAACCACGAGTATCCTCCGCCCAGGTACGTTCTCCGGCCGCCGTAGATGAAGAAGAAGCCGTTGGCGGCCACCATGCCCACATTGTAAGCCAGGATAGGCAGGCGCAGCTGGAAGGGCTTTCGGTCGCGCATCCATCCGGGGCCCCATATCTTGACGAAGTACACGTATCCCGCGATCAGTGAGAGCACGGGCAGCGGGCTGCCCATGAGCGGCCACTTGGCCACCCGGGGGTCGGTGTTGGCCAAGATGCTCTGGTAGGCCCAGGCCAGCTGGTCTACGACGGGTACTCCCATGCTTCGCACGATGCGCACTGCACACGCCGGACTCGAAGCGCTCCGTTTTCCCGCTGCCTCTCCGCTCGCCGCTTTTCTAGGAGCCGGCCGGCCGACCAGCCAATAGCCACGAGGTCGCCGCTGACGTCAGCGCGAGGACGTTTCGGAGGCTGCGTCACAGCGGACCTCCTCGTCGTCCCGGAAACCCTGGGGCGACTTGCGCTGGCCGCGTGCCCCTCTCCCGATGGCGGGCCCGCCGGCTACCTGAGCCCAGCCGCGCTGACTTGGGGCGCTCGCGGAGGGATGGACCGGTCGCACATGCGATCCTCTTCGGCGAGGACTCTCGGACTCTTGGACTCGGCGTCCGAGCAGACTGACGGCAGCTGCTGGCGGCCGTTAGCCTCGCGTCAGTATGTCTTCCCAGTTGCATGCACACTGCATCGTTCGTCACTCCCCGCGCGTCGCACCTTCCTAGTCAAACTGATGCGGAGCTCATGTGCGCCGCGGCGGTCTTGCTTTATGCGTCGTCCGGGTCGCTCTTTGATACCTCGAGCTGGCACAGCCCGGAACGAGCATTGTAGTCCTTTCCAAAGCGGGGCCGATGCGCTGCTCCTTGGACGCGTGACCTTGAGGGGCCTCGCTCCACCGCTTCTCTGCACGCCTGACCGCGCGGACAAGGGGCGAGGGGTACTCGTAAGCAAGCGGGAGGCAGCCGTGCCCGACGAACGGTCCTGGAAGAAGTGGCGTAGTAACGGTGACTCTAGCTTCCGTCCCGCCCTTTTTTTTTTTTTTCTAATTCCAACGCGCACGCGCGTTTCTCTTTTCGTGTGACTGACGTCTCAACTGTACACTATAAGAAATGTGGAGCGATTACCCTCCTGCAAAACACATGGGGGAGCAGAGTGCTGCCATCTGTGGACGTAGGGCGGCGAATGGCGATATATATATATATATATATATATATATATATATATATATATATATATATATATATATATATATATATATATGTATATATAACAAACAAAGGAACGTTGGTGCTGCGGCAAAAAGCAAGTGAAAAACATCATGCTCAGTGCCACAGCGTAGACTGTATTTTAATTCTAAACCTACTATACTGTTTTATAGACTGTTAGTTTAATACAATTTCAGAGCTGAGAATGGCACACCTGTAATGTCACCCGCTATAAGCACCCTATAGGACCGAACGAATGTTTTTTTCTGTTTATTTTCTTTTGTCTATTGAAATTCTTCTTTAAATGTTTCTGCGCCCGTGATATCGGCATCCACAGATGTGCAAAGTAGCGTAATGGCGGAATGAAAAGAAATACAAAAAAATAAATGAAAATAAAATTGCTGATTATTTTTTATTTTTTAATATTATGCCTCTTAATGTATTTAATGTAGGTATTGCATTTTCTGATGAAGACGTGCTCTGTTGTTTCAAAAGCCACCGCGCGTGCCGATGGAAACACATATATCTCTATGCATTGAGTTTATAGTAACAAGACGTCAATGCCGTTTTTCCTCTTTCAGATGTTTCTCAAGAGCATGCAGAGAAGTATCTCTACTTTACATCAGACCATCTTAAAGTAAATATAAATGATTTTGTGGGACTTTGTTGTGAAAGTGTTCTCATGTTCTTGTCTCCGGTATGCTCAAATTTGTCTTGACTTTTTAAAGCCCATTTGATGCAGATGGGCAGGGAAAGTTTAGTCAAGCGAAGTCCTCCTTTATTTTTCCTTTCTTCCTTTATCATTTCACTCACTTTATTTATTCATATAGATAGCGCATGAGAGAAATTACCGGGTGGAAATCCTTAGGTATAGATGAATAGTAAAATATTAATTTAAAAGACAGACATGTTAACACAAACAATCAAGAAGCTACGAGCACCATACCACAAACAAACACCTGGCCAAAAAAAAATATGTAGAAAAATGTATTTGCCTCGATTATTCTGTTAAGCAAATAACGTGTTATATGTGTGTTATGATTTATCAGCACACACTCTTGAGTTTCTATGAGCACACGGCACTCTCATGAGTTCTTCGGGATTATCAGAATGACCAAATACAAGTTGAAATTTATTCAGGAGTGGAGTGTTTCACGAGCATGCTTTGATGCTGAGTTTTCCGTTGGTCGCACTTCTTTTGTGAATGCGCCCAGGGCCTTGAATTCTTCGTCCTCTTGAGTGGCGAGGACCCACTTAGTAAAGAAGGCCCACTTAGTAATTGACAAAGAAGGAAGGTTATTGTGTCCTTCACGCAATCTATATATGGACTGCTGCCTGAAGTTGTGACGTGGTACGCCCGCTGCTCTATTCCCTGGTATGCGTTGTGAACCATCCCTATAAGTATCGAGTTCATTCGGGGAGCTAGGCTTCGTCATTCGGGAGAAAGCTACGTGCGCCGACGGGTCGCCTTCGGATTAAGTGTGCTGAACTATAGTTATGACTTGCCGCCGACGATCGCCTGCGGACTGAGTATGCTGGACTAAGTATTCATTACCGCCAAAGTCTGCCCGCGTGCTAGGTATGCTAGACTAAGTATCCCTCACAGCGGACAGACGCGTCACATTGCAGGCGACTGTCGTCGGCGAGTCGTGCTTACTCTGCAGCTCCTTGTGATATCTTTATTACGTTCTCATCGTGGCGCCGAGCAGAGACGCCAGACTGCGGACGGAATGCTCCGGGGTCCGGTTCCCGCTGAGCCTTCGGGTGAATCTTGCTCGTTGTGCTCGACTCTTCCTAGTTATAGGTATGTGCATTATCACGACTAAGGTGTCCTCTGCATGCTTTGGACTCTTATATGCATTGCCTGCCGTGCATGATTTGTGCCGCTTTAGCGAGCGGCTAACGTTTTTCACGCTCGAGCGTTACCGTTTTCGCACGAAATTCAGCACATCGCCACATTCCGCGTTAAAAACGCGTAACAAAATATTCGCCAAAAATAAATATTAAGATATTCACTGCAACGTTGCAATAGTAAGTGGACGTCTCAAAATATGTTTTCAACGCACTTCAAGAGATTAACTCAGTCATTTGTAGGTGCATCAGCAATATCGGGTAGAACATTCAATTCTTTGATTACTCTATAAAAAAATACCGAATTAAAAAAAAAAAGAAAATCATAACGAACAAATGTGTTTCCACTGGAGTGAATTAATACATTAAAAAGTGAAGTTGAAAGTCGCGCTCTCGTGCCAGAAGCGCATATATATATATATATATATCTTTCCCAAAACATAAAAAAGCAACCGGGCGTTAAACTATTAGAATTGTCACCACCCTACCAGAGGTGTGTGTCATCGACCACAAAATTTCCTCAAGTCGCCGACATGTATTATATATCCGTAGAAGAAAAAAAAATTAATGAAGATTTAACAACATTCAAACCCGCGCTCACGACATTTCGACGCGCCATCCATGTGATATTCGGTAAGAAATTGGTAGATGAGAAGAGAGCGTGCGGTGTTGTCAGAACACAGAGCTCCGATTGGAAGGATATGTTTGGCAGACGCAAAGGCTGACTGCGTTGTCTATGCCATCTCCCCCCAATCCGAACGAACAAGAGCATCGCGTTTGAAGCCCGTGCACAGTTTAGCGTTCGAACGTCGAACGCCCCAGGTTCTGTGAAAGGAGCAAACTATGATCTCGTTCGCTTTGATTGGAGGGGAGATGGAGGGTATAGAGAGACAAAACAACAGCTATAGGTGATTTTCATCGCGCGTTTTGAAACATATACGTTCCCGGCTTCGTGTTGTTACCACCAGGTACGGTGACTATCTGATTCGCTCGAGAAGGCTGGAGAGCGAACCTGCCGCCACAGCTTTCTGTTCTAGCCGCTAGGTGCCGCCGATTTCATGGTGCCTGGCTTGACTTTTGGAAACGCAGTGCTATGCATGAAATCCGAAGTGCATGCGAGACTAGAAATAAAACAGCGTGGAGTAGGTAGACTGGCTTTGGGGGCACATTGCAAAACGCCAGACCAGGGAGTACAAGGAGACATGGGATGGGCATCATTTGAGAGCAGGGAAGCGGTGAGCAAGATAGAATTTGAGGATAGGTTGAGGCAAATGGATGGGGAGCAATGGGCACGAAAGGTTTTCAGCTATTTATACATGAGGAGTGTAGACACAAAGTGGAGACAACGCACTAGGAAATTAAGAGGAAAGTTTTTGGGCTATAGCGAAGATACGGAAGAGCAAGTCTCAGTTAAGAAGAAAGTTAAGGCCACAGAAAAAGATCGGTGGCTAGAGGGAATGCAGACAAAGACGGCTCTGGAAAGCTATGGATTAAACAAAAGAGTTATTGCCAAAGAAAGCATTTATGACAATTCTAGGGGAAGCTCATTGCTGTTTGAGGCGAGGACGGGTGTTCTGCGAACCAGAACATACAGAGTGAAGTACCAGGAAATTGATACAGTGTGCACTGCTTGTGGAAAGGAGGACGAGACGGCTGAGCACTTGATACTCTACTGTAAAGGGCTTCACCCTATGCCTACCGAAGACAACATAGATTTAATAAAGTCATTGGGTTTTAGAGACAGCGAAGGGAGAGTGGATTTCAAGACTGTAGAGATTACCAAGCAAAGATTAAGTGAATGGTGGCAGAAATCGAGAGAAAACTAGGTATTTTCTTATTCACTGATGGCAAGGGGGTTTCATAGCCTCACTTTCTTTGCACTGCGGAGTGAATATAGATTTCATATTTAAATATTCTAAGCTTAAATGGTAAAACAAAATGGCTAGGTGGCGTAAGCTACCGCCCGATCCAAAGGGCTCAGCCGTATTCATCCATCCATCCATCCATCCATCCATCAACCGACAGAAAGAGAGAGAGAGATAGAAAAAAAAGAAACATTGGCTAGGTGGCGCAAGTCGCCGCCCGATTCAAAGGGTTCAACCGCATCCATCCATCGCTAATACTTCGTTTGTATCGTCATGGCGACCCTCCCGCCATCGTGCGTTCTCTACCGCCGACTAAACCGCGATCACGCACAGTGAATGCACTGTGATCCTGCGTTTCCTGTTCTTTTCTTTTTATGTGTGCGTGAATAATTTAATTGGCTAGCAAAGGCACAAACACGACAAGTGCCGTGACGATACTCTTTCGGAGCGGCTTGGTTGGCTTCATCGAACTCGATGTGAATCAGTGTCGCTTCCGTCTTCGCACTATTAGGGAGTTTTCGTAGACCGCGCTTCCCCCTCCGCTTAGTCCTCCGCAACGAAGAAGCCGCTACTGCGCCTGCGCGCCGGTGGCCTTGGCTGTAGAGTTCCGGGTATCGTAGCGGGTTGCGGAGGGCGTTGCGGGACGGCGAAAACGATCTACGAAAACTCCCTATTCTCTCAAACAGAGTTCGGCCTTTCTGACGCCATCGCACACATTAGGGAGTTTTCGTAGACCGTTTCCGCTGTCCCGCAACCCTCTCCGCAACCCACTACGAGATCCGGGTTTCTTCAGTCAAAGCTAGCGGAGCGCAGGCGCAGTAGCGGCTTCTTCGTTGCGGATGGCTTAGCGGAGGGGGAAACGCGGTCTACGAAAACTCCCTATTTATCTCCTCTTCCGCTAATCACTAAGGGGCTGAAGGAACACCGTTCCCATGATTCTTTTACCGCGGGCCGGGGCACTTGGGGGATATTGCAAATGGTCTTGTTGTAGATCGTTTTTCTCTTACGCTACGGTCTCCGTAAAGAAAACGCCGCAGCTGCGCATGCACGCCGCGGCTTTTTCTGCATAGTTCAAGGTCTTGTGGCGGATTACGGAGTGCTATGCGGGTGCTTAACGGGCTGCGGAAACGGTCTACTACAATTCCCTAATGATGGGCTGCGGTCCATAACGTTGGGGTCGCGGTGCGCTCCGAAGCGCACGGAGGCGCATTTCTGCCTGCCGTCCTGTTGCGCATCGTGTGGTGCTCTTGCCAGTCAGTTTATTTATCTCGGGGGTACACTTTTTTTTAAATATATTGTCGTTATCATCGTGCTTGTTTGAACGGAGGGTTTTAGTAGATCGTACTGTGCGGAGAACGGGCCCAGCGGGCACGTGCCTAATTCATGCTTGAAAGTAACGGCACGAGCTCCCGTAGCCGAGAATCCTCTCGAATACGGTCTACTAAAAGTCTCTATTACCGCTCATTCACACTGGAAGCCGATCCGCGTTCGCAAAGCGGTTGCGAGCGCGGTTGTATAAAGATCCAGTAGAATTGCACGCGCACTCGATGACATCAAGTGCGCGTGCAATTGAACTGGATCTTTATACAACCGCGTTCGTAACCGCTTTGCGAACGCGGATGCGCTTCCAGTGTGAATGAGCGGAAACCTTACTAATATAGGTCGTACGCAACTGAAAACTGTCCCAGCGGGCGCGTGCTCAATCCATACTTCACTGTGACGGCACGAGCTTCCAGTAGCAAAGCGCAGCTCTATATATAAGGTGTTCCAAGTCACCAGGCTCGATCTAAAATGGACCGTAAAAATCGACGCCTGCACGTAGCAATGTAAACTCTTCGTCAAAGGTGTATTTCACATGTCGATTTTTGCTTGTAAAATTAGAAAGCGTAGCTCCCTTTGTGTGAAACATAAGGTCAGGAAACTTGCCAGGGTCAGCGGCCGGCGTCTACGCAGACGATCAAGTCGAGTTGCGGGGTGCGTTTGGCGTTCGTATTGATAGATAGCGTCGGGAGCAGCGTCGGAAGGTGCAGCCGACCAGCGAAAGAAAGCAGACGACAGGCAGACAAAATCCGTTGGCAGCGAAAGCGTCGTCGTTATGCAGACGCGTTTTTTTTTTTTTTTTTTTTTTTTTTTTAACTTGAAGTTTTGATTTAATTGTCTGCCTTTATTTTTTTACCAAAGGTGTATTATAAAAAGATTATGCTCATTTTAATAAACCACGGTGGTCGCGAACCGTCTCGATAAGGAGGTAGCGCCATCTATCAATACGAGCTCCAAGCGCGCCCCGCCACTCGACTTGGTCGTCTGCGTCGCCGCCCGCCGTTGACCTTGGCAAGTTTCTTGGACCTATACTCTACAGAAAGGAAGCTACGCTTTCTAATATCATTAGAAAAACCTAACTGTGAAATACACCTTTGACAAAATTTATAGATTGCTAGTGCAGGCGCCGATTTTTACGGTCCATTTTAGATCGATCCTGGTGACTTGGGACACCCTATGCTCTGTTCACCCTGAGATTGCAGCCAAAGCTACAAACGCGAGCTAGCCCGCGCTCCTGGCTTTGAGACGTGCATTTCTAGCTCGAGTGCGCGTCCTGCGGAAGAACGTTCTAAAGCAGCGACCTCGAGCTCTGGTGCTTGTGGCGTTGACAGCGGTCTTAGCTTATGTATGGGTGAAAATAGGGATCAGAAATAAAACACAAAGGAAAGCACAGCAACGCAATGATTCGTTACGGAAGTCGTCGTAAAGCCGGCAGGGTTCGCTGCGCCTGCGCAGTTGGGGAGCGCGTCACCGCCGCAGCGCCGTGCGCGATAGGAAGACGTGGCGCTCTGCTTATAGGAATGCGCTCCTTGTAAGAATGCTTTCGCATTCCTAGACGTAAGCAATCTTAAATGTCTCTGCCGATTTTTTTTGTAAAGTTTTGGCCATATTAAAGGTGGTTGAAGGCGCTTTTCTTTCCAGGACACGCATCGCTTCAAGCTGATTCTACCGTTCCCATGATCGCCTTCGTGATGCGCGCTGCCATCTTTGTCTCCTGGGCTGTGGGAGGCGTTCCGAGCATGCGCAGTAGCCCTCTTCCGCGAGATATAAGACGCCGTGCAAGGGTCCAGAACCCGGTGACTCGGCGTTTTTCGCCTGGGCGATAAACGATGGAAAGGTGTACAGGACGTATGATAACCCAGACAATCCCCAGATTTACACCTCGACGACATCAAGGGCTACACAATGTCAAAATAAGGTGCCTCTTGGGAAGGTCACCGAGATTATAATTGACGCAAACGCGCTATTTCGTTTGGAATTTCTGTCGCTACAGACAAGGCAAGTCGTCGGATGAAGGGTTCCACATACTTATAATCGAACGTACGGCGGGGTTGTTCGTTACATTAATGCACCATAGGGCAAATGTCCAAGCCTCACGGCGTTATTATGATCCACGTGTGTCTTATTCAGACTGTTGCCCAACTTTGGCCACGCTCCAGTCGCTATAAAGCGGCTACTAAGCAAGGCAAACTCGTTACCAAAAAACAAGCAAAACAAAATCCTCGATAGCCTTTAACGGAGGACATGGAACAAAAACACTGTGACAATACAGCGATGCGTTTAGCATATATATATATATATAATGAGGTATTTCACAGTAAATAATTACTATTCTTGGTTTCTTTTTTTTTTTAATTTATTCCTAATACTACTATTACTATACTCCTTTTCATCTTATGTCCGGGCGCAGCGGATGCTACGAGCCATCGAAGCCAATCCAAGGCCGTTTGAGTGTCACGCGACCTTGGAGAACGGGCACAGCGACGCGCGGAAAGCATATCACGGGCTACGTCCACAGAGCGGGATTGGCTAGCATAGCTCGTAGAGGTCCGCGGCGTCCGGACGCAAGGTGAAACGGAGTATACCCCCGATTGTCTCATTGGCCGGTCTAATAGCAGCCCTCGACAAATTTCATAAGAAACGAATCAAAAGCATAGAGACGCCTCGTCAAATGGTATACTTTTGCAAAAGGAGAAGACGAATACCGCTTGATTGAGCCTGACCTCGACGTTATTCAGCAAGCTACCTTGATCTAGCATCCCGAGTCGATTGACTCAGAGAGGTAAAGATAACGATTAGAGAAGTTAGGGGCGAGATGACTTCAGGGAAAATCACAGGGCACAAAGAAAAAAACGAGGGACGACCGCACATTTAAGGCCACCAGGCTTTCTTTTAATACTGTGAAGACTGGTATTACTGGGGCCATGGAATTACTTCTCTGCTCTCGAAGAACAAAAGACCGGAATTGCGTGTGACCGTGTTGAACATAAGTGTTGTTTATGGTCAGAAATCCTTAGCCACTGTAATTAAAGTTTGACATTTATTATTCGCGAGCGGGCGATGACAGCTATGGTGATTCATCGTAAATAATCTGCCTTCTGCGATATTCAATGAGAAGTGGCCCACTTTTCTTGCGCCACTTTCTCTATCGTTGCATAGATATCTGCTCGTTTCACCTCAAGACATGACACCTGTCTTTTTTTTTTTTTAATTTTGACTATTTAGTTTTTGTCAAGCACGACTAGTGCCATGAACCTTGCGGTTATTATTTAATAGTGCTCCTTATTCAAAACTCCCGAAAATGATGTATACACCCTGCGCTCTGCGTGCTCTACAATTAGTGCGCCCAAATATTTTTCTTGAAATAGAAAGCACCCCCCCCCCCCCCCCCCTCGGTTTCTCTCTTCATTCCTTGTGTTTTAAACCCAGAGCAGTCAGAATTAGTCTACAAAACAAAAGCGTTCCACCGTCCCCCACATCTCACAACTACTACTCGAAACCCAAAATCGCCGTCAGCCCCAGCCAGTCGCCCCGCCAGGCCGTGGCGGAATCAAGGACACCGAGGAGAGGAGGACAACCGATTCCCAGGGAAGAAGATGCAAGCTATCGGGAGCAACGCATCTTCGCCGACTCCGGGCGGACCGCCGAATATACTACGTTTTCAACGATGAACCGCAGCCGACCCTACGAGGCATCCTAGCCAATCTAGCGCTGCGAAATTTATCACGTGACCAGGCACCCCGCGAGTCCCCGTGCACCTTCCGTAGGTGACGCGACACACACACACAGATACACACACGGCAGTGGATAGGCTTCGATAGCTCGTAGCGTCCTCTGAGGTGCATCGCAAGGTGAAACAGAGTGTAGGTCACGGTGGAGAGGAGTGAAGCAGGCAGCCGCTGGCCATCGTGCAACTGGCCCACGTAAGCGCCCCGCAGCCTTCTTCGGCTTTTTTTGGCCGTGGAGGGGGGTGAGCGGCAAACAGAACGTCTCCCGGTTCCCTCCCCCCGGCCATCACATTCGGCCATGCAAGATGTGAAGCGTTTCGGTGCCACTCGGCGCAGGGGCGAGTGGCGTGCCTTTAAAATGGTTACGGCGACGGCCGCCGCTTCTTCCGCCGGCCTTCGCTCTCCTTCGGCGTCCTCCTCGGTGGTGGCGGTCGTTCCATAATCGGAGCCGCTCGTCTCCCGTGGCCGGAAGAGCGTCTGCGAGGCGGCGGCGCGCATTTGGGTCGCGGCCGAGCCTCATCTTCCTTTTGCGATCGGCCGCCTGTCTTTGCCTCGGATGGCTCCACGTTTGTATGCGCGAGATAGATTGAGCTTTGTCGACGCGTCGCGCTGACAGGCAAGGCTGCGCACACAAGTCGGGGAAGGGGGCTTTAAAACTGAGGGGTCTGGATTGACCGTGGAAATCAAATGCTTTGAAAGGACCGAGACGGCCGAAAAGACGCGGATGTGACTACAACGAATGCGTCTCCATACGTACACTACGCGATGCACTGCGCGACACTGTTGCTACAAGCACGACATCGGCGCTTTTCGTTTTGCGTCTTACCTAGCTCCAACTTGTACTCGTGACGCCTAAGTTAGTGCTGCCTCCGTCGACTGAACATACTCCACCATAGTGGTGGCGTGTCACGTACCTACAGGAACGAGCAATTGTTTGTTCGGGCTTACGTTGTGGCAGTCTGAACATGCTCCAATAGATATAGTTATAATCTGAACCAGTTACCGTAAATAGATAAAGTATATTATGCAAAGTTATCACGAACGATTGACTTCCCGTCTAAAATCTGAACTTGTTTCTTCGTTTCCGCTTGGAAAATGAAAAGTCTTCCGTATATGCGTGCGCTGTTGTAACGTCTATGTGGTGTAAATAGAGTGGCAGAATGTCACGCGTACTTTTATGGTCACTTTCTTGTCATGTCAAAATATCGCGTAAATTTCGCGCGTAAATCGGCTGTACCCAGTGTTAAACGCCTGTCTTATGAAAAAATAAAAAAAATAATAATAAAAAGGCACTGTCCAATGCTTCTTTTTGTAACGTCTTTAAAAAATAAAAAAATAAAAAAGACTGGGTTTGTAGTACAGTTGCCGAGAGCTTAGGGAAGGCAGGGTGTGACGATCATATCCAGTGTTTGGGAGTACTTTAAGTACATGGTGGGGGGCTTACGGTATACCTACTTCAGGTAGGCTTAGAAAACTTTACTTTACTTGAAGCAGTACATCCCCTAAGTCTGGATACGTGTGCTTCACTCGAAATTATGTTGTTTTTTTTTTTTTGTTTTTTTTTTTCTGGTACTGGCCCGAGGAAAGTATATACAACTACCACCTTCAAAGTACATTCCCCAAACTTCAACCAGTAAAATTTGTATGGCAAAATGATGCTTTGTTAATAAATGAGTCGATTGCGTTAAAGGGACACTGACAGGGTATTTACGCTCGCCGAGGTTGTTAGTTGTACGTGACATATGAGGGCTCAACTACCCAGAACAGAATTTGCGGCTCGAAATTCGGTTTCTTTCCGCCCGAAAACCGCCGATCAAGAATTGGCCGGTTCGAGTCTCGCTCACTCTCTTTTTCGCGGTCACGGGCCGTTTTCTAAGGTATCGATGCGACCACCAAATTTAATCAAAGTCGTGGGTCACTGAAGGCACACACTCAATATTAAAAATAGAAAAAAATATGAAACCCATTTTTTGTGGCTTCTAAAAAGCTGTAAAAACGTTGATTGAAAAAAAAAGTTCCACAGACAACCGGAAGCATTCTGTGCGTTCGTCGTTTCGCGTATCGTGGGACTCGCGGGGACGGCGATGGCAACGGACGACGGGCGTGGGACCTCTATTTCAGAACTGTCGTTCGCGGTACCGGCGAATTCTGTCTACCGTTAAAAGAGAAATTTGGGACTGATCAAAAGAATTGGTATTCATCCCGTACGACACGCCCGGCCACCAAGCCGATTTGCACGAAGATTTCGCCGAGCCGTCGCTCCCTTCTCGTGGCTGAAGACATCGCTCGCGCAAACGTCAAGCACGACGTGTCTACTTCGAGTTGAATATGCACGCGTACGATTTCTTTACTAGATGCGAATGTCCCCAAAGCGTGGTGCTTCCCGACTTCGACCCGGGAGTGCTTTTGCTAGAGAAAAATCGACAGCAAACTTTCAAACTTACAGTTTACCGGCCGAATTATTACTAAGGAAAGAGATCCACCAGAAATGAGATGCCCGAGTAGCTCAGTGGGAAAGACGTCCGCTTCACACGCCGTAGGACCGGGTTCGATCCCACGTGAATTTTTTATTTTTTTTGCAAACAATTTTTGATGTTTACATATCTTTTTCTTTTTTTTACAATCATCACTGAAGAAACAAACAAAAAAATAACAAACAAATGTTGTGGACGATACTTCGCTGAATTAAACGGTATGGGATTTCCGTTTTGACACCTGCGAACTCAATGTAATCACTTTCCACAAAATGCAAGGAGCATATAAATCAGGTAACGTCCGCTTTCCGAGGTGCCCGTAAATGTTCTACAGGAATTGCAGCCAGCCATTGGTCCCGATCCCGTTGATCTTTCGACAATGCCACTTTTTTTCGGATGCAGGACATGTGAGCCAGCTCTTCACGCAACATCTTGGGTTTATTCTTTTCGGAGCCGATCATGGAAATTCACCACGGGCACTCACTACTCATCTCTAACTCCTCAATGTACAAAACAACTCATCTAGGAGTAGATAACAACGAGCGGAACAAACATAACTGCAAAAGAATCGCACGGCAAGCAGTTCCCGCACGCCGCATCGCACGCCGCATGTCGTGTCGTCTGCTACCGGAGAGGAGAAAAAACAAAAAAACGCACGGTCGGGTGTAGCCACGTGACTTCCGCCAGTCACTCTCTTCTCTCCACTTCTCCGACCTCCGTCGGGTTTCGGTTTCGGTTTCGAGCAGTTGCGTCTTTTGACTTTATTAAAGAAATACGCTACTCTGTTGCAAAATATTAATTGGGTAGTCCTCCGACACCATAATGAAGCGCCTGGCAAAAAATAAAAAAAATTTTTTGGGGGGTGTCAGTGTCCCTTTAAGTAGGTCATTTTGCTAGCGTCTTTTTGGGGGGCTGGGGGAGGGAGGGGGGGGGGGGGGGAGGTCGCTTTGATAGCAAAATTTCAACACAATATGCGTACATTTTTTTTTTTTTTTTCAATGCCGTTGTTGGACTTGAAGTGTATGCAGTGCAGCCGAGAACATGACCGGGTCAGGCGGTCGGGAGGTCAATACCCATAGCCACTGATAGAGCGAGAACGGCAGGCCGTGTCTTTCGAATGCCTCCATTACGCTCTCCGTGCCTTCCACCGTGCTTTGGTTGCGGGCGCGCGCTCGAGGCGCAGGAGGCGCCAAAGCGTCGTCCAAGGTAGTAAGCTTGCGCTAGAGTGAAGCTTGGAAGCCCCTTCCTTCCCTTCTCACCTCGTCAGTGACTATAATAGTCACACCAATAATAGTGATTATAGCTAGGCTAATAGTCACACCAATATTAGTGATTATAGTGATAATAGTCAATATAATAATGTTATAGGTGCTCGCATCTTTGAAGTATGGCGTTGTCATAAACCACGAGGTCTTTCGGTTTACACAACGTATCGGGCAAATTTACCGCGCTTTGTTCTGAAGCATAAGTGTATCAGGCTATAAACGTGTTTCCTAACGTTAAAAAAAAGAAGAAGAAAAAAGAAAGATTGACAGATGATTGAGGCGAACGCGAACAAAGAGTCCTGCGTGTAACTGGTTTTGGTGGCCCGCCATCAACTCGGGTTGTTGAGATTAGTTCCAGCAATCGTCGATGAGTGGCGTCGGCCCGTTTCCGGCAGCCGACTCCCTTCATTTATGCATGCATCTGTGGGCTCCGTCGGCCGCCATTTCCGTCTTAAAAAGAACCAATAATCGATTTTTTTTATATTAGGAAACGACGAACTTTGAAACGTTTTCCTCTGATTTTTACCTCTAGCGCGACATTTAAGAGGAAACTGAGCATTTAGCGATGCGTAGTTTATTTTTGCGCTAACCGCCCCCCCCCCCCCCTTTTTTTATTTTCTTCAAACACGTTGTACTTTTTTTTTGGGGGGGGGGCAGAACACTTGGCGAGTTTTGCGAGCAAGTAGACAATAAAGTGCGGGTATTTCTGTCCACTTTTCAAGTTCAGCGCGCGCATAAACAGGACGCACTTGGACGAAGCACGTACACAGGGGTCTCGACTTGTTCATAAACAGCGCGTGAATGAAGTCCCTGAGGCGGCAGTACATGGCTATGAATATGATCCAGCATCAGTTTCCGAATCGCAGTGGTTTCAGAGAGGCGATCTCTCCGTTTCGAACCGCTCTGACGAGTGCCGGTTGTTTCGTATACATAAACCGCCTCATTATTGCTCGTGGATTGCTCGGTTGACTGAGCGTTCACGATGGCTGACTATATTGGAAGTGAAAGCCCAAAAAACGCAGATATGGCGATTGGGACTGGGCAGAAGTGAAAGAACCAGAGGGGCAGGGCGCGTGTGATTGGTTTCGTCTCAGTTCGATGCACTATTGTCACACCCATGTAAACCACATGCAAAGAGCCGCTCCACTCACAAAAATAACGAAAAACCTGCTTAGTTCACTATTTAATTAGGCCGGAAAGCATATTGGATATAAGCACAGATTTGTATGTTAAACGCCTGTCTTATAAAAAAATATAAAGAATAAAAAGGCACTGCCGAATGCTTCTTTTTGCGACGTCTTTAAAAAAAGAAAAAAAAAAAGAAAAGAAACTGCGTTTGTAGTACAGTTGCTCATAGCTTAAGGGAGGCAGGGTGTGACGATCGTACCCAGTGTTCGAGGGCACTTTAAATACATTGTGCTTAAGGTATACATACTTCAAGTTGTCTAGAAAACTTTACTTGAAGTAGTAAATTCTCTGAGCATGAATACTTGCACTTCAATTGAAAGTATGTTTTTCTTTTTTTCTGGTACTTCCCGAGGAAAGTATATGGGTGGTTTCATCTCCAAGATGGAACCACCCATATACTTTCCTCTGGAAGTACCAGAAAAAAAACATACTTTCATGTGAAGTACAAGTATCCACGCTCAGAGTGTACTACTTCAAGTTTAGCCTGCCCGATTTGAAATCGGGCAGGCGAAAAGGGTATAACTTTTAATGTTGACAAAAAAAAAATATTGTTTGGGGACATTTCTCAAATGAAAGAGGGCGCAAACCGCATGTTGTCCAGATTTTTCGTTCTCGAGTTACGAAGCGTAGAAGCCGCAGTGGCAGAAGCTAGTACTTTTGACTGCCGTCGCAGGTCGTGTGTTTGACACCCTCTGCTGGCGCTAGTTTTCTTTCCAACACTCTTTAAACTTTTCCCCCTCAGTTGATAGGTACAATAGAGATACCTTAAGGTATTAAGACATTTTTAATAATTGTATTGTTTCTCTAAAAAAAAAAAAAAAAGTCAAACTCGTCTCTCAGGTCGATTTTTGGTCAACTTTGACAGGCGCTTACTTTGTCTGTACTTAAGGCAAATTTTATTTCTTTAGCTCAATAGAAAGCCAAAAGCAAGCCCATTACATAGATACAATAGTACCATTATGATCTGTCAACTAGCCGCTCCGCCACCTTCACGCAAACGGTGTGAGAAATAACAAATGCTAAAAGTTTGAAATCGATTTTCTCAAAAATTCGATTTCTGAAAATTTTCATTTTTAAAATTATTTATATACAATAGTCGAGTATAAGAAAAATACAATCTATAAATGTAATATCTTGGCTGCATGTCCTCTATTTGAGCCGCAATCGCGTGAAATGTGTGCTTATTTGACTATAATACAGCCCCCTACAGGCATTGTGAGCCTCTCCGATTTCGAAAATATGTTTTTATTTTTGTTTACGTTTTCAAAAATGAACGTAAAGTAGGTGAATTTGTGATATGCATTGTAATTTAATACTTGAAGTAAGAGACAAACCACATAAGCACACTTCAAAACAATGAGTAACAATTGCATATACAAAACAAAAGGCCTCGCAACATGTCAAAAATTGTTTTTATATAGAACGGTTCAAAGTAAACCAGGGTGGCTACTAATGATACAGCCTATTACGATTGAATGATATATTCTCACTCCATTCAAATCTTGTGCATAAATCTTCTGGAATTTCTTTAACGAGTGTCAAAAGTGGACAAAAAAAAAACAACATTCCCCACCTCCTCATCAGACGCGCCCAGCGAAGAGATATGGCTCGAGAAAGCGCATGCATGTGAAGTCAACGTGCCGTCATCTTGCACTTCGATTTTTCTGAAAACTAGAGTATCGTGATCCAGCTCGCGGTGCAAGGACATCACAGGAAGAGCAAGTCGGTTTCCATCTTTACCTGCGTGGCTACAACCGAACAGTGTACGTTAAGCTTCGGCGTAGTGGGCGACGACATTGTCCATGACTCGTTCCATGCGGTCTTTGCGCTCAACGTCGCCGAAGGGCGGCTGGAGGAAGTATTGTCTATTTTCACGCAACTCGTTTATATCTCAGACGGTGCTCCAAGCCACTTCAAAAACAGGAACAAGGTGTACGAATTCAAGAAAAGGAATGTCGTCGCCAAGTGGATATTCTCCGCATCAGGGCATGGGAAAAGCTCGTGTGATGAAGTGGGCGGCGTGCTCAAGCACCAGATATCCATTTATGACCTGACAACTACAGAATTGTACTCCATAACGAACGCGCAAAGCATCGTTGAGGCACTCAGACCGACGGTCAAAGGTATCGTTCTACTCCCAATTCCCAAAGAGAAGCTCACGCGTTTCTGGGAGCTCAAGAAATAAAGTGGGAGAAGGTAAATCCACCAAGAAGCATCCGATCCTCACACGTGTGGAGGAAGACACCGGAGGAAGGCGCTTTGAACCTTGCCCAAGAAAAGATTTGCGAAAGCACAGAGTAGCTGCATACACGTGTCAAGGCATGGACGTGCCGTTTTTTGTCCCGAAATTTAGAAGATCTTCAGTGTGGCTCCTACACAGTGTGAAAAATGATTTACAGTTACGTCAAACTAGTAAAAAATATTGCTCACATCGGAAAATGTGCCATCGATGTTTTTGTGTTTTTTGTACCGGTTTTGCGTGCGCGTTTCTACATTACTGAGGTGCGCGAAATGTGCAGTCAACCGTCGGCGATCAGCAAGATGTGAGGGAAACAAAAGCCGGCGCATATTTCCCAAAGATTTATATACAATATTTGAATGGTGTGAGAGTGTATTATTCAATCGTAACAGGCTTTACAATGAGTAGCCACCCTCGTTTACTTTGAACCGTTCTATAAACAAACAATTTTTGACATGTTGCGTTGCCTTTTGATTTGTATATACTTGTTACTGATTGTTTTGTATTGTGCTTATGTGGTTCCTTACTTATTTCAAGTTTTAAATTACAATAAATATCACAAGTTCGCCTACTTTACGTTCCTTTTTGAAAACGGAAACAAAAATAAAAACATATTTTCGAAATCGTAGAGGCGCGCAATGCCGGTAAGGTTGTTGTATTTTAGTCAGATGAGCACACATTTCACGCGATTGCGTCTCATATAGAGGACATTAAACCAGAATATTACATTTCTAGATTGTTTTTTCTTGTAGTTGACTATTATTTCTAAAACATTTAAAAAAATAAAAATGTTCAAAAATGTTTCAAGCTTTCAACATTTGTTATTTTTCCCGATGTTTACGTGAAGGTAGCGAAGCGGCTACTCATTAGATAATAATGACATTATTATATCTCTAATGGGCTTGTTTTGGGCTTTCTATAGAGATAAATACCGAAAATTTACCTTAAGCACAGACAAAGTAATGACCTGTCAAAGTTGACCAAAAATCGACCTGAGTGACGAGTTCGGCATTTTTTTTTTAGAAAGCAATAAAATTCTTAGAAATATTTTAATACGTCAAGGTATCTTTATAGTACTATTAAATAAGGAGAAAAAGTTAGAAGGGTGGAGAGAAAAAAAAAAACTAGCGCCAGCAGAGGGTGTCAAACACGCGACCTTCTACGGCAGTCAAAAATACCAGTTTACTTTTGGCCACTGCGGCCTCTACGCTTCGTAACTCGAGAACAAAAAATTTGGAGAACATGCGGTTTGCGCCGCCCTTCGTTTCAGAAATGCCCCCAAAACATTTTTTGCCTGCCTGATTTGGGATGAATTCTCACCCACATACAACTACCAACTTCAAAGTACATTCCCCAAATTTGATCCCGTTAAATTTGTGCGACAAAATGATGCTTTGTCAACGAAGAAGTGCCTTACGAGTGGATTGCCTGTAGTAGGTCATTTTGCTGACGTCTATATTGGGGGGGGGGGGGGGGGGGGGGGAGGGGGGGGAGGGGGGGTGGTGCTTTGATAGCAAAGTTTGCCACAATATGCGTAATTATTTTTTACAGCGGAGCTTTTGAGGGATAGTTTCCCCAGGGTCGTGTCCCCCGCAAAGGAATGGAGACACCGAACTCTGGACACCTACCGCCATCTATGAGCGACGGCGGCAAGCCACGTATCTGGTTGCCGCCGTCGCTCATAGATGGCGGCAGCCTTTCTACCCTGGCTTGCCGACTTGCGGCCGGCCATTACTTTCCATTGTACAGCTCCGCTGGTCTTCCTTTTTCACCAGAATGAAATTTTTTTTTATGATGTTTGGAGCGTGTAGATTGAGTTGGCGCCATAAAAAGACGAGCTCAGAAGCTTGTGCCGTTTCTAACTTTTTTTTGGTACGACACGCGCTTTGGACGCTGTCCAAATCGGCGATCACGCGGCATTCTGGGACGTGAAGGTTACACGCTGAACTGTGAATTGATAAGCATTTAAATTGTGCCAACGTCCCTCCACTCACACTCAAATGTTTTCGCCAAAACGCACTCAAAACTCTTTAAAAAAAATCCCGCTTGGCTAAGTACGTTATAATACTTCTTTTTAAGTTGGTATATAATTAAAAAAAGAATTGCGCGTGAGTTTTTTTTTTTTTATCCCTGTAGCCAAGTTGGTTGCCATGGCGGCCACAATAAACAAAGGCGAAATTGGTTAATTATTTAGCTAATTAGCTGACCGTTTCAATTAACTTTTTAAGCTTCCGTCTTCTCGCAGGAGTGATATTTGAAGAACGGACGCTAGCCGTGCCGTGAAATTTTGATTAAAAAGTAGAATGAGGATAGGAGTGGGAGGCAAGGGTACTTGAGGGGAGGGAATATCCCTCCTCCCTCCTCTTCACCTCGTGATCCTGCCTGCTGCTCCTTCCCCCCTTCTCCTTCTCCTCCTCCTCCTCCCTCCTCCCCCTCCTCCTCAAGGGGGGGGGGGGGGGGGTCACGTGGCCGTGGGGGAGGGGGGTCACGTAACGTCCCTGGATATTTTTTCGTGTTGTCGCTATTTTTGTAGCGACAACTTTCCTCCTTTCCATCTACGGTTCCTCTTTCCCAAAAAAATGTTCTTCTCTCCCTCTCTAGCGCCGCCATTCGCTTCCTAACGTCAGACGGAAGGACGGTTCCGCTGTGTTATATTATGGGGTTAGCAGTAGCGTAGTCTTCCTTGTTTTGGTAATTTCCAGCGCGTGAAATTAATTTCGATATCACCGGGTTACTTACGTGAATCGAAGGTAAGCTGTTATTTCTGCAAAAGCCCATATATATATATATATATATATATATATATATATATATATATATATATATATATATATATATATCTTGCCACAATCCTTATCATACCGCAGCGAGAGCTTTCGCGAGCAATGCTCTCGGCGATGCTAGATATGTGCGCGCCTGCGTTACAAAAAAAACTATTTATATTTGTAATAAAGACAAATGCCTTGTGGAGATTTCATTTTGTCGTCGACAGAGCCGCATGGTTAAGCTATTGTGAGAACTCTATTTTGTTTGCAACCATTCTCCCTCGTGGCGAGCGTTGGTAAATGCTACGCAAACGTGTGCACGGTGTAGACGCAAACGCGTCTGGAACTCACTATTTTGGCGTGTATCTACATGATTTCAACACGCATTTTGTTATAAGTACTAGTAGCAGTGTTTGGATGGAAAAAAAAACGTCGTGCAAAGTAGTGACCTTGACGAGTTTGGACGGTGCGAGATCCGTGCGGATGAATTTACAGCACCTAACTCACCGGTCCCAAACAATATTTCGGGTGAAGTTACACCATCGCACGTGTTATCCCCACATGCGATAACGGGGAATCTCGTCCTGGAACCTCTACTGCAAAGCCGTTTTTGGTCTCAAATAACTCTGAAGGATTTTAGCTGTGAACTTTCGCTGTTTTTGATTGCTGGATAGCATACCTTCAGCGTGCAGTGAAGAAATGTTGCGTACAACTTTTACTATTTCGCCGCATTAAAGAGTGTATCCAAGACCAATTTTATCAGATCGCGTTCAAGGAATTCGTTATGAACGTGTTTAATGTCTCTGTCCACTTCTTTCTGTCTTCCACTGTAACATCCACGTATATAATTTTTTAGACAAAACCCCCAAGGCTGGGGGAGAAGGAAGGACAACACAACACGAAGCCCGCGCTGCCCATGCATTGTGCAGACATTTTTGTTTGTTTCAGCTCTTGTCGTGCGATTACATATATATCTCAAAAGACAAGTGTTGAAACTCATGAGCAGTGCACTAAAATATAATTAATGTAATTGGGTTTACGCAAATGCAAAGCACATAAAAAGTAAATATGGGAAGAGCAACTTCAATAGACGTCAATAAATTGCAACTTTGTTGCAATTTATTCAACTGACACATGTTATATGTATGCAGTCTGTGTATTCCTGGTAGTGAAGATATGAAGAAAGTGTCTTGGATAAGACAACACAGATTTTTTTTATTTTTTTTTATTGAAGATCTTTTTAGGAAGTAATCAATGTTGCAGTCGAGCAGGTCACCCCACAGGAGATTAGTAGAATATGCTTAAAATAAAAGATAACACAAAAAGAAACAGCTACTAGAGTGAGCTGAAGCCTTGACCACGCACACAGCTGCAGCTGTGTGCGTGGGCAAGGCTTGTGCTGAAATTGTAAACTTCGTCAGTATGCAGTTCAATGCTACTTGCATTAATTCATCACCTTGGACAAGCATATCCTCAATAATTTGTGAAGGAGGAAATACGACACCTGTGAGAGCAGCAGTTGAATCCAGAGAAATAGGTAGCATTTTAATACCAAATCTAGCAACCAAGTGACTGCAAATTCACAATCTCTGACTGTGTCAACTTACCTTGGATGCTTCCCATTTCCCTTTCTCGCGGTGGTCTTCGAACTGGCTTCGGCAGCCCATGGCTAAACTTGGTGGGGACAGCGTCTGGTTTAAGTTTTTTGATACCATGGCTCTGCCAGATCCGAGGTTCAAACTGATCTGGTGTAAAATGGTCATGTCGAGAATGAACAGGGCTAACTTGCAATTCACGGGACAGTGTACTGAGAACACTGAAGAATTCGACTTTGTTTCGAGGTAGAGAGCGTGACACTGTTAGTACAGAAGAGTGATCGCCGCTTTTTTCTCTGTTGGGATCAAAAATTCGTCATCAAAACTGCTAGTGGGGTGGGAAGGGCTAATTTGGGACGCTAACCTAAGCGGTAAAATTTGGTGCAAAGCAACACTCCATGGAAGCAAAATACGTAGAGACACCGATGCTATGTTCGCGCTAACAGTGTCGCGCATTGTACGCCCGATGTATTTTCGCGCGCGGACAGTATCCGCCCCCCCCCCCCCCCTTTCCCCACAAAATCCGACACGCGGCGCGGCTCTGTTTACCAACGCGGCCAGAAGGCCGCGCATGCGCGGAAGCTATTTGGGCAGAAGCGGCAAGGCTCTCCGTGTTTTCGCCATTTTGTTGTGTGGCGTGCGCTCGTTGTTGATGTTGTAGAGACGCTTCTAGCTTTATTTGTGCGTCGTATTTCTTGTCAACATATGTCGTATGTTATGCCCGAATATTTCAGCTCGCTACCCGAGTTTGAATTGCAGCAATATCGAGACAAACTCTGCGTGGACGGAGTTCCGATATGAAGTTGCTGCCACCGACGTCGATGGCTCACGTCGTTGTATATTTAGTTTTTTCGCCAAGCCAGTTCACGACCGACACGGTGCACGCGTTCAGGTCACTGGAGGCCTACCATTACTTCGAGCCACCTTCCGCGCTGCAGGCGGGATCAGCACAAAGGATCAGCAGACTGTGGGTCTGCGGAAGTGTATTTCTTAATTGATTAAATACATACAGCGTCCTTCGAGTCAAGGTATGATATTTTTCTTACCCTCATGACCACAAGGAACGACAAGCGGTAACGCTTTGTCCGTTCTGCCGCCGGTTTCCTTCCGCTTGTTAGCATGGTCGTAGCCAGCAGTGTTGTAGGCGTTGCGGAAAAGTAACGAACTACGTTACTCGTTACTGGCAAATAAAAGGAACGCGTCATCGACCTAGGTTACCTCAAAATAAAAGTAAAGCGTTTTCATTACAGATAAATGTAACGCAAGCTACTTTTGCATTATTTTTCATTTATAAATTTACAATAACAGTGTTTTTTTTTATTATTATTATTTTTTTGTTTTTTTTTGCAAGCGCGTTTTCTGACACTGGGACAAATGGCGTGGGCCTTAGGGTTTTTCTGAAGTGGGATTTTTTGCATGGGTAAAAGACAAGCAATATTTTGAACATAGATGGAATGTAGTGCAATAATTAATGACTTCAGTTTACGTTCAGATGCAGCCGAAGCTACGAGCTAATGGGACCAATCACGGAGTGCCAAAAGAGCGAGTCACGGGGTCTTTCTTGTTTATGATTGGTTCAGCGATGTTAGAACACTTACAGAAACATGACGGAAACCATGATGGTGTGTTTTTGACGCTGCCGATTGGTCCCATCAGCTCGTAGCGTCGGTTGCGTGTGAGCTGAAGAAAAGTCAAAGTATAAAAACACGAAAAAAAAACTTAATTCTTTCAGGTCTTGGGAAGAATATGTAAAGAGTAATGCAACTACTTTACGCGCTATTCAAAATAAGTAAAGTAAGTACGTTCCCCGTTACTGTTTTAAAAAGTAACGAGTACGTTATTACGTTACAGAAAAAGTAACGCATTATCGGCAACGCCGTTTTTTGTAACGCGTTGCCGCCAACACTGCTAGCGAGCCACCGACAGGCGCTTGGCCAGTGCTTTGTCTGCGAACACCGCAGGAACAAGATATGGGTGGTCTCAGACGACGGTTTTCTCGCACATAATAAGCAAGCCTCGAGACGGAGACTGAAATGGAAGTCTTGCCTTCACAAAAGTGTTTCCCGCACGAACGGTCGTCCGCGCGAGTCGACCATTCTTTTCGACCCACATATACTATTTACCTTCTCCACCTTTCAAAGACCGCAGGGGACTTCTGGAAACTCAATCCGCTACATATGGTGTACCTTTCGGTGCAATTAACAACTACACAGCTTTGTGGCATGCTGAAATGCTATGACGCCCACGCAAAACGCGTTTCCTGCCCACACCACCCGACTCTGGCGCGATCGCAGCGCCGCCGCAGCTTCATGACGTCAAACCCGCGTGTCGGTCTGTAACATGCACATGCATTTTGAACCCCCCCCCCCCTTTCCACACCCTAAGTCATATACATCACAGCGACTTCAGCCTCCACCCCGATTAAGATTCCTGGCTGCGCCACTAATTTCCTCTTTCTCACCTGTGCGTAGCCCCACACCACTTCCTTGGTTTGTTCAGCCAACTTTTGGTTGCCATACTTTGTAAAAATTTTACGGGCAAACAAAGGGCCGAACTCAGAGACGGTACCGACGATACACGATGCCGATCATAGCGATGATACCCAACGGCCACCCATACCAACGACACAGACGACAAAGAAGCCATCTTTGTTTTGCAGGGAACTAGGAAGCCTGCGGTGAACTTGCCCCAAAAAACCCCCAAAAAACTTAAAGGAAGTTTGCCACATCCCGGCTAATAATATAGTAACATCGTGAAATCGAAGGAATATATAACCATTTTATATTTTTAATTGGTTAAGTTCAACTCAGATAATTATTTTAGTTGGATGATATTCCGCTGCGCAATAAAACATTGTGCTTCGGCTCTAGCTTTGACTCCATTTCCAAAGAAAAGCTGTCCCATAAATTTTTCTTTCTTTTTTTCTTTTTTTAGATTTTGTGTTTTTTTTATTGTCCTTTAATCACAGCTCGGCACTCGGACGTCCCCCAAGTGCTCTCATTTCCTCTTCTCCCTCAGTTTTTCACTGTATAGCCTGTTGTGCATCTTTAGTGTCCGTGCTCACTTGCTGCGCGACGCCTTTCCGGGAGTCACTTGGAACATTGGCGCCCCACTGGCCCCCGCGTGACCGCGTGGCCTTCGTCGGCCAAGTTGGTCGTTCGCCTCGGGGTTGCCAACCTTGTCGGCGGCTTCCCGGGAAAGTGGTTGGACGGGCCGTACTGTTCCCGCCCGCAGCGTTGGTGCAAAGCGAGGGAAAGGGTAGTGCAGTCTACGTTCTTCGACGTTTCGATTGCATCTAATCACAAACTCGCTCGCGGGATTGAGTGGGGTTAGATAGATACATTGGGCGGATGTGGAGGAGGTTGACCTCCGTTGTATGGGGAAGCCTTGAATATTTCGCGGAAGTCGCGGGATTAAAACAAGTAAACGAACCCGTCGATACGATCGATTCGCATGCTCTATGCCGCAGTAAGTGAATGATTACAGACTGGATTTCAATACGACCCAGACGCGACGATTGAACTCCATTGCCGGTGACCACCAATTAGTGTCATTTCGTTGCTGCTGCGATTACTGAAGACGAGTCGTTGCACTCCTTCAAAATTGCTCGGTATTAATTCCACGCAGTAATTCTATCGCAACTAATCGTGGTACGTAAATAGTTACAGACAATATTAAGGATGCACGAGAAAGCAAAACTTGCGAAGAGGCAGAAGCCAATTCTGGCAGCAGTCTGCTGCTGCAACCGAGAAGCACGTACACCGTTTCGCGTGCCAAAAATAACGCAATAGTTATGTTTAACCCACCAGGACGCTGTAATGAACTACAACACCGAATAGCCAGTCCTACATAATTGAAGTATGCGTTACCACTACTACTACTACAAAGCAGGCACGTATCCAGGGGGGGGGTGGGGGGGGGGGGGGGAGGGGGGCATGGGGCCCGGCTTTTCCTCCCCCCTTTCCCCCCCCCCCCCCCCCCCCCGTTCAAAAAAAGAAATCCATTTTGCTGGAGCCTTTTTTTCCGCCCTCCGCCTTGTAATGCCTTTTGCCATGGACCCCCCCGAAACAAAATCCTGGCTACGTGCCAGCTACAAAGAAGTCTTCATACTGTAATGAGTTCTCGCCATCTTGAGTGTAGAATTTTAAAGACGTGGTGAAAACTAGAACGCAAACGTGTCACTAGTTTTTGAAACTCGACGCAGTATTTTTGTGGCGCTCCGCTTAAAACCCTTTGCTCTGCATTCTAGCATCTGCAGATGAAATCCGCAGTGCCCGCTGTTCGTACCTCATACAAAAGACACGGTCTTGTTCGCTGCAGGCATGACGACAGAATGAACTGCGGACAAGCCTCGAGCATGTTTGCTTCGTACATTGGTACGGACATGTCTGCAGACCGTTGTTGTATGACCAAGATGTGACCGCCCCCACACAAGGAAGAAACGCGCCTCGCACAGTGTCTGAACACTGTCTTTTGTATGATGCGTTAGCACTTATGACCGCGGCCCAAAGGGTGCCACCCTGCAGTTGCCGAAAGCGAGGCTGGTTTTGTGAGGAATTCTGGTTTAAAAAAAAAAAAAAAAAAAAGAGTGATGGGAAGGTGAAGAAAAACGAGCAAGGATTATCCGACTTCTTAAGTAGGTTTGTTGACAGAACAACAATGTTCTCACAGCGAAGCTGTATATGGCTACGGTTCAATGCGTTATTGGTATCCGTGTGCAAAAACAAGTCAGAAATTGCATGTAAAAACGCTTCATTGTATGGAAATGCATATACGCCCCTTAACTTCGATGTGCATTTTAATACAGATAGACGACGAAACGTGTGATAATGGAGACACATCCGAGAATAATGGGCCTTCTCCCCGCTCGAGTCGAGTGACGTCACTGCTTTACATACATAAAAGCAGCAGCTTTTATATATGTAAAACATTATATTTATATATATTCAACTTTAGCAAAGAATCCCACCAAAGTTGTAATGGAACCCATTAGTGTACATAATGGGAGAAGCCCGCTAAGGCCGATGGTCGTATTACGACCGAGAGTGCATTAGGGCCGAGAGGGGCGGAAGGGCCGGGAGTGGCTCTGAGGTGGAGTAGGGAGTAAGGGTCGAGAACTGCATTGCGGGTGACAGTCTTGGAATGGACTGGTGCGGCCGCCTTCTCGGGGGTCGCGGTGTGGTTGACGACTTTAGTTGCCAACAAGTAAGATAGACTGCTCCACACTGGGCATGGCAGATGAAACGTCATTCTTAAGGCCTGTTCACACATACAGCGGAGCGCTAAGTTAGCGCTACGTGAGCGCCCCAAGGAGCGCGCATATAGCGCTTCCAGCGCGTGACTTCGTTCTAATATAGCGCGTGGTTAGCGCTTTAGTAGCGCCTTGTTAGCGCTCCAGTAACGCCTTGTTAGCGCCTCAGTAGCGCCATGTTAGCGCGTCATTAGCGCTTCTTATAATAATAATAATAATAATAAGTTTATTTCGACATGCATATGTCTGGGAGGCTGCGGCTAAAGAAGACGCGAAGTCCTCTGACGTGGCCACCAGCCCCCATTACAGCACTCGGCACGTACTTCTAAGGATACCGAAAAAAAAAAATTAACATCAATTACCTAATTCACATCAAAATAAGTTTACGGATGAAAACATTTGAAGAGCCACAAAGTTGAGTGAAAAATAATAAACACTGTTACATATAATATAATTGATCACATTTGCACATTTGAACTAATGGCACAAGTGGCATTGTTCGATTGAAAGAAAATATAATTTGATCATTTTCCTAAACATCTGGAGGTTGCTACAGTTGTGTACCATTTGAACTATATTTGCATGAGTATTTATTAAGTCAGCAATTCGATAATGAAGTGTTTGAGTTCCATAGTTTGTTCTAACATTTTGTTTGATGTAAAAGGTGTGTCCAAGAGTGTAATCGGCAGGCTTATGAAGGTAGGCGTTGAAGAAACAGGTCTCATCCCGCTTTATCTCGTCAAATATAATTTAATAGAAAAAACATGTCCGATGGGTAATAGCTTGTATTTTTCGAATGTGGGCGATGTATGCTGAATATAACCTAAATTATCTATGAACCTAACGGCCTTCTTTTGTAAAAGAAAAATTTTTCAATGTTTGTTTTTGTCGTGGTTCCCCAAACTAAAAGACAATATTTTTGGCGGGAATACACAAGAGTATAGTAAAGCTGCAGTTTACGCCAGTTTGGTAACAAGTGTCTGACTTTATTCAGTATACCAATTGAACGTGATATATCACATCTAATTTTATTTACATGGTTCGTCCAACTTAAAAACTCCTCAAACCAAACCCCAAGGAAGTTATGAGCCGCAGTGCTTTCTATCGTAGGGTTTAAAAATGTAACATTCTTACGCTGAACAAGTTTATTTCTGGACCTGAATATAACATATTTTGCCTCCGATGTGTTTCACTCTAGTTGGTTAGACCGCAACCACTGAGATAGCTCATTAAGCCAGCAATTTGCACACTGTTCAATTTCATCGAGATTTGTCCCGGAAAAGAAAACGTTGGTGTCGTCCGCGTACAGGATAATATCGGGGGTTCGCGGTATATTAACTATGTCATTTATATATGCCAAAAATAACAAAGGTCCGAGGAATGAACCCTGAGGAACGCCGTACTGTATCAGGGAAGTTTGTGATGTAAAACCGTTTAGAGATGTGAATTGTCTTCGAGCTGATAAGTAATTCTTGATAAGTTCGAGAGCTAATCCCCTTATACCATATCGTCGTAGTTTTCCAACAAGAATATCATGCTTTACAGAGTCAAAAGCTTTCCGAAAATCTAGGAATATACCGAGTGTGTAAAGTCGATTTTCTATGTTACTTATTATTTTGTTTTTTATGCATAGCAAAGCTGTTTCTGTAGATTTTCATTTCTGAAACCCATACTGACAAGATGTTATAATATTATTGTAAAGAAAATATTTAGAAAACCTAGTATTTATTACCTTTTCTGCATTTTTTTAAAAATAATGGAAGCACTGATATGGGCCTGTAGTTGTTTAGGTTAGTTAATGTACCGCCTTTGTGTATAATACAAACTCTAGCTAATTTCATTTTATTAGGAAATATACCAGTTTCAAGAATTCTATTGCATATATGAGCTAGAGGAGAACAAATCCAGTCTTTTACTGCTTTGATGGGGGCTACCTTCAAATCGTCATATCCAGAGGCGCTGCTGCATTTCAACGAGACAATTATATCATTAATTTCTGTTTCATTGGTGGGAGTCAAAAATATAGAGTTAGCTAAGTTCATGGTTATGTACGTTTCATAGTTGCTGTAGTCCATTAATGTGGGAACACTGCCACCTGCAGTCAAAAAATACAAGTTGAACCTCTCGGCCAGTGACGCGAGAGAATATGTCTGATCATCAATAGGAGGTAAAAGCGCTAAAAAACGACGGACAAGTTGAAGAATGACGAACACCACAGAGCACACCGCTCTGTGGTGTTCGTCATTCTTCAACTTGTCCGTCGTTTTTTAGCGCTTTTACCTCCTATTCATGAATAACCAACTAGCCCAAGTACACACCCTGTCTGATCATCTATTGTGAGTTCATTTTGTATGACATTAGGGACAGGGGATAGTACGTCTTTAACAGTCTTCCATGCTTTTTCTGGGCTGTTTTTTATAGATACAAATTTATTTGTATAATATCTAACTTTCGCTTTTTTCAAATCGGCAGTCAGTTTATTACGTTGCTTTTTGTATTCAGCTAAAATATTAAGGTCTCTAGTTTTGATAAATTTATCGATCAGCTTATTCCTTGCTTTTATTCTTTTGTATAACTCTACAGCAACCCATGGTTTCTTTGATTTGTTGTGCTTTTTACATTGAACCCGAGGAAAAGCTGAGTCATAATATTCTCTTATTCTTTCCACGAACTTATCGTACGCTTTATCAGGGTCTAGTTCGATTAGAACATCGTTCCAGTTATCGTTCGAAATGAGTATGGCGATAACTGTTCAATATTTTTTTTGGTTACTAGTATGGCGATAAGTCAGCTTTTCATGTGCGCTAGATTGCTTACTTCCCGAGTTCTTCCAGCAGATAAAACAAAATATAGGAAAATGATCGCTTAGATCCACCGAAAATACGCCTGCTCTTGTGCCATGAGTTTCATAATTTGTTATACAAAGATCAATCGAAGTTTCAGTGTGTTCCCTTATTCTCGTAGGCATGTTGACTAAGTTTGTACAACCAAAAGACTGTATTATTTCAAGAAATTCAACTTTTGGCGGTTCATGAGACCGTAAGTCTACATTAAAATCGCCTACTAGGACAATCTGGAAATTCATGGAAGTAACATACTCCAGTAAGCCTGTAATGAAACTAAAAAATATACTAAAGGATCCGTTCGGTGGCCTGTATATTGCGGAAATAACCGTTCTAGAACTTTGAAAGACCAATGATTCATGATTATAATCAACACCCGTGAAGTCTGGAATCATTTTATATTTCAGACCTTCGCGCAAATAAAGTGACACTCCACCTCCTTTCCGGTTTGTACGATAGATTTGTTCGCTCTTGAAATTTTTGAAGTTAATAACATCACAGTCTCCGGTAAACCACGTCTCCGTGAATGCCAAAATATCAAAGCTATGAGTTAGTGAACTTAAAAATATTTCAATCTCATCACTTTTATTTCTAATGCTTCTCGCATTTAAATGAAACAGAGATATGTTTGATGTGTTCATCAAGGTTTCGCATCGTTTCAATGTATTAAAGGATTCACAGTTATAATAACAGTTATCAGTAGAGGATCCTTCCATTTCGTAGATAACACATTCCGATTGGTTTAAAACATTCAGTGTATCTTTGCAAAATAGTCTTAGCTATTGGTCTATTTTGTATAATACAAGCAGGAAGTGCGTGACATAGATTATTTGTCCGGGAAAAGCAAGGGGAACCCGCCGCACGTACATACGTCACGGGTCACATTCATAACTTTAAAACAGAACATTGTCTGGCTCTCTGGAATACCAGGTACCAGTAATAAAACAATGTAGAACATGTAACAAAATAAATTAAGATGGGGACATGTATCTTCAGTGTTAGTTAGAAGATTTGGCGCGCTTAAGTTAAACATTTTAAAAGTTTTTCTAACTGATATGGCATCACGTAGATAACATTTGAAAGAAGTGGTGAGATAACAACCGCACACCATGATTATGCTCCAGGCAGCTACAAGTGCTTACTCGATTTTTTCCAGGTCACTTTCATTCTTGACACGGATGGGACGGTCATTCGTTTGCTTCCTAACAAAAATCTTTCCGTCCTTCTGCCAAACAAATTGGTAGTGCTTCTCCGCCACCTTTGTTTTGGTCAGCCACAGTAGCCTTTTCGTTTGGGGCGTCAGGTTGTCCATTATCTGGATATCCGACGGGCTTTCCTTAAGCACAGCCCTCTTCTCGAACCACCGATCTCTTGTGAGTCGGGAAGTAAACCTAATCAAAACAGGAGGAACCTTGTCTGGCTTGCCAGGCAGTCCATGTAAAGCCTCACCGTCTCCCTCGATTAGCTCAGTAATACCCAGCAGGTTCGCCACCTCCTTCAATCTGTTCAGCAGGTTTTCGTTTGCGAAACATGGAAGACCATGCACCTCTAGGTTCTGCCTTCGGCTGTACTGTTGCAGCTCATTTATTTCATGTTTTAGGTCCTCGACTTCTTTTTGTGTTCCGCTGTTTTCTAACTTTTCTACACGTTTCTTCAGTTCTTTTGTCTTGGTTTTGTTTCTTTATCTCCGCAAGCACTTCATCATAGCTATCGGACATGCTTTGCACGGACTGCTCAATTTATCTACTGTTTCCTTCGTGGAAAGAAGAGAGTCTACCGCGGTGCTGCGGATTAGCAGGTGCACTGCGGTTTCGGTTCCTATGGTTGGGTGTGTGGGATGCTGAAATAGAAATGCGACAGATGATTTTACATACGCGATTAGTGCGTATCTGTGTGGACGGCTTAACTCTCAGAAGAGCCTTATGGGTGCGCGAAATCTTTCGCCACCGAGATACCGACGGGTACTCGGCGAACCTTGTTGCTGAGGGACCGAGACACAGAGCTCTTTCGAAGGCGAATATTTTTACCCACGTGTCCTTGAAACCAGCGTAACACATATCGAATTGAAAGCTATGAGGTCGTACCCAATCAATTAGTCGCTCAGAGTCCATAACTCTGGGTCGCCTGCCCGACCGTCCGCTTAGAGAGCGGCTCTTTTACTTCCTCTTCTTTCAATGACAAAGGAAAAACAACAACCAAGGAATCGCCGTGCGCGCGCTATTCCGCAGCAGCAAGCACGGCACAAGGGGCGTGAGAGCGCTAACAGAGCGCTTCTGTAGCGCTAAAAGAGTGCTAACAAAGCGCTTCTGAAGCGCTAACAGAGCGCTACATCACGCGCCAGGAAGCGCCACATGAGCGCTCCTTCGAGCGCTCACGTAGCGCTAACTTAGCGCTCCGCTGTATGTGTGAACCGGCCTTTAGTGTCACAACTCAGACTTCATTTTTAAACTTAACATATTTTCAGTTTCGTCATTTGCGAGGTCTCTTCGCAGATCGCAATGATTGGTGCTCCGAGTATTCAGCGGGAAAGTAGACGCAGGGGCATTTTTAGCAGTGTATCTATCGGTGACTGCAAGTACTGCGGTTTTAAATTTGTTTTCACCCTTCACGGCCGGCACCAGTCGGTACGCCGGCCTTATTTAGCCGAATTTTTCATTTATTTATTTGCTTTTCTGCGTGTTATCATTTCTTATTCGTTTGATCAAAAGCTCCTTCATCTGCATATATTAAGCGCACACACACGCACACACACACACACACACACACACACACACACACACGCGCGCGCGCGCGCGCACACACACGTGCACATATATCCAAATAAATGCTATGAAGTTAAGGCGCCTTTTTGATATAACATTCCTATATTCAAGTATTTGCCATTTAAGACCTCAGTGTACATTTTATTGCGTCTTTTCAATTTTCAGCACTTCAACTAAATTAATTATGTCTATGATTCTACCCAGCAGCTACGAATATATTGAAATATATTCATAGCTACGAATATATTGAAATATATTCGTACCAAAAAATGTTGAAAATAAGATGTCTAAAATCAACCTAGATTTTAGATATCTTATTTTCAATATTTTTAGAGTGAAACGCTGAAGAAAACACATGCATGCATCCTGGCCGCCAAGCCCTTTCTCGCCTATAGTTGTTTAGCCCCAGCAGCCAGGACACTCCATCAAGGAAGGCGTTGATGTTGTCTGCAAATTGGTGCTGTAAGTTCAACATGGCTGCCGCTCCCATTCCTGCTGCGGCGCTCATGTAGCTCCACTGTCGCGCCAAGGTCGCCTTGTAGGTGCTAATGGCGTCGTTGTTTGCCGCGTTCCTTGACCTGCTCGTGCTTGGCAGATCTCCGTTGCGGAGACGTGCCAAACACGTCTCCGTAAAGGATGAAGGAATTAAACAAAAACGCAGTATTCGCTGACACCAAGAGATAAAAAAAAGATACAACGTGCACTGACAAATAAAAAAAAATGCGTGCCGCCATCTACCCAACATGGTGATAACTACTTTCGCAAACCACAACGCAACCCCCGCGGAGGTGGCCACACCAACCCACTCAAAGTCACTCCCGGCCCTTCCGCCCCTCTCGGCCGTAATGCGACTATCGGCCTAAATGACAGTGACCCGTTTCAGAATGATGTATATACCTATACTGTAAAGTGTAAATAAACATTTGGTGAAGTGCTTTTGTGTCTCGTGGTGAAACATTTGTGGTTGGTGCTCTACAGCTTCGCCGGCCAACCACCTTTACAAAATAGAATGGCTCACATTTTTTTTTTTTTTTTTCAATTGGCGCAAGCTGCCGTTCTGTTTAGGAAGTTTAATCCCTGTCCATCTATTCATTATCTATCCATTTCGCAACCAGCGACGCAACTCACATTCTCCCCTTCATCTCTGTTTGCGCGTAATCCGGGCAGCGTCATGCGTCATCAAAGTTGGCAGGCGTTGTGGATGGAGAGGAGGCGGCTACTACTATACTCCGTCCACCCCTAAGCTGAGACTACGGTGGAAGCTACGTCCACGTTGGACCAGTCATTCGCCTCTCTTTCGCCACGTGGTCACGTTCCCGTCCATACTCACGCGCAGAGAGTCGGGTCACGTGATGAGAGGGAGGCGGCTGATTGGTCCGGCGGGCACGTAGCTCCCACCGCAGTCTCAGCTTAGGGGATCAGCGGAGTCTAGTGCGACGGTGCGAGAACTTTCGAGAGCTTCCTCGAACACTTCATCGAGCGCCAACGTTTTCAGAAGTCGTCCTATCCATCTTGAGATATTGGCGATGTACGAACATCTGGCGAAACATACTTTATAACGTGAAGAAGAAGAAAAGAAAAAAAAAAAGAGAAAATTCACTTCTGAGTATTTTAGCAGGTCGTCAAATGCTACGCAAGTTTCCGTAAAGTTCGGCATTACCAAAGATTGAACTACGCGTGAGAAGAGTCGGAAGCGTTTATCATTCCGTCATCTTTATCCAGTATGCGTTTGGTAATCGGGGTTTTGGCATGGGTAAAGGCGACCCGCAGTGCTTCTGACAAAGCTGGCATGCGTTCATGTTATTCAGGAGCTTCTGGTAGCTCCCACTACAGTTGCCAAGATCATGTTTTCAAAAATGAGTGAAGTCACGAAAAGTCAGATTCAGAAATACTATCCTGCAGATTGCCCCTTATTGCACTCAGAACGTCGACCACTCACTTCTTTCTTGCTATCACAATCATACATACTTATGTTTGTGTCCATAAACTAGCAGCGGTCTAGAGTGTAGCACGAATTCCAGCTACGCCAATCAGCTAAGGTATAAACGTGTTCTTCAACTAAAATCACATATCTCATAAAAAACAAACAAACAAACATGGTGTTTGTTGCAGAAATTGTGACAAAGTTATCTGGGGACGATCCTTAAACAAAAAATTTATATATAAAAAAAAAGTTAGAGATGAATTCTAGAATATTTTCATTCCGTGGACCTGAATATCACGTTCGTTTTCCCCGAAGAGAAAACACAAAAAAATTGCCGACCAGTCGTTACGTCATACTAGGATCTTTCTGCCGCCAAGCGCGTGTCGCTCGTGTGGTCAGCGCGTATTTTGCAAGCTTGCCGCGTATATTTCCCGCAGTGACACCAGTTATGACGTCTTTTTCTGGCTCTTTTGAAAACACCGACAGTGCGCGTGCATAGCTTTGACAGGCGCTGAAGATGAGCGAGAGCCGAGGTTCCGAAAACTCCAAATATGACGTCACGCTCCGGGAAGGAGGGGCTTCGGCGGTACTTTGAAGATAGTTTTCTGTCGCCTCCGTGCACTAAATTGAAAAGAAAAAAAATTTGATCTCGATATTCGTGGTCCTGGAGGTCAAATGTAAACAATTTAGGTTTTCTTTTTCTTTTTTTTCCCTGAAATACAATACCGCTTTGTACATATCTGTAGAGTGTTTTTGTATGTGTTGGCATTTGAAACTTTTAGTAAATCGTTCCGATACCTCCGATAACCCCCTTGGTCATAATTAAAAAGGAAAAAAAAATATGACAAAAACTGTTGCTGTTAAAATCGGCATTTTTACACAAAACTTATTGCCACAACAGCACAAAAGAAGATGCATACGTCTGCCGAAAAAATAATTCATACAAGAAATCCCGATTTTCATTTCAATTTACCGTTTATCTATTATTTCATGCTTTTCATACCATAAGAAACACTTTCCGTAGGTAGGAATATAGTTTTTTTTTGTTTTTTTTTTTTACCCAAACAAACTTTGTAACACAAAAGAAATACAACAATTTTAAGCAAACAAACTTTGCAACACTAAAGAAATACAACAATTTGAAGCAAAAACACAAATCTCGAGAGTGCGATGTCTGGGTGAGGCAGGCTTACACATAAGCAATTTTGTTTGTAAGCACAATGCTTTAAGGGAAATAACAAAAATAACGTTATCGTAAAGTGAAAAAAAAAAAAACTAAAAAACTTCGATTGTCATTTTGTGGGCACCATATTTCAAATTTATTTTTCCCCTCTTTATAGGAAACCAAATTAAGAAATGCATTTGGCATGTCATTAAATGTAGGCGGATTATAAAATGTCGTCAGTCTTTTTCTCTACTGTGCATCTATTATTCGCAAGAAATACGTATATGTGTTTCTGATGGGTCTTTTTTTCTGCGAGTATTTTAAACTCTCTAAGAAATTTCTGCGCGTCTACTTACTCGCAAAACACACGAAGAGCCAATCTCTGTGATTTACGAAATCAGCTTAGCGAATGATCAGGCGAAACATGTGTTTAGACCTCAAAATTACGTCTGCGCTGCGGCATTACGCAATGCACGAATGACGCTTTGCATTGCGTACGTAATGTAACCGCGCAGACTTTATTTTTAGCTTTAAACGGATGTTCCGCCTCATCATTCGTTGAACGGATTTCGTAGATCGCAGAGATTTGCTCTCTGAGTGTTTTGCGGGTAAGTAGACGCGCAGGCATTTCTTAGAGTGTAGGCTCGGGAAAGGGAATGTGTTGCTAAAACCACGCATTTGAATCAAACATGCAATGGCATGACACCAAACGCTTCAAGTTTGCTGCAGATGCCTACATATTGAAAGCACGTGCCATACGAAATAATATAAAAAATCCTAAAACCGTGCTTGCTTAACGTTTCTATTTAGTATTCAAGCAGGATCCGTAAACCGTGATACCATATCTAAAAACTGTTTCCCTTAATGATTGATCAACTTTTTCCTTTACACTAGCGCTCGCTGCCGTTCTTGTCCTATACGATAATAATAATAATCAATTAATCAATCAATGTTTATTGAAGTGTCCAGGAACAACCAATCGGTCTTAGTGCGGGCACACTAAAAAAATTAGCAAAAACACACACACAAACACGCATACACACGAGTGCAGAAGGAGAACGTAGTTCACCAGTGTGAGAATAAAAATATTAACAAGTATGGAAGACACTCAAATCAACAAGGGATATCAAAAGCACAAAACAGAGACATCACGAGCTGTGAGAGCAAAAAGCAAATACTACATCAACGCTTCAACTGATCAGCCCTTTTCCTGCAGGAGGAAGATTCGAACCGCATCTCCGAACTTGCTCCCGCATGAGTTAAAAATATCAATTGTGTCAGAGTACCGATTATAATACTCAGCCGATCTTTGGATCGGGTCTAAGTGGCTAAAATGTCGAGCTATATAAAAAAATGATTGTAGCCGTGTAGGCACACGTGGAACTCTGAGGGTCACTTCGGACAGAAGGCTGGGAGAGTTAATCGAGCCGTGCAGGGTCTTAAACAAAAACAACACATCTGCCTTCACCCGACGCTGCTGCAGGCTCAACAAGTTGACAAGTTGCGAGTTACACCCACCGTTCAGACAAGGATCACCTTTCTCAAGGTAACGATATTTAAAGGTAGGAATAAATTTGTTTTGGAGTCGCTCCACAGATAAACTGTTAGTTTTGGAAATGCCGTTCCAAACAACCGAGGCGTGCTCTAGCTGGGATCTAACTAAGGAACAATACAGCGTAAGAAAGCGGACGAGCTTTTGAATTCCTTCGTTATGCGAGACACGGCACCTAACGTGCGCAAGGCCGATTGAACCACTCTGATAACATGAGTGTCAAATCTCAGGGTTGAATCAAAGACAACTCCAAGGTCCCTCAGTTCACTTACACGTGACTGCAGTTCGCCATGATAACTATATGGAAAGAATATATCATGGGTCTTGCGAGAATATGTCATTACTTTTGTTTTAGAATCATTCAAATGGAGGTCATTGTCTAAACACCAACGACCGAAGGAATATGCGTCATTCTGAAGCGCGATGCAATCCTCTAAGGTCGATATTTTTTTGTAAAGTTTTATATCATCAGCGTGCTGCAGAAATTAAGAATTTAATATAACTTGAGAGACATCATTTACAAAAATATTAAAAAGGAGGGGGCCCAAGACAGATCCCTGAGGCACTCCAGAGCTTGCCTTGTACAAGGACAAGGTAGTATTGTTGACGCGGACGTAGGCTTGCCTATCAGACAAATAGCTTTTTAACAAATCGTATACCGAATCACATACTCCGTACGAGGAAAGCTTGTATAAGATGCTGTGGTTAACTACGTCGAATGCCTTACTCAGGTCGAAATAAAAAACGTCAAGCTGACCTCTATTACAATCCACTTCAGAGGCAGCAGACGTAAAAGATACGAGATTGGTGGATGTCGATCTGCCGGACATGAAACCATGCTGATTCGGAATCACTATACTACGAAACTTGAAGGAGAGGAATTGATGGATTACCATTTCAAGGAGTTTGGAAAAAAAAAAAAAGAGAGAAGAGAAATCGGTCTGTAATTAGGAGCATCACCACTATTTCCAGATTTCATGACCGGAACAACCACTGCCAGTTTCCAGTCGTCAGGGAATATCCCTGACGTCAAGGAGTTATTGAAAATTGTGCACAGTATAGGCGTAAGTAATTCATAATAACCCTTAACAATTGCAGCGGGTATCCCGTCGTGACCTGCAGACAATGTGGGTTTAATTTTCTTAATACATAGCCTAACACATTCCTCATCGACAACCACAGAACCTAATGAGTCACCAAGTACGTCCGAGTGAGGCAAAAGAGTTGAGGAGCAGTTATTATATTATGAATGTAAACTGACGCAAAGTGATCCGCAAACAACTCAGACATGCCCTTCGCACTGTCGCTATGCTGATTCAAGACGATTTCAGACTCCATATTCTTCCCCAAGCGCGATTTAGCGTACCTCCAAAATTTCTTGGGATTTTTAACAAGATCTGATTCTACCGAGTCAGAATGCGCCTGGTGATCACGGTTTAAAATTTTCTTACATCGCTTTCTGCAAATCTAAAATTCAGCTTCCCACTTTGGAAGACCAATTTTCTTAAACCTCCTGTGCAAAAAAAAACTTTCCGTTTTAAAAGCGTTCTCAGTTCACGAAAGAACCAGACAGGGAAGCGAGATTTTTTAGACGTTTTAAGAGGGATATATATGTCCATGGCCTCCTGAACAAGAGTTGTGAGGAGATATACGGTGTCGTTGATATCTGACGACTCCAAGATAGAAGCCCAGTCAACACCCGAAAGATAGTGATACATTCCAGTGTAGTCCCCCGCTGAATACTTAAACGATGTGTGTGGGGAAGGACCATTAGAGGGACTGAGGACCGGAGGATCAAAAACAGAAAGAACTACATCAAGAGTAGGGTGATATCTATCCTCAGGAGCCATAGAATGTTCACTTCGAGCCACCGTCTGTGTTTGAAAAGCATAAATCTAAAGCATTACCTTGGTCGTTTAGAATGTTATTGTGCTGTCTAAGATCTAAAAAGGAAGTAAAGTTGAGAAATAGTTGCACTTTTGTTTACAATAAAAGTTGCCAGTAAGGATATTGAACTGTGTCCAGTTAATACCTGGAGCGTTAAAATCCCCCAAGATTAAGATATTGCTCCCCTGTGAATCATTAATTGTATTTTCAATGTCAGCGAGACATCTTTGGAAATCATCTGGTGTTGTCTGAGGAGGAAGGTAAAGCGGACCTATTGAAATACGTTCTCTCCTAGAACACTCAATTTCCACCCACAGAGACTCGGGAAATCTCTCCAGATCCTCACGTCTTCGTGAACTATATTGTTTGTTAACCGCGACCAATACACCGCCTCCTACTTGACCCCGGGAAGAGAAATCACGATGGTGACGTAGACATCAAAACAAGGCCGAAAATAGTCGGAGGAACTAACACTAGGACATAACCAAGTTTCTGTTAAGCAAACATGTGAGTAATTAGAGAGAGTAATGTTGGCAAAGAAACATTCAGCTTCATAATAATAATAATAATAATCAACCAATCAATCAATCAATCAATCAATCAATCAATCAATGTTTTTATTGAAGTGCCCAGGAACAACCTTGCGGTCTTAGTACAGGTGCACTCAGGAAACATGAAAAACAACACTACACACAACAAACAAACAGTAAGCAATAAAACACTTAAAAAGATCACATATGTCACATAAACTCGCTAGGCTATACCACCACGATAGCGAAAGGAAAGGAAAGCGAGAGTATAAAAATTGGTTCTGAGCAACTTAATCAGGTGCAAAAAATGGGAAGCCAAATTTAGGTGAGGAACTTTAGCGCTCTGATGAACTCCGGTGTGTTATTGTTAAATATATCAATAGAGTCTGTAAAAGAGGAATTGTAGGTGTGCCCAATTCTCGACACGGGGTCGTGAAGATTAGTTACGGGAGCATTGTAGAAGGATGCATTTTGCCTTGTAGTTTTTACGGGAATTTTCAAACGCACATTTGATATCAATGATGTGCAGTCAGTGATGCCATGAATAAGTTTGTACAGAAATAGGATGTCGGCATGTTCTCTCCTACGCCGCAGGGTGGGCAATGCCAAGCTATGTTGGACTGGAACTGCTGGATCATCGTTTGAGGTTGACGCATTGCGCGACGAGAAACGATGTCTGTAGATACATAAGAACTTATTCTGAACACGTTCGATTCTAGCCGAGGTTGTCGCGCAGATTCCATTCCATACAACAGAGGCATACTCGACGTGTGGTCGACATAAAGCACTGTACAGTGTGACAAAAGTACTAGGGTTATTAAACTCTTTAGTAATGCGGCACGTGATACCAAGCGTACGTAAAGCTGAGCTCACAATATGGTCAACATGACTCGAAAAGCGTAATGTACTATCAAATACAACTCCAAGGTCTTTGATTTCATTCACACGTGTCAAAAAAACTGACTGAATGTCATAAGAGAATATAATATTATGTGTCTTTCGAGTGTAGGACATGACTTTAGTTTTCGAACTATTTAGTTTTAGGGCATTCTGATTGCACCAGTCTTCGAATGCATATACATCATTTTGTAGCAGAACACAGTCGCGTTCGTCTCGTACCTCTATAAACATCTTAATGTCATCTGCATATTGTAGAAAATAATAATAATAATAATAATAATAATAATAATAATAATAATAATAATAATAATAATAATAATAAAGTTTATTGCTCCTCTTTGAGACTAGTCGAAATTAATGCAGGTTCGTCAAAGCCATCGAGGGCCTGTGGGACAGAACCTAAGTTGAAGTGACATGGAGTGAAGTATTATGAAAAGAAATGTTAAGCATCACAGTAGCATCAAGAAAATAAGTAGTAGAAAAAAAAAAGCTGGAGCATCGCATCGGTATCAAGTGAAGAAAAGAACATAAAAAGCTTCAGCGTCGCAATAACAGTAAGTGTACAAATGAAAAAAAAAAGTCAGCTTTGTCACAGTCTTGAGAAAAGTTCGTGAAGTTTCAGAGGTTGGTACTGCGACACAGAATGTCAAATGTTTTACATGCAAACAGTATGTACTCTGGAGCACCAATCAGTATGATCAATTAGCTCTGGTATATGCATATCTATCAGTCTTCGGTCCTTTTAAATCACAATAACTTCACAAAGTTAGAAAAAAGTAAAGAGTAAAAAAAAAACAAAAAAACAAAAAATTTTTAAAAATGTTTAAAAAAATGTTGAAAAAAAAAAGCAGGGACGTCTGGCCTTTCAAACACGACAAATACCGCAAAAAAAAAGAGAGAAAAAGACAGGCCTTTTAAGGGGTTTCGTTTAAGGAAGTATAATGACTTAGAGCTTTCCTTGGTTTCTTTTTTTGAAGCCAGGTCTTCAAAGTTGGATGGTAACAAGTTAAAAATTTGAGGAACATAGTTAATATTGCCGCGCGCCAAGCAGGCAGCGCGGCCGTAGCCTCACGGTTATCTCGCTTGCCTCCCACGCGAAGGGCCAGGGTTCGATTCCTGGCCGCGGCTACGCATTTCTGTTTACACTGTAATGTGATGCTCTGGTGAATTCGAGAACCGTCCAGCTGATTCGAGGTTAGAATGTTCTACGCGTCGAACCTTCTACGTCGAATGCTCCAGAAGCCAACGCGTGTACAAAAGCGGCTCCGCCTGGCAAGCAGAGTTCAGTTTCGCCCCAGCGATCAACTGTGCTGCTACGCCGACTTCGACGCCCGCGACGCTCTGTTATTATCTTTGTACCCTTTCAGTTTTGGCACAAGTTCACCACATTAAACGTTTATTTCTTTTTATTTAGTTATTGTTCTTTTGGTCACCACCCGTGACATTTTGGTGGAGGTGCGGGGTACCGCATGCCCGTGCAGCGTTCCCCTCCAAGGGTCCGATTCCCGGCTCGGTGAGAAGACCACTCACCGCAGAACCTGAAACTCGGACCAGCCGCCGCACCAAGGGAGAGGATCCTGAGTACGATTTGCTCCTGGACAAGCCCAAGCCACAGAAGACGACGATGGCCAACCAGTCGCAAGCCCCCGCCGCTTCTCCCGTCATCTACATGCCCGTCGCACCGCGGACGGCTGCCCCCTTCCACGGTGAACTCTACGAAGACGTCGAAGACTGGATTGACCAGTATGAACGCGTTGCCCGCCACAATGGCTGGACCGACGAGCAGCGCCTGCACAACGTCTACTTCTCGCTTGAGGGGACCGCCAAGCACTGGTACGAAAACCATGAGTCCTCTTTGACATCGTGGGACATTTTCAAGACCGACCTGAAGGCTACGTTCGTCAACCACCACCGCCGAGAGAGAGCCGAGGACCTACTGCGAGCGAGAACCCAAGGGCCGACCGAGAGCGTCACAAGCTTCGTCGAAGACGTTCTTCACCTCATGAATCGCGCCGACCCAACCGCTCCCGAAGGGAAAAAGCTGCTGGTCCTGATGCGCGGTGTGAAGGAAAACATCTTCGGTGGCCTTGTGCGGAGCCCGCCTACCACCGTCGAAGCTTTCATCGCCGAAGCAACCAACATCGAGCGCGCGCTTCAGGCACGTGCTTCCCACTACCAGCGACACCCACACTGCTTAACGGCGAAAACACTCTGGGTACACCGGACATCTGGGAAATTATCCGAGAGGTTGTCCGGGAGGAACTGCGAAGGTTGCTGCCAACTACCAGCCGTCCGCCAACCCTTTCCATCGCCGAGGCTGTCCGAGAAGAAGTGCATCGGGCGCTCCAACCAGAGGTTCCCGTCACCACGGTGGCACAGGAGGAACCGACGTTGAGCTACGCCGCGATGGCCCGACGACCGCCGCAAGCTCCCCGCCAAGCCACGTCGCCACCCCGAAGAGACGCCCCAACGCCGCAGTACCCCCGACGACAGGAAGATCAGGCGCACCTAGAGCAACCTGCGCCGAAGAAGACAGACGTCTGGAGGACGGCCGATCGACGCCCGCTGTGTTACCACTGCGGGGAAGCTGACCATGTGTACCGCCGATGCATATACCGACGACTCGGGCTGCGCGGGTTCCACCCGAACGACCCGCGACCCCGTTATGGTGAACGCCCTCGGGAAATCGACGAGTATCTGCGACGACCTCAGTCCTCCGAGCCTGCGTTCCGCCGAGAGTTCCGGTCGCCGTCACCGCGACGTCCAGCTTCGCCGATACACCGACCCCGACGTGAAAGCCTCTCACCCCTCGCTCCTCGCCGGGGAAACTAAGCGCGGCAACCCCTGGAGGTGGAGTTGCCGAAGACGACCGAAGCCAAGATCCTCCACGAACGTCGGAGAACCCCCACTCGAACGCTACCAGAGATCGAAACGACGCCCCTGCAACGGTTTCCAATAACCTAAACGTCGTCATCGACGGCCACAACGCATCAGCGCTCGTGGACACCGGAGCAGACTACTCAGTCTTGAGTGGGAGGCTCTCCCGCCGCCTTCAAAAAGTCACCACGCCGCGGGATGGACCACAAATACGAACCGCCGAAGGGCACCTCATCACACCAGTCGGGATATGCACTGCTCGCGTCGAGATCCACGGTGAGACGTGCCCTGTGAAGTTCGTCGTTCTGCGAGACTGTTCAAGGGACGTTATCCTCGGAATGGACTTTCTCTGCGAGTATGGCGCCATCATCGACCTCGGGGCAAACCAGCTGACGCTGCGAAAGCCTGTTTTACCGCCGGTGGAGACCAACACGACGTCAACCGTGATCCGAGTTATCGCCGACCATGTGAACTTACCGCCGCGGTCGAGTGTTTTCGTCACCGTCATAACCGACGCAGCCATGCACGGTGGAGCTCTTCTGGAAGGCAGCGTCCAACTGCTCTTTGAGAAAGGAATTGGCGTCGCACGAGGCGTAACGGATCTCCAAGAAGGACGTACAACTGTTCTTGTAACAAACTTCCGAGAGGAGCCGCAGCGCCTAACGAAGGGTACCACTGTGGGCCACATTGAGGAGCTTCAGGCGCCAGTCGTGGTCACCTCAATCTCCGTAGAAACCTCGTCGTCACAGCAGAACAGCACGCCGCCGCCGCCGACCGACATTGACCCCGAGCTCCCAGCTCCTAAGCGCCGGCAACTGGTTGATCTCCTCGCTGAATACCGTGACTGTTTTGCCACGTCGTCGAAACTTCGCCAAACACCAATGACGAAACATCGCGTTATTACCGACGACGACGCGCTCCCTGTCCACCAGCCGCCGTATCGAGTCTCCTTAAAGAAAAGGAAGGTGATTCAGGATCAAGTCCAAGAAATGCTCGACGACGACGACATCATTCAACCCTCAAGAAGTCCATGGGCGTCCCCAGTCGTCCTTGTAAAGAAGAAGGACGGAACCCTGCGGTTCTGCGTGGACTATCGTCGACTGAACGCTGTGACGAAGAGGGACGTCTATCCGCTCCCCCGCATCGACGACACGTTAGACCGACTGCGCCACTCCCGATATTTTTCGTCGATGGATCTGAAGAGTGGCTACTGGCAGATCGAAGTCGACGAACGCGACCGGGAGAAAACTGCCTTCGTCACCCCCGACGGACTGTACGAATTCAAAGTGATGCCGTTCGGGCTTTGTACTGCGCCAGCCACCTTCCAGCGTGTCATGGACACCGTGCTGGCAGGTCTGAAATGGCAGAGCTGCCTCGTCTACCTCGACGACGTCGTGGTATTTTCACGAGATTTCGACGAGCACCTGAAACGACTTCGAGCCGTGCTTCAAGCCATCAAGACCGCCGGCCTGTCACTCAAGCCAACAAAGTGTCGATTCGCCCATGGTGAACTTAAGTTCCTTGGCCACGTCGTGAGCAACAGAGGTGTTCTCCCTGACCCTGAGAAGACCCGCGCCGTGGCTGCATTTACGCCGCCGTCTGACAAGAAGGCCGTGAGAAGATTCCTCGGACTTTGTGCTTACTACAGACGATTTGTTTGGGACTTCGAAAAGCTGTCCGCACCGCTGACGCACCTCACGAAGGACACCGTAAAGTTCGAATGGACAGACGAACACCAGCGGTCATTCGATGAGCTGAAACGAAGACTCCAGACGCCCCCGATTCTTGGCCACTTCGACCAGTTCGCTGATACAGAGATCCACACGGACGCCAGTAACACCGGACTTGGCGCGGTGCTTGTTCAAAGGCAGGACGGGGCAGAGCGAGTCATCGCATACACGAGTCGGAAGCTGTCTAAGGCGGAGAGTAACTACTCTACAACTGAAAAGGAGTGCCTTGCTGTCGTCTGTGCGATAACAAAGTTTCGCCCATATCTGTATGGAAGTCCTTTTCGCGTGGTCACGGACCACCACTCGCTCTGCTGGCTCGCGAATCTGAAAGACCCCTCCGGACGCCTCGCCCGGTGGAGCCTACGACTGCAGGAGTTCGACATGACCGTTGTGTACAAGTCCGGCCGGAAGCACAATGACGCCGACTGCCTGTCAAGAGCTCCTGTCGAGGCCGGACCTGCCTGTATCGAAGACGACGACGATGAGTGTTTCCTCGGCGCTTTGGACGTCAGCGACATGGCAGCACTCCAAAGAGACGACCCTGAACTGCGAGCGCTCATCGAGCACTTAGAGGGACAAGCGAGTTCGGTTCCCCGTGCTTTCTTGAGAATCCTGCATACATTCTCCATGCGGCGAGGGGTGCTGTACAAGGAGAACTTCGTCAACAACAACACAGCATGGCTGTTGGTTGTTCCTGCCAGCCTTCGAGACGAAATATTCCAAGGATGCCATGACGACCCAACGGCTGGACACCTTGGCTACAGCAGGACGCTCACCAGGATTCGAGAAAAGTACTACTGGCCGAGGCTACCGAAGACCGTTCACCTATACATTCGATCATGCCACGAGTGTCAGCGACGCAAGAAACCGCCAACGAGGCCGTCAGGACTTCTGCATCCGATTTCTCCTCCGTCTATGCCGTTCCAGCAGATCGGAATGGATTTACTTGGCCCTTTCCCATCGTCAACGTCGGGAAACCGCTGGATTATCGTCGCCACCGATTATCTCACACGGTACGCCGAGACGAAAGCCCTTCCAGCAGGCACGGCTGTTGAAGTCGCCAAGTTTTTCATTGAGTCCATTGTCCTCCGGCACGGCGCCCCTGAAGTCCTGATCACAGACCGTGGATCTTCGTTCATGGCCCAGCTGACGCAAGAGATCCTTCGTCTCAGTGGCACCGGCCATCGTCGAACCACTGCATACCACCCGCAGACCAACGGGCTGACCGAGCGACTCAACAAGACAATCGCCGATATGATCTCTATGTACGTACGTCGACGTAGAGCACAAGACGTGGGACGAGGTGTTGCCCTACGTCACGTTCGCCTACAATACGGCGGTTCAGGAGACCACTGGATTCACCCCTTTCCAGCTGGTACATGGTCGGAAGGTAACGACCATGCTGGACTCAATGCTGCCCCATGAGATATCTGACAATGAGAGCGACGACGCCCAGGCGGTTGCTCAACGCGCCGAAGAAGCCCACCAGCTCGCCCGACTCATGATTCAAGACCAGCAACGCGTCGACGCGGGCCGCTACAACCTTCGTCGCAGGGACGTTCACTTCCAGCCCGGAGACAGGGTGTGGGTGTGGACGCCCATCCGTCGCCGCGGCCTCAGTGAGAAACTGCTGAAAAGGTACTTGGACCATACAAGGTACTTCGTCGCCTCGGCGAGCTGAACTACGAGGTGATGCCCGACAGAACAAGAACATCATCACGCCGCCCACCACGACCTGAAGTCGTCCACGTCGTGCGCCTGAAGCCGCGCTACGCTCGATAGGACTGTGGTTCTTGTGTGTTCCAAATGACTCTTTAGTTTGCCGTTCTTTTTACGTGCTTTGTATTGTTTTGTGTTGCATCGGGGCGATGCACTTTTTAAGGGGGGAGTAATGCCGCGCGCCAAGAAGGCAGCGCGGCCGTAGCCTCACGGTTATCGCGCTTGCCTCCCACGCGAAGGGCCAGGGTTCGATTCCTGGCCGCGGCTACGCATTTTTGTTTACACTGTAATGTGATGTTCTGGTGAATCCGAGAACCGTCTAGCTGATTCGAGGTTAGAATGTTCTACGCGTCGAACCTTCTACATCGAATGCTCCAGAAGCCAACGCGTGTACAAAAGCGGCTCCGCCTGGCAAGCAGAGTTCAGTTTCGCCCCAGCGATCGACTGTGCTGCTCTACGCCGACTTCGACGCCCGCGACGCTCTGTTATTATCTTTTGTACCCTTTCAGTTTTGGCACAAGTTCGCCACATTAAACGTTTATTTCTTTTTGTTTAGTTATTGTTCTTTTGGTCACCACCCGTGACAATATCGCATGTGTTTGCCATAACGTGTATAACACGTGGGAACATAAAACCGAGTGTTTAGTCGTAGTTGACGGGATGTTGGACGGGGTGTTTTGAATTCGTCATTCCAGTAATGGGTGAGCACGATCGTTTCAAACAAGAGAGACTAAAAATTAGGCATGAAGAAGGCTTGAAAAGGATCGGGACAAGATGTCGTGGGTTTGTAAAGTACATGACGCAGGATTCCTTTTAAGATACTGATGACTTTTTTGTGCCATAACCCGGAACAGTTGCCAAAAACTGTTGTGCCATAGCGGAGTATGCTATATGCTAACGAGTTAGCTATGGGTTTCAGCCTTTCCACTCTGGTGAAGAACGAAGATCAGCGGAACTGTACGCTTGTCCCGTGTGTTTCTTCGTCCTCGTCTGCTTTTCGCGCTGTTTCCTACGATGAATAGACCGATCTCACCAGCAAGTTTCACTACGCCACCACTGCCGCAATGCATCGAGGGAACTTTAGTTTTTCTGCACGTGTAATAGCCTTGCTTGAGCTCTACGCTTGTGGAGCACGAGACGGCACGAGCCCTCGCATGCACGGCTGTCTGCCTCCCCCACGGTGTAAGATACACTCTTTAGGAACACTGTACTTTAGGTGAGGACACGGCGGGGCTGAACGCGCGGCGTGAGGAATCAGATAGTGTTCGTTCGACGGGCATCCGAAAGGCTGCATCACTGATCTTTTCAATATGCCCATCAAATAGCTTGCGTACAAACATTAAAACTGGCAGCCCTCGCAATTCTTATGAATAAATATTTTGTGGTCGAGAGTGACTCCACTGTAGTGCAGCTCAATGAGGCGAGTTGCCTAGAGTTACCGCGAAGTCGGTGGCTGTTTCGTCAAGTTGGGTTTAGCAGACGACAAGCTCGAAGGCTCTGCTACGCGGAATTCGCTCATTCTAGGCAAGCCGTTGTCTAAATGGAACTTTTGGTCATTCATCAACGTCTGGGCTTCCCCGAGGACGGTCTTTGACGGCAAGTTCCTTTGTTTACTCCACTACGAGAGCAAGCTTACCAGTTCAGTCGTAGGTGCTCCGGTACGTTTGATTGTTTTATTCGGCGACCGAACGTTTGACAAATACGGATTCGATCTCCAAACAGCCGACATAAGTATCGAAGCACACCATAAAATACTCGCCTCCGAGCACAGCCTACATGCTTCAATATTCTTACTTTTGTGCGTTTCTCCCATAGACTTGCGTGCATTGCCCGGTGTCAAGCAATGGCCGCCGGTGGCGACACCGACGGGCTCCCGATCCGCGATCCAGCCTACAAAAATAGAGATCAGTGGGCTGCATTATTCCGTGGCCACCGTGCCCGTAGAGTGCCTTCATACACACGCGCGCCTTTGCTTGAGTGGTGACATCTCAGCCATTTTTCCGCTCAATTGTTTTTCATGCCTTTTGAAGTGCGCGCAATACGGTGTCACTCAGCTCGAGCGCGTAGCTTTGGCTAATGCATAGACGCCATTTTACCGCCCAAGTCATGCACCGAGTGCGCGAGAGCGTCCCGCGCTGGCACATTCAGTGCAACAATGGATGTCTTCACCCTGAGACAGACAGACATGTAGGCACCCTACGTGCCCGTGGCTGACAGTGTCGCCGGCGGCCAAACGGCGAAACTGTGTGAGAGCGAAAAAAATTATCTCGTTGCCATGACACCCCGGTATACCGTGGTCTTTCTGCACGAGCGACAACCTCGTTGGAGCTCTGCGCGTGTTGTACATGAGGTGGCACGAGCCGTCTTGTACGTGCCCACGGGTCGACGAGCCACCTGCCGGTGCCGCTTGAAATTATAGTGAGAGAGAGAGTGAAGAGCGAACTTTATCGGGCACGTCGCGAGGAGCGCGCTGTCCTCACCTGAAGAGTATTATCTTACACCGTGGCCTCCCCTGAGCTAAAGTTATGGCGGCGTAACGCATGCGCCGAACGCTTAGTGAGATCGGTCTATTCCGACCACCTCGCCCAACTGTCTATCCTTCTATGGTGGCTGGAAAGGTTGCCGCCTTCTGGGAGTGACGGCGATAACTGTCCAGGTTTTTGCGTAGTTTTGTGTCGACATATGTTTGGTACCGGACACGAGACTGGGGAAACTAGCCCTTAACAGCTCCGCTGTAAAAGTACATGATCAATCAATGTGATGAGACAATGTGCCGAAAAACTGAAGTAGAGAAGAAGACGAGAGCGCACAGGGACGGTGACGCCGAGCTCTGGTTGGATTATAGGGACTCTCAATGTACTTCTGTTTAGGGTTATGACATCCCATGTAGTACCCGATGCCGACATCACGCACTTACAGAGAAAATACAATCAAATCGTCGAAAACAAAATGTCGCCTTTGCACAGTCCATGCCAAGAGCGTCTGCAGAAAGAAGCTCTTTCACGCGCTTCACACACAAAGAAAAAAAAAGTTTTTTAATAAAATGGTTAGGTGTGATCACCCTAAGCAAAGCGCAGATGAAGGCACCCTAGTTGGAATGGTTTTGGGTAGACCTAAAGCTAGCTGCTTTTGTCTCCACTGCACGTCGAACCCGTTAGGACGCGAAGCGCCGGCGTCCGGCGTTCAGATCTCGCCATGAAGTTATTATAATGTATGCTAGAGGCTCAGCAGGCGCTAGTGTCTATACGAATTCTGTTATGCAGATTGAAGCAGACAGAAACCAGTCTACCGTATTTTCCGGGCTATAGTCCGCGGACTATACATGTTTAAAACTTGCAATTTTAGCCTGTGTGGACTATATCTACGCGTGCGAATTATAGGAGCTTTCTTTTTCAGGATCGTTCATTATGACGAGACGTGAGAGATTTTCTGAATCAAAGAGTATGTTATTGATGATTTATGTATAATACGAGCTTCTTTATGAGCTAAAAAAGCAGACATTTGTCAAGGAAGTCTATGAGAAAATTTTTGTGTCGACCGAGCGCCAGGGCGGACTGTGCCTCCATGGTGTGCGGACTATGCACCGGTTGCGGACTATATCTAAGCAAAATCTTTTTTTTTTCGTTCTAAATAGGCTTTTGCGTAGTATACACAGGGTGCGGACTGTAGGCCGGAAAATACGGTACTTTTGCGGTGCTCCTGTGCATTCTTATGGGAAAATGCACGTGTATTTTGTATCTTTGCCGGAAAATAACAAAGATCGCTTTTGTTATTTCGGTCGTACCGAATAGTATGTACCTTTATTTTCAATGTAAAAGTGTCATTGCTTTAGTTGTAAAATTTTTGTTCATCGACGTTAAACTGCGATTGAAGGCCTAAACCTCTGTTTAGGCCTGAAATCTCTGTTTAGGCTTAGGCTCGTCGCTCGTTTTTACACACAGATGTGTGAAAACGTCCCTGGGGAATGCCTGACCAAATAGGATTTATTGCCGATGAATGATCATTAGTTGTGCACATATTGTTGACGGGAAGACAAATGTGAATTAATAGGTAGTGACAGTTCACCACGAAATCCATACATTTCCAATTCTTTAAATGGTAAATTTTGTAGATAGTCAAAGGCTTTTGTAAAGTCAATAAATAAACCAAGAGATAGATCTTTTTTTTTTTAATTCTTGAGAATATAGCTTTTCTGTGCAAGAAGAGCAAGTTCAGTGGACCTATAATAGACCATTCGCTATATTACCTAAGCATCAGGGAGAATGCAGGGATTGGTGTTCCACGCGCCACACGCGCAAGCCTTCCCCGTATAAACGATTCTAAGTAAATAACCAAAATAAAGGGTTGACGAACGCGCGTGCAAGATGCCATTTGTTTTAGGTATTTGCTTTAAAAAAGCCACTACTGCTGACGCCAGCACGTGCGGCGCGTGGAACACCAATCCCTGCATTCTCCTTGATGCTTCGGTAATATAGACGCTTTACACACGCGCCAGATTGAGCCGCCATAGCCGCCCTTCTCTTGTCTTACCGAGATGCCGAGCCACTGAAGCGGGCGTTGACGAGTCTCCACAGGGGCCTATGCTAGGGAGAAGGACACAGTAACACTTAAAATGACAATTACCTGTCCTGCTGGGGGTAATGATGAAGTGAAGCGAACGGAATAAGAGGGAACAAAAACTGAAGGTCAGTTATGGCGGCGCCCATGCACACCTGCTGTAAAGCGTCTTTCTCGTGCACCGCCTGTTCTAACAGTTTTGATGGTGAGAAAACGAACAATAGGGAGTATTCACTGGCGGCCATAGCCGTGTGCGCGACTGCTGAGCGCGTGCGGACGGCCAGCTTCCACAGTTCTTTTGCAACGTGCATACCGCACCATCAAGATTGCTGGTCTTAGCAGCCTATTAATCTGAGCTCGTTGTGAGCATGCGCTCTAAACATCGCCCTCAAATATGGCATCTAGTGAATACTGCCTATTGGAAGCATTCATTGGCGGCCATAGCTGTGTGCGTGACTGCTGAGCGCGTGCTGATGACGAGCTTCCACAGTTCTTTTGCAAGTTGCATTCCGCATTATCAAGAGTGCCGGTCTTAGCAGCCTATTAATGTGGGCTCGTTCTGAGCATGCGCTCTAAACAGCACCCACAAATATGGCGCCCAGTGAATACTCCTAATTGAGATTGTCGCCGCCGGAGCAGCACGCGACTGATGCGGCCGCTGCAGAGGAAGAAAAGATAACTGTTTTTAACAACCCAGAAGTCGGACGTGTCTTGTTCTTATCTGTTAAATTTAGAACGCAACTCCTACAAATTGGTGACCCGGGACGACGAGCGACTCTTCCACGGTTCCTGGGGGGCTATGTTGCGCTTTTTGCACTCCCAGGAGACTTGGAAGAGGGAAGTGACGTCAACGACTAGAGCAAATGCAGATTGGATGCTGAGAGAAGAAAACAAAATGAACATCCAATCTGCATTTGCTGCGTTGTTGACGTCACTTCCCTCTCCCTAACATAGCCCCCCTGGCTACTCCCAAGCCACCACCATGAGCGCACCCGAAAGCGGGGAGCTCACTGCTGGGAATTCCAGCTCAACTCAGTCAGTGGCGACTGTCCGGCTCAAGCTGCCGCCATTTTGGACAGAAAATGCAAAGGTGTGGGTTGCTCAAGTTGAAGCCCAATTTCAACTGCACCACATCTCCTCACAGGCAAGGAAATACCTTCACGTTGTTGCCTCACTCTCAGCGGAGGTCGCCGACGAACTAGAAGACATCCTCGCGGCCGCCCCAACGGCCGACCAATACGACCACCTCGAGGCCGCTATCTTCTCCCGAAAAGCAGCCTCGGAGCGAAGCCGGCTTCAGACTTTCCTCAACATGGGGGAGCTCGGGGACCAGCGTCCATCCCAGCTACTACGCCGAATGCGACAACTTCTGGGCGACGCCACCTCAGAGGCCGACACATCGCTCCTCCGTGAGGGGTTTTTGCAGCGCCTCCCCCACAACATGGTCCTGGTCCTACCCTCGTTAGAATACTGCTGCGCAGTGTGGTCGCCTCCTCAACAACACCTCCTCGACCGCCTAGAAAGTGTACAGCGTCGTGCATCACGCATCATCTGTGCTCGGATCTCAGGCCCTGCTGATATATCGTACCCCGCGAGGTTGAAGGCCCTTGGCTGGCGTCCTCTCGACCAGAGGCGAAGAATTTCGCGGGTCCGAGTGCTGTGCCATCTGCTCGACGGGTCACTTCCTGGCAACAGACTGTCCGCCCTCGTACGTGTCAGCAAAAGGACTGGGCAGCCTCAACCACTCCGTGGCAGGACTCTGCGACACAGTGAATCATTGTTGCCTGCGGCTATCAGGGACTTTTTGTCCATGCCATTGGCTGCCCGTAGTCCTTTGCCCAGAGAGCCTGAGGAGTCCCAGGCTCTCTGTAGAGTCTTCGCAGGACAAATGTCTTCGAGTCAGGGTTAGGCGCCGCTCGCGCACTTGCGGTGGAGTGGGACGGAGGAGGGGTGGGGCTGGGCCTTTTGGGCCTCTTGCGACGTCTTGGGACCGGACGCACTGCTGCGGAGCTGGTCTTAGGGCGTCGCGGGGGGCTTGGGGGCCGGTCTCGCCTCTCTCCGTCCTACTCGGTTGCGGGTGTGAACTGTGCTCTAATCTAAACTGGCGCAAACTTTCAGCTTTCTCACCCTGTATTTAGCTTCATTGTCATTATTTTATTTCCTTGTCGCATCTTATCTTAGTTTTGTGGACGTCATTTTGTGACTCTTATGTACACGGCGGCAGGCAAGCAGGCGCACAGGCGTAAGGGTTTTAACCTCTCTGCTTCGCCTTGCACGCTGCCGTGTACGTGCCTGATCTGTGCAAAATAAATCAAATCAAATCAAATCAAAATCCTTGTGCTTGCAGCGGCCGAAGGCATGCCCTTGAAGCACCTAGCTGAGTTGACGGATAGAATCGCAGAGTACTCTACAACCTCGGTGGTCACCGCGACCAGCTCTCACTCCCGAGCGCCCAAAACCGGGACGGCTGAACCAGCCCAAAACATAGCTGCCCTACTTAGCCGCTTAGAAAAGGCCATACAAGACCTGCGTTTCACAGCTCCCGGACGAGCGTCTCCTCGGCGACGGTCACGCTCCCGTCGTGCTTCCCCGGCGGCTGTGTCACAAAATGGTGGATTATGCTGGTATCATCGTACGTTCGGGGTGTCAGCCCGCAAATGCTCCCTCCCAGCCATGTTCATGGCAGGAAGACCCGACCACCGGGCGCTAGGAGCGGCGGGTGCTCCCAGTTCGCAATCCAGAGGCTTGTTTTACGCGGTCAATAAAACCACTAGGCATCAGTTTCTAATCGACACCGGAGCAGAGGTCAGCGTTATACCGGTATCACCCACTGAGAAGCGTCGTCTTTCACAGACAGCTCCACTTCGAGCTGCCAACAGTACCTCCATCCCTACATACGGGCAGCGATCGTTGACAATCGACTTGGGTCTAAGGCGGACATTTCGTTGGATCTACATCGTGGCAGACATTCGCATGGCTATTCCCGATGCAGATTTCCTCAGCCACTTTAATCTAGCCGTAAACATGTACTCCCGTCGCCTGGTGGATGCGACGATTCACCTTTCCATCAACGGCATCGCCTCCTCGTACGTCGTCTCGGAGATATTCCCTGCTCCCCCATGTTCAACGTTTGAGGAATTGCTAGCCACGTTTCCAGATCTTGCGAAGACCAACAACCTGACCGAACCAGTACGACACTCCGTCACACATCACATTGTGACTAGTGGGCCTGCAACGTTCGTGCAGCCACGGCGCCTCACAGGAGAGCGTCTCTCAGTGGCCCGACGTGAGTTCGAACACATGTTACAACTTGGCGTGATCCGGCCATCGGCGAGCAGCTGGTCCTCCCCTCTACACCTGGTTCCCAAAGCAATAAACCCTTTCCGGAATTCAGCGCCATCTGGTGACTCAAATGGCATTTTAACTTTTACTAATGGCGGCAATGAACCTGTGGTCTGCAGTATTTTATGGGGCACACTTTCGCAAGTCAACGGTAAATGATAATGCGCGCGTCACTGACCAGTTCTTTTTAAATCTCTTTCAGTGTTGATGGCGAAAAAGATGCAACCAGTCCGAACGAAAAGCCAGCCCACATAGACGCATTGATAATATGCTATACATCAAGGGGCTTTGAAGCCGAGTGTGTGCTACTAACAGATTGACTGGGTCTGAGTTAGAAATGAACGCTTACGCAGATCTTGCATCAAATTCGTGCTTCACGTCGCGCTAACATCTAGAATGTATAATCATCGAATCATCTGCTTAGGAGCATCTTCAACTTCTTCCATCATCTGTAAACAGAAGGCCACCATTATTATAGCACATATGCCATTTTTCGGATGATGATAGTGATCAAAGTTGCCGGTCTGAATTCCGGAACAGGTCTATTGCGGAGGACTGGCGACCATGCGGCGATTATCTCGCACTGAACGTCCACACCTTTCCGGATTGGTATCCCCTTCCACATATCAAAGACTTTACAGCCAACCTGGCAGGCAAAAACATTTTCTCCAGAAACGACTTGGTCAAAGCGTATCACCAGATACCCGTCGAACCATCTGAAATCGCCAAGACTGCCATTACCACACCATTTGTATTATTCGAATTTGTTCGCATGCCGTTTGGGCTGCGCAATGCCGCCCAAACGTTCTAACGTTTCATTAACGAGGTGACTCGAAGCCTGAACTTCGTGTTCGCATACCTCGACGACCTGCTCGTCGCCAGCTCATGCACCGAAGAACACAAACAACACCTCCGGTTACTCTTCGAGCGCCTCCAGTCCTTTGGCCTCGTTGTCAACGCTGGCAAATCCGTGCTCGGCGTCCCGAACATCGACTTTCTGGGGCATCATGTCACGCCAGAAGGCATCACACCATTAGACAACAAAATACAAGCTGTACGAGATTTCCCGCAACCAACCTCATTGCGTAAACTGCTTGAATTTTTCGGACTGCTAAATTTCCACCGACGCTTCATACCTGAGTGTGCCCGTATACTGCGATCCCTCACCGATTTGCTTCGCACGAAGAAAGGCCCGAACTCAAGGTCGAATGATCGAACGCAGTGGAGTCTGCTTTCTCCCTTGTGAAGAAAGCTCTGGTTGACGCCACCGTCATAGTTCACCCACAAGTCGATGCCCTCCTTCCTCTGATGACAGACGCCTCGAGCGTAGCTGTCGGAGCAGTCCTACAACAGCATACATTGAGGAAGACTGGCACACCCTAGCTTTTTTCTTCCAGAAGATGAAGCCAGCAGAGACAAGGTACAGCACCTTCGGGCGAGAATTGTTGGCCATCTTCCTAAGCGTGAAACATTTCCGGCACATGTTGGAAGGTGGCACATTCCACATACTAACTGACCATAAACCTCTCACGTTCGCATTGAGAGGCAATCACGCGAACTATTCTGCCCGGGAAATTCAACAGTTGGGATTCGTCTCGGAATTTACAGTGGACATTCGGCACGTCCAAGGAGTATACAATTCCGCTTCTGACGCCCCATCGCCGAGTAACGACGCTCTCACCCCAACCCGCAACACTGGATTTTCACGCAATGGCAGAGGCACAGCGCGACGATCACGAGCTATTGGCGGAGAGCCAGGAGTCGTCAGTACAACTTAAAGATATTCCCTCACCTCTGGGCTCAACCACCGTCCACTGCGATGTGTCCACAGGAAACCCACGGCCCTTCGTACCACTTTCATTCCGGGGAGCAGTCTTCGAAGCGTTACACGACCTCCACTGTCCAGGGATCCGCAACACTCAGCGACTAGTCACCACACAATATATATTTCCCAGAGTAAATGCTGACGTCTGCCACTGGACTAGGAGCTGCCTCCAGTGCCAGCGTGCTAAGATCACGAGGCACAACAAAACTCCTATAGTACCCTTTCTACTCCGGGAGGCACGTTTTGTCCACATCCACCTAGATCCGGTAGGGCCCCTGCCACCGTGCCAAGGATTTACCTATCTCATCACCTGCGTAGATAGGTACACAAGTTGGCCAGAGGCCATAGCAATCCCTAACATTACAGCCAAAACGGTCGCAGATAGCTTTGCTACGCATTGAACCTCCCGATACGGCTGCCCATTAACCATAACCACTGATCGAGGACGACAGTTTGAGTGTGCGCTGTTCACGGCGCTGGCTCAGCTCCTCGGCGCACGACACATTCGAGCAACATCGTACCACCCTTAAGCCAACGAGATGGTGGAACACCTCCACCGACAGCTGAAGGCCTCCCTAATAGCACATGAAGACCGAAATCACTGGCTCCAGCATTTGCCTCCAGTGCTGCTTGGTATCAGATGTGCTTTCAAACCAGATTTGGAATGCACATCACCGGAACTAGTGCTCGGTACAACAGCAAGGCTACCAGGAGAATTTTTCGCTCCCCTCAACGAACAAACCATTCCAGCACCGTGCGACTACGTGAACTGATTGCGAGAAGTTTTCAAGCAACTGCAACTGACACCTCCAAGAAATCCTGCCACCCGCAAAGTTTTCGTGTCCCAAGAACTTAAGACCTGCAAACATGTTTTCGTACGTTGCGATTTAGTCAAAAAGCCGTTGACACCGGCATACGTTGGCCCCTTTAACGTTCTGGAGCGAACAATGAAAACGATGACTCTAGAAGTAAAAGGCAAACAGGAAGTCATCACTATAGACCGTATCAAACCCGCCTTCCGGGACGCCACCAGCCCCAGCTACAATCATCATCTCCTAGACACCGAACACCGGAACAGTCCAACCATGACAACACAAAAGCCGGACTCTGACATTTATCGTTCCGGCGATTTGAAGCGTTCGTTTATTGTCTCCTGGCTACACCAGCCTAAAGCTAGGAAACTGGAGGCTGCCTATCTAGTGGTCGCGTGAACCGTCTTTCTCGTGCACCGCCTGTCCTAACAGTTTTGACGGTGAGAAAACGAACAATTGAGATTGTCGCCGCCGCAGCAGCACGAAACTAATGCGGCAGCTGCAAAGGAAGAAGAAAAGATAACTGTTTTTAACAACCCAGAAGTCGGACGTGTCTTGTCCTTATCTGTTAAATTTAGAACACAACTGCTGCAAATTTAATAGGCTATGATTATCTTCAAATAAAGTCATCTGCTATTTTGTACATAAATATGAGATGTGTAAATTGTTTATCAAAAGAGTTCTCATTTCAATATAGTGTAAATAAACTGTTTGCACTGTATGGTCACGAAGTTTCCATAGCACTTATCCGACTCGGCACTGAAAAAGACCTCACCGACCATCGGCACGCACAACACTGCGGGCCTCCATATGTGAATATGGCCTCCATATTATTGGCCTCCATATGTGAAAAAAAATATGCCGCAGTGTCAAGAGGAACAATGGTCAAAGTGAAGAACAAGCAAGGAAAACAAAGAAGTCCTTCGCAGTAATCCCTTACATTCATGGGGTCACCCACAAATTGAAAAAAATAGCAAACCGGCAAAACGTTCAAGTTGTGTGCTCGGCCCCCAATAAGGAATATTCCCCATGCCGCAAGGCTAATCAGACACAAACGGACATGAAAGACAGGTGTGACAATCGGCACAAGACAAAATACCTTCCCGTGCCAAAAAGGAGTCGTCTACAGCATACCGTTAACATGTGGACGATGCTATATTGGACAGACGGGGAAATGCATAAATGACCGTGCACGTGAACATGCGGCCAACGTTAAAAATCGCGCGGGACCAGGACACCTCGCTGCCCATTGTTGAACTTGCAAGTGCAAACCAAAGCTTGAGCAAGCCAGCATCATAGGGTACCATAAAAACCAGCTTGCAAGGGAGATGTTGGAGGCCTTGGCTACAGACAACGAAGAAGAAAACTGCGTGAGCTCCGCTTCAATAACCCTACAGCCGCAAGAAAAGCTATTTTCGAAGGGCGCCCTCTCTGCTAAATAAAAATAGAAATAAGAAAAAAAATTGATACGCATCAGATTTAGTAGAAGAGGAGGACAATCTATTAAAAGAGTTGGTAGTCCAGCGAGTAGTTGTCTTTTCTGTGTCTCCTTCCTTTAATGTTCGGAGGAGGAAGAAGAATCCTATTTGACTAGGTCGCCATTTTTCTTCTCTTGTTTCAATTTTTCGACACGTATATATTAAGACGCCCATTCAAGTCAACCTTGGCCTTTCGAGGCAGGGGTACACCTGGTATGTCCTGTGCCGATGGACATCCCCCAGCCACGACCTCGGATATTACCGAATCAGACCATACCTACAATGGAACACAAGTAAGCCCCCAAACTAAGCGACGTAAGGGAGACGGTGATGATGAAGAGATATCAGTGAACGACCACCCGGAAAAAATGGGAGACGGAAGCCGGAGAGGACTCTGAGTTCACCTTAGTGCAACATCGTCGACAGAGGACGACAGGGGTTCCAGTCCTGCTAACGCCCGTGCAGGAGGATAAGCGGTTGCAGCAACAAAACCCGCTGAAATTGTCTCCTGAAGTAGAGACACTGGCTGGCGCGCCCATCGTGAGACATCGTTTCACAGCGAGGGGAGGTCTTTTACTTGATGTCTCAGAAGTACCGACTGTGCATCGACTTCTCAAAGTGCACTCCCTTTGTGGGATCCCGGTACAAGCAACCATACCCAAAGCGTACCTACAAAACTTCGGTCTAATCAAAGGGGTACCAAAGTGGTACACTGATAATGACCTTAACGAATTTCTGGGACCAGCCGGTGTGATCGCCGCTCGTCGGCTCTACCAGCGACGCGAAAATGCAACAGATGTTGCCCAACCGATCGACCGAGTGGTTCTGACATTCCGTCCAAACACCGAGCGACCGGACAAGATCAACCTCGGCTTCACACGGCACGAGGTAACCGAGTACATTGCAGCACCTCCAAGGTGTTTCAACTGCCAGGCCCTCGGCCACATTGCAAAGTACTGCAAGGGGAAAACAAAATGCAAAAGATGTGGAGAACCACACTCGTCCAAAGAACGCCCTGGCACACTTCCCACCAAATGTGCGAACTGTCTCGGTGACCATCCTGCCTCTTATGCATATTGCAAGGTACGCCTGGCAGCACTTACAAGGAAAAAATCTTTCATTCACGGACCAAAGCTTGCTGAAACACAACGTGAACTACCTGTAGCACAAGAAGAATATCCTGCGCTCCAAAAAGAAACAACGCACGCAGATCGTTTCCATGCTCAAGCAGGACGAAAAAATCAACTTAAGAAGGACTCGCCAAAAAGAGCTGCATCGAGGTCAATGAATATTTCTTCTAAACGTTCTCCAACCACTGATAAAGAAAACTCAGGAAAGTCAGATGCGAAGAAGGACCAACAAGAAATGACCCAGACTAGACCAAATAGAAACCTTGCATACAGTGATGTACTTTCTGGTCGACGTGTGTCTGAGGAGCCAGCGCAAGAATCAGCCACATCCGCCGATAGCTTAATAGGCGTCATCTTCTCTGCACTGCGGAGTGCCATCGCACAAATGCCACCAAGCACATTAAAGACAATTTTACAAGAAATGATGCTCTTTGAGACAGCTATCGTCGGAATCGTGAAAAATTCTTAACACAGCGATGCCTGAGAGCAACGCTGCAGGATCCCCTGTGCGCGCGCCGGTAGCGCCGGGTCGTATCAAGATGCTTCCATCGATCATCCAGTGGAATGTTAATACCCTTCGACCTCGACTTTCCGAACTTCGTCGCCGCCTCCTGGAGCTTCAACCAAATGTTCTTGCTTTTCAAGAAACGTATGTGCAACCAGGACCTCATCGATTATCCCCATACGTCCAATATCACAGTAAGACACCGCACCTCGACGGGAAGTCTAGGGCATCTATATTCGTGCAGAATCACCTCAAACAAATGGAAATCGACCTTAGCGACTTGAACACTCTATACGGTGAGCATACAGCCGTAACAATAAAAATGGACAAGCGTGATATTACTGTTGTCTCAAGCTACATACGTCCTCACCAACCATGGGATCCCGATGAAATGAGAAAGATCAGAAAACGCTGTCCTGGGCCAATTATATGGTGCGGAGATTTTAATGCGAACCACCCTGTTTGGGGAAGTGACACAACCACACAAAGGGGAAATGCGCTCATTGATGTAACAAAAGATCTAGGCTTAAGATGCCTCAACAACGGATCGCCAACATTCATTCGTCCTCTTCTTAAAACAGACAGCGTTCTCGATCTAACGTTCGTATCACCCGAAATACAGATGGTCTGGAATGCAGAACCTGACACGAGGGGAAGTGAACACGTGCCCATCTTGCTCCTCCCAATCACGGCCATTCCACGGAAGATCAGAACGCATCAGACTACCAACTGGGACGTTTATCGTGTAACCCTTAGCACGATATTAACAGGCCAAAATCCTCCAGCAATTGAGGAGGCCGTAACCACCGCCTTCAAAGTCGCCACTAAGCAAATAACGCTCCCAACAACAAAACCAGTCCCAGACCTGACATATTTGAACCTTCGCGCCGCATCCCGGCGAGCTCAAAGAATAGCTAGACGTTCTAAGCGACCCCAAGACTGGACAACATCACGACGAATTAAGGCCAAGCTTCGCAGATATACCGTACAACTTGGCCGTCATCAATGGCAACAGAGAAGTAATTCACTAAACACTGACGCTGGATCCCGCCTCCCATGGACGACAGTCAAATGCCTACTCACTGCAGTCCCACCTAAAGACCACTTCGCAGCAATCGCCATCAAAAACAAAATCTCATTCGCTACCCTCAGAGAACGATTTGCAGATGAATTCACCGCTCACATCAACTCACCAAAGACGGTTTTTCTTGGACCCAGGCCTCCCGTTCTACACTTCCCCAAAAAGTCAGTTGATGACGACTTCATATTATCAGAGTTAAATTACGCCTTGTCAAACTGCCGTCGACGGAGTGCCCCAGGACCTGACGGTATAACTAACCAGGCCCTAAAAAACATCGACGAAGAAGACCGACCCAAACCACTCGCCTACTTCAACGACATTTGGCAGAGAGGAGTTCTACCCGATGCCTGGCTACAATCGACCGTGATAGCAAGAAAGCAGGAAAGCGCGCGAATGACTTGTCCTCATATCGCCAAATATCGCTGACGTCCTGCACCTGCAAGCTAATGGAAAGGATGATCCACCGCCGTCTCACTTGGCAACTTGAACATACAAACGCGTTCCCACACGAACTGTCGGGCTTCAGAATAGGTCGATCCACAGCAGATGCCATCGGAGATCTTGCCTCGTCTCTTGAAGAGGCCAAAGCACAGAAACATGTTCTACGTGCTGTGTTCTTGGATATACATCGTGCTTTCGACACTCTTCCTCACGGCATAATAATAGAGAGATTGCAATTAATCGGGGTAGGAGGTCGGGCCCTGGCCTTTGTGCGATCTTTTCTAAACAAACGAACGCTCCAAGTTAGACTGGCCAGGCATTTGAGTACGCCACGCGAGTGCACACAAGGAGTGCCACAGGGAAGTGTCCTCAGCCCGCTACTTTTCAATGTTGTCATGGCAGCACTCCCCCCTGCTTTGCCAAAGGAAAGTATATTTCCAGTCAAATGTGCAATATACGCTGACGACGTCGTACTGTGGTGTGCTGGCCCAACGCTCCTCTCAACAACAGTTGAAGCACAACTCCAAAAGGTTCTTAACAGCACCTCGGCATTTCTCTTGCACGCTGGCCTCACATTGTCTACTGCTAAGACCTCCGCACTCACCTACAGACCACGAGGGCGATTACGTTCCGAATTCTCAAGACTTCGCGTGGAAGGAGAACGTATTTGAAGGCGGACACAAGTTAAATACCTTGGCGTCATTATAGACGACAGAGTGAACTGGCGCCCTGCTGTTAAGCACGTCATGAAAGAGTCTAGCAAACTATGTGGTGCTCTTCACCGCATCGCGAGTCAAAACTGGGGTCCGTTCCAGTCATCACTGTTGACGCTCTATCGGGGTCTCATTGTAAGCAGAGTGCTCTAAGCACTTCCCCTACTCGACATAGCAAGACCACAATGGATAACTCTTGAAACTTTCCACCGAACGGCGCTAAGGTTCTGCCTCGGCCTGCCCTGCCCATCACAAAATGTGCCCACACTCGTAGAAGCCGGCGACTCCCCACTACGGAATCAAGCACAAGAACGAGTGCTTCGACATTTCACTAGGCTCCACAGTGCACCTAATGCAATCAAACTCATCGAAGGCATCATAGCAAGGCATAATTCTTTTTTGGGAAGGATGGGTGAAGCATTTCGTTCAACAATCGGCTATCCTTCTAACGTTCCAGAGACACTTCCGCCTCACTGTGACGAAGAGAAACTGCAAATATTGGCAACTATTCCTGACCTGCCTCGGCGAGGTAGGGTCGCAGATTGCGTAGCACGGTCTATTACTGAAGAGTTGATAACCACAGACTACGCAGGACAAACGCACATATATACAGATGGTAGCATACGTGGGAATTCCGCCACAGCTGCCTACTGCATTCCCCAACTTAGAATTCACACGAAAGGTCGATTGGACATCTGCATGAACACCGCATGTGCCGAGCTTGCTGCCATCTGGCTTGCCGTACAAGAAATTTTCAAGCACGCGGAGCTACACCACTTTGTCATCTTCTCCGACTCCCAAGCAGCTCTGAGGCAACTCACGAACCTGGAAAGAGCATCTCCGCTAGCTCGCACTATAGCCTACCTAGTGCAGAAGGCCGCTGTCGAAGGTGCATCCATCCAGTTTCAGTGGATCCCTTCCCACGTTGGCATTCAAGAAAATGAGACTGCGGATTCTCTCGCACGGGCTGCTCATGCGGATGCCACACCAACAATCTCCGTACATCCATATAATTCGTCAAACAGCCTTATTCAAACAGCCATTCAGAAACTTCACCCTGACCCTGAAACTACGGCTGGAACACCGCCGTACACAATTCCCAAGAAAAGCTTCAGCAGGCGGGAACACGCTCTACTTCATCGGATAAGGGTAGTCTGCGCCCGAACCGCTTCTCGACTGCATCTCATCAAACGCCTGTCATCCCCAGCCTGCAGTGCCTGTGGTGCCACGGAGGGTATCGAACACATTCTCTGGCATTGCAGAGCGGTGAGCAACCACCGAGAAACACTTGTGACCAACCCTCAAACAGCTTAACATTCCTGCTGGCAACACCAAGTCACTCCTGTTCCCGACAGGTTCGCGGCATTCGAGAACAAAAGCTTTAAGAGCACTGCTTGACTATTTAAAATCCGCAGGCTATAGCAGCCTGTAATACGTCAGGAAAGGACCAAGATCACAATTAGCCACGCAATTCGTTTAATATTGCATCACAGTGTAAATAGTGTATCATAGTGTATTATAGTGTATCATAGTGTTTGTTGCGCCACCTCTCCTTCAACCACTCTTGGTTCCCCCTATCCCCCTAGCAAGGCGAGAAAGCTGACCCCACCACTGGGAGACTAACCTTTCGCCTTGCTTCTACCCCCTTTTCACTTTACAATAAACTACTACTACTACTACTTTAATGTTCAGCTGGTTCCACCCATAATGAAGAATACCCCCTCAACCCGCCTCTGTCTTCACTTGTTCAATTTGAATTAACAAGTGTCTTTAAGTACCACCTAATGGAAAACATTTATTTGCCTTGGCGCAGTCGAGGCCTTAGGAATGCTCACAAAGCGAAACGGCCAGCACGATCAGAATATCAGTTGGAGGTTGGAACGGTAGTGCCATTTAAAACAGATTTTTTTTTTATTAGGCACGCCGTTTTATTTGGTATATAACGACCCCCCCCCCCCCCAAATTTTGTTTAAAAGTTTGGCCGGGCGATATAATATGGTGTCAGAAGGCTACCCAATCAATATTTTGCTACAGCTTCAAGTATATTTTTAATAAAGTAAAAAAACAAAAAACAAAAAAAAAAAAAAACGCAACTGCTCGAAACCGAAATTGAAATTCGATCAGGGAGGAAGAGGAATAGCAGTGGAGGAGAGAGATGCCGGAAGTCACGTGGCTACACCTGACCGCGTTTTTCTTTAAATTTTTCTCTTCGTTTTTTGGCCGCGCAATGCACTAAAGACGCGCACGTCGCACGTTGTATGACGAACTCAAAAGTCAAGCACTTCGTGCTTGACGTTTGCGCGTTTTACGAGCTCTTACCAATTTGTGTTCGCAAGACGAGCGATGTCTTCAGCCAGGCGAAGGGGCGACGACTCGGCTACGTTTTCGAGCAAATCAGCTGTCGAGCGTGTCGTACGGAATAAATCCTAAATGTTTTGGTCGGTAAATGTTTTCTCTTTCGAAGCTAGACAGATTACCCAGTAACACGAAAAACAGTCCTGAAGCAGAGGTCCCACGCTCGTCGTCCGCCGAAATCGCTTTGTCCGCTTCGTTCAGCCGTCCAGCCCGCGACTCCCGCAACACGACGCCATGTTGAAAATTACGCAGAAAATGCAGAGTGTTTCCGGTTCCATGTGAAACTTCTTTCTTTCTTTTTAATGAAGGTATCTGCAGCTTTTTAGAAGTCACAAAGAATTTGTATCATTTATATATATATATATATATATATATATATATATAGAAATAGATTTTTCTTTTTTAAATATTGAGTGTGTGCTTTTTGGTGACCCATGACTTTGATTATATTTGGTGTGCGTGTCTAAACCATAGAAAACGGCACGTGACCACGGAGAAGAGAGTGAGCGCGACTCAAACCGGCCAGTTCTCGATCGGCGGTTTTTGGGCGGAAAGAAATCGAATTTGAGCCGCACATTGTTTTCTGAGCAGTTGGGCTCTCATATGTCACGTACAAATGAAAACATTGGTGAGCATAAACACCCTAGCTGTCAGTGTGACTTTAAGATATATTCGTATAGCGCTCGCTACTCGAAAACTAACTTTACTCGTTACTCAGAATTTAACTCCCCTGCACTGTTTCAACGTGTTCGAACGCGGATGTCAAACGCCGGACGCCGGCGTTTTGCGTTCAAACGCGTTCGACGAGTGCGATGGAGAGCTTTGAGTCCACCCACTAATCATTCCTACCAGGGATCGGTGTTCTGACGTTACCACGCCCTCTCGTCTCCTCCTCTTCTTCAGTTTCTGTCAACGTTGCGTGCTACATAACACTATGGTGTGGATGTGAAACGTCATGCACTAAGCTCAGAAAAATTCATTGCGTCTACTTTCCCGCAAAACGCTTGGGAGAACCAATATGGAGCGCAAGTTCGTCCGCTTCTTGCGCATGGGTAGGGGGACCGGTGGCCGAATGGGCGAGCGCACACCAGCTCGGAGCACTTGGAGCGAAAGCTCTCGCCGCAGAACCCAGGAATCCTGGGTTTAACCCCTGCCCGTTTCAATCTGGATAAGCATCGTACCGGCGTGCGGTCGCCTACTACGTGGTGCACGTTGAAGACCCCAGGCTAGCGGTTGTACTGAACTGGCTAAATTCCTCATCTACAGCTGGGAAACAAGTCGCCCGTTGAAGCAGACTAAGTTTTAGGCTGTGTAAACACACACACACACACACACGACACTACTTGCGTCATCTATCGGCAGTGGTGGTGAGACGGCCCGTAACTCGAGGGACGAACTAGATATTTTTCGTTTCACGAAATTCTAAGCGGCGCATTATTTTACTCTCAGCGAACTTTTAGATGCGGAGCATCTCTTGCTCGGGTCTATGTCCCGCGGCGTCGTAGTCCGCACTCACACTACGCATGCGCAACTCTCCTCCTTCCCTCTCTTCAACAGCTGCGCGTTACTCTCTCCGCTCTCTCTACCAGCTGCGTGCACTTCGCGTGCGTTCGCTTCTACGCACACCGCGCGCGCACGCGCAACTCTCCTCCTCTAGTCTCCTCTCCTTCAAGTGTGAATATAAGCAGCGGTAGCGCGCTGCGCGCCTTCAGTTCACCGCTGTTGACTCCACTTCACTCCGTTCTTCCTATGAAGTGTGATGGAAGCAACATTCCCGTCAGTTAGTGGGTTGGCGCAAGCAAGCGTCAGCACCACCCCACAACAGCAACGCTACGTCCACTGAAGACAAAGCTGCGCAGCGAAGGGCACGCGACGCTGAGCGTAAACGCTTGAAGCGAGCGGCAGACCCTGAACTACGGCAACGAGAAGCGGCGTTCATTCGTCAACGTCGAGCGGCGGATGCTGAACTACGACAACGTTAAGCAGCGGCGGTTCGAGAACGTCGAGCAGCAGAACCTGAGGTTCGGGACCGTGAAGTTCAACGTAAACGTACGAAGCGAGCGGCGGAACCCGACCTTCAAGAACGGGAAGCCGCGTTGGTTCGTGAACGTCGAGCAGCAGGACCTGAGGTTCGGGACCGTGAAGTTCAACAACGTTACTAACACCGTTAATAACGATCCGCGATGCTCCGCATCACCCCATGGTTCCCCTCGGAAAGATAATGTAATTTTTTAATAGCTACCCTTTTTGTTCCTTGTGCTGAATTCACAAACTGTATGTATAAGATAAATAGAGCCAACTGGCAATCGAAACAAATGCATCATCCTTATGGGAGTACGGTGATTTACAGAGAAATATTTGAGTTCAAACTCGATTTACAAAATAAGCACTCCGTATCCCCAGTCGCTCTCTACGGTTATTTAAGCTCCAGTTCTCCAGCTACATGATGGTACTATTTTCTTCTCGATCCGTTAATTCTACAAAGTGCCCTGGTCATTAAAAGAACAAAAGGCAGGGCTCTCCAAATGAATTCAGGGTTGTTAAGAGCAGCAAAAAGCTGTTTCTCACGCATAAAGACGAAGTGACTGAATTAACATTGCCATAAATAGTACATACTAGATGTGCATCATTCATTCCTAGCACATATCTGCAAAACCCCGGGGTTCAAACCTGGGAATCCTGAATAAAAAATATAAATGGAATACAAATTCGTTTTACGGTGGAGCAAGAACGTTTCTCGGGGAGGAAAAAGCATTTTTTTTTTTAAGGAAGATACGATATTACATCTAATTTCTCAAATCAAGGTAAAAAAATATTATAACAAGCAGCACTAACGTCACGCACACGAAAACACAAAATTATTACGCGGATTTTAACCAGGCAGTGATAATAAAGTTGTGGTTTTTAAGTGTACGTGTGAATACATTTTTGATTTGCCGTTCTTGAACGAGTTATTTAAATATCACCATAATATAATTAATTAAAATTCATCTTAATCCTTCGTGCATACTCAGGACACAAAATGAGCAGCGTGAGCGTATTATAAGCTGCTTTGGGTATTTGTTCATGAGATTTTCTAAACCCTTTCGCACATAGAATATGTCCAAGGGTCACGTGGTTTGGGCACGTGATGTCACAGTGTCGCGTCGTAGTGTTCCATAACGTCGATGTTAAACAATGTAGATTTATGTCATATTATCTTGACATTGTAATCTTTAGTGTCACGCCATGGTGTTAAGTCACGTGCATTGTGTAGTATTGCGGGACGTTGTCACATGGCTGGTATCACGTGACGACGTTATGCTCATGAAGTAACGGGGTCACACCTCGCTGATAATGTCACGTGACCATCGTGCGCTACATTTGGCGGGTGATACCTCGCCCGTCAAATTTAGCATTTCTGCTATGCATTCTGTAACTTTTAACTTAGCGGGACCTAATTTGCTATATTTTGTGGGCGTTTGACGGTTTTTAGAGGCGGTTCTCGTGACAACTTGTTACGCTTTCTGGGCACAGCGGCGAATACACATATGAAATTGATCGCCTAAACGCGAAACCGCGCGAGCCGCGGGAGTTACCTTTGGTTGTGTTTTCGGCAAAACGCAAAAGCGACAGCGGCAACCACACAATCGGCTTGCCGGTTGTCTGGTTGCCTCAGTCGCCTATAGATGGCGGCAACCTTTTGAGCCTTTCCATTCTGGCTTGCCGACTTGTCGCCGGCCATTACCTCATTCCTATTATAGTACAGCTTCGCTAGTCTGCCTTCTTCCCCAAAACTAAAAAAAAAAAAAAAAATTGTTTTTTTTTTTTTTTTTGCACATGGGTTGCAATAACGCCGAGTTTTTATTGGCTGATTGAAAAGGAAAAAAAAGTAGTGGGTATACCTGAAGGCATCTGTACCCGTCTTCACCTCAAGACAAAAGCACGCGTTCTACGCATTATTCATACGCGGCGCGAAGTAGTTCTTCCGAGATTTGGTTGTCGGAGGAAAAAGCGATACTTTTGGCGCTTGGAACGTGTACGTCTTAATAAGATAACGTATATCTAATCTACAATTCACCGACATATATCTTAATTCTTAAACTAAAGTGTGAAATCAGTAATACTCCGCGGGAAGCTGCAGCTTTTTTACTATTGTTCTTGAGGCGAAAACTATAGCATTAGGTCTACCCCACTGTCATTTCAATCAAAGCCAATCAGTGCTGGGCGCAACTACTACGCAAGAAGCAGACGACTTGCTCTCCGCATAGATCCTTTTCAAAAGCGCGCGCCATCTATATTCCGTTTAACGACAACATGGCGAACAGTGGGGGCTGGGGCCCCGCGATCCAATAAGAGCGTAGGAGCGAGGCACGTGACCCGACGTCACGGGACCATTTGTGTCACAAGGCCAAATCCGAGACGCGAAGCCAAGAGGAACCGTCTGTCGTCTGCAAGCCAAGAGTCGTCTGCTCCGAAACCAACAAACTTCGGATGAACGCCCACCGTAGCAACATGTCCGTCCGCTAGAGTAGCGAGCACTTAGGACTGAGACAGTTCATCAGACAACCATACGCTAAATTTAGCTGCGGATCTGTGACGGGTGTTAATGCCAGGGCACAGTGCGATGTTTTGAGCGGAAACGGCCGATTACACGGCTGCGATCGCAGGCGATCGCCAACGGCCATGGCGCTACAAGGCGAAAAAAATTTAGCAGATACGGATGTGGCGTCGCTTTCTTGGTTTCAATAAAATTGAAACTCACACATTTGTGCTTTTCATTCTTTATTATTTATATTTTCTCGTTATAGAAGGAATCGTGCGAGTTCATTTGCCGTTAAAAGAAGAAGTAGTCTAGAGCTACTTTTGTTTCGTGGAGGGCTCTGTTGCTGTGGCGGTAACGAGGCTCAGGTGGCCTCGACCATGGAGTGTTACTAGGGGGCTAGGGGGTTTTCGTAGATCGTTTCCGCGAGGGAGCCTTCATGTGCGCGCGCAGGGGCGGTAGCGGCTTCTTCGGTGCGGTGGGCTTAGCGGAGGGGAGAACGCGGACTACGAAAACTCCCTACTCTCACGTGCCTTGCTCCGGCGCCCTTATTGGATGGAGGGGGGCGGCCCCCACAGTTTGCCAATTAATCGTGGAACGAAGTAAAGTTGCTACTGCACCAATTTATCGAAATGCACCATTTTTTTTTAGGTACGTATACTTCGAGCTTGTAATGGAGACTCGGCACTCGGCGTAAACTCAGCTCAGCTCTTATCCAGAATGAGTTCTGCGTCAGCGCGTGGCAAGGACTCGGATCCAATCACACAATTCTTGCCCAAGATAACCGATGTGGCGTCGCTTTCTTGGTTTCAATAAAATTGAAACTCATACATTTGTGATTTTCATTCTTTATTCTTTATATTTTCTCGTATCAAGAATGAGTTCTGCGTCAGCGCGCAGCAAGGTCTTGGATCCAATCACACACTTCTTGCCCAAGAAAAGCGATGTGGCGTCGCTTTCTTGGTTTAATTAAAATTGAAACTCATACATTCGTGATTTTTATTCTTTATATTTTCTCGTCATAGAAGGAATCGTGCGAGTTCAATTGCCGTTAAAAGAAAAAAAGTCTAGAACTACTTCTTTTTCGCCGAGGGTTGTGTTGCTGTGGCGGTAACGAGGGCCAGGTGGCCTCGACCATGGAGGGTTATTATCACGTGCCTTGCTCCGGCGCCCTATTGGATCGCGGGTGCCGCAGCCCCCTCAGTTTGCCAATTTATCGTTAAACGAAGTAAAGTGGCTGCTGCACCAATTTATCGGAATGCACCATTTTTTGAGGTATAGCTGTTGGTTAGCACAAGAGAAAAATAAACATTGATTGATTGATTGATTGATTGATTGATACTTCGAGCTTGTATTGGAGACTCGGCATTCGGCGCGAACTCAGCTCAGCTCGTATCCAGAATGAGTTCTGCGTCAGCGCTCGGCAAGGACTCGGATCCAATCACACGCTTCTTGACCAAGAAATGGCGACCTCCAGTGTTGCCTGACTAACTTTTGAAAAAAAAAATCATATTGCTGTAATCTGTGGAGGGAGCTGGGTGAATGACGAGGCTTAAAATCTGTCTAGACAAAAACTACCAGCTTGCAAATGTGACACTGAGCATGAAACGTCATGCTCAGTGTCACGGCGCAGACTGTTTATTCTTTTCGGTCTAAACATTTTTAAGCTGATACATTCACCGAGTTCCCTCCATAGTTTGCAGCGATTAGATCTCCCGAATGTTATGCGGGAAAGCAGACGCACAGGACTTCTTAAAATATGCTTCACATCACAATTCTACGATCCTAAGCTAGCCTGCCCGGTCACCCTGGGTGGAAAACGCTTCGTTGGGGCACTGTAGTCTATTAGAGACCATGGACGCGCAAGGCACAAATTCAAGTACGGAGGAAAAAAAATATTGTAATCACAATAAAAGAAGGTAAGATTCTTGGCGGAAAATATCTAGAAGAGCTTGATATGGTCACACAGAATTGGTGGGTTTGGCGAGAAAATGAATGGGCAGTACAAATCATAGGAAAAGGGTGTGTGCGTTTCTATGTCGTGCTACCATGGAGGTAGGAATCGTAAGAGAAGGTGACGCAACGTCTCAATGCAGCCAAACGAAAAAATCTCGAGTAAAGGCGGAAGTAAAGGTCGTGGTTGGTGGGAACGCCCCCATGTCCGTCCAGTAGCGCCTTTTGGGTTTGGTCATCGTTGGGGCAGACTTGTACGTAATCCGTTACAAGTAACTGTAATTTTGTAAGAGAATAATTACGCATTTCAGAAAGTAATTGTAAAGTAATGTCCTTATTTTTTTACGTGAGGGTATGGTTGTAATCCGTTACATTTTCGTTTTCATTCGCGGAGGAAAAATGTTATAACTTCAAATATTGATAAAAAAATCGTATATATATATATATATATATATATATATATATATATATATATATATATATATATATATATATATATATATATTGCAGCTCTGCCGGAATCACACTGTCACCTGCATTTACAAAACGCAAGTTCTTGCATTCTTTAGATGCTCAAGGCCTTTCTTCACGTCACCTAAAACCTCAACTCAAATATATATCTATATATATATATATATATATATATATATATATATATATATATATATATATATACTTTTTTGTTTCATTTATTTCATTTTATTTATTATATCTCCCAGGCCCCGAAGGCATTACAGGGAGGACTGGGGCACAGTAATGGAACAAAGCAAATAACAATGAACAAGCAAAAAATACACAAAAACCCATTAAAACATCATTTAACAGGTTAGTACTGGCACATTACATGGAATAAAACAGATATCAATGAAAAGGCAAAAAATATACAAAATTTCTACTAAACATCATGTATCAGGTTAGTAATGGCAATGTTAAATTTATCTGAGGCAGTGATTGTGACAATGGCTGCGGGAAGGCGGTTCCAGTCAATCGAGGTTTGAGGCGAAAAAGAGGCATTAAATGTAAATGTGCTTCAATGAGGGATCACAACTTTTTAGTTGATGATCGGTGCGTGATCATATGTAAAATGGTTTAGAAAATAGCGCTTGGCGCAAAGTAGGGTTAGAGTGATACGTCCTATGGAACAAACATAGACGGAATATCTTTCGACGAAGGGAAAGTCTGGGCAAGGATAGAGATGCTTTCATTAAAGTGGTGCTAGCAGTGCGGTGATAGTTCGAAAGTATAAAACGGGCGGAGTGATTTTGAATGGATACTACGGCAGATGCAAGGGTGATACCAGGGTTCCAGATTGAGGCGGCATATTCAAGTTTAAGGCGAATTAAGGTTTTATAAATGAGAAACTAATGAAAGAGGTGCAAGAATAGAGTTTTTTTTTTATGTATCCTAATAACTGGTGAGCGTTTTTCGTGACATAGTCGACATGAATATTCCAGGACAGATCATTTGAAATGTGAACACCGAGGTATTTATGGGAGGACACAGGAAGGAGGATAGAGTTATTGATGGGGAGTAGGAAGGGCAAATGTTAATTTGACGAGAGACACGCATGGATTTACATTTAGAGATATTACGTTCCATAAGCCAGTCGTTGCACCATTGAGTTACATTGTTAATATTGGTCTGAAGAGCAGAGATGTCAGGGTCGTTAAAAATTCCTTTATAAATAACACAGTCGTCAGCAAAAAGGCTAATAGAAGAGGAGACACGGGTAGGGAGATCGTTAATATAAATAACAAATAGCTAGTGGACCGAGTACAGAGCCTTGTGGGACACCGGAGTTGACAGGCGAGTATGAAGAATTAGTTCCGTTGGCGTGACTGCAGACGGTTAGTCAGAGAGGCGTCTATCCAAGCCAGAACGTAGAAGCACATGTTAAGGCTACAAGTTTATGGAGAAGAAGGGCGTGAGGAACTTTGTCAAAAGCTTCGGAAAAATCAAGGAATATGCAGTCAGTCCTGGAACCCTGGTCAAGTGTATGCAAATTGTAACTCGTCACCTCGCTCGCCCACAACAGAAAGTGGGAAGCAAACTGATACAAGGAACCGGACTCTCCATGCAAGCAATATTACGCAAACTCTCAAGTTCAAAGTGTTTCCTTCCAAGAAAAAACAAATACAAAAAAGTGAAAGTGCACGCGGGCTGGTGTAGCGGATCTGTGCGCGTCTTTTCTTTTTCTCTTTTCACTCTTTCTTTGTTTCCTTCTGGCCGAGAGAAAGATTACTCCTTTGTATCAACTTCAGGGACCAAGATAATCTACGCTGGGGAGAAAAGCGAAGTTTGGTGAAGCCGTAGTTATGACACAGCGTCTCAAAGGGCCTCGCGAACGCGCTGTTTTCTAGCCACTCAATCGCGCGTCTAGGTGGCAGCACCTATTAGGAAAAAGGTGGAGTCAAAAGGTGCTTAGTTAAGCGGACGACATCTTCACACAGAAATGAGGTAAGACGTCCGATGTGATTTTTTGAGAGTCAGGTGTTGCTCAAGGTCACAAAAGACTGAGTTGCGGCAACAATAAACGCTTCCATAACACTTATGTCTTGTTTCTTACCCCATGGACAGTAAGGTTTAAAGTAACGCCGCGAAGGTAACGGATTACTTATTGAAGTAACGGTCACTTACTTATATAGAAATGTAATTGTAACTGTAATTAGTTACATTAGTTACATCCGAAAACGGGTCTCCCCCGGCTTCACATCTGGTGGCGCAATGTCGTCTCCAGAAGCTTCCTACCTCCATGCGTACAATAAATAACAATGATGAGAAAGCGTTCCCCTTAGAAAATGCTGTTCGTGCTGCGACAGCGGCTACTGCGCTGTACATGCCCAGAATAAAGCGCAGTTCGTACGTCGCTTTAGAAACAGACACTACACGGCAGCTTTAGTTTCTATAGCTCCCGCCCATCTAAAGCGGCCTGCCACATTGCTTGTTTGTTCTTTTGCTTTTTCCCCGATGGGAATTAAAACTTTCGAAGTAGACGCAGCGGTTACTGGTGGCGCTACCCACCGCGATCTCGGATTGTAATTTTCGGTTGTAGAGAACGGTAGACGAATGCCAGTGCTTAGCGGCGATATGAGATACTTTGCCTTTCTCCATTATATCAAAATTTAATCGGAGATTAGTGAATTGTTGGATTTATGGGGCTTTGGCTAGGTGGCGCAGGCCGCCGCCTGACTAAAAGGCAGTATCCGACCGTCGATCCATCCGTCCATTTGTGAGTATTGTTTCTTGATTTCAAAACGGCGAACATTTTTTTTAATGTTTAATACTTCTTGCTTTATGATTTGTTGCTTTGTGTTCTTATCTTTCAATGCCGAAATCTCATGGGCTCTGGAACGATAATGAGATGCTTCCAACTCTCCTCGCTCCACGTTTCTTAAACTGTTCGTGCATATACATGCGTTTCTTTTTTTAGCCGTTTTCTGTTTACAAGTTGTCAAGGTTTCAGCATTACGGCAACACTCGTTTGACGTCCACTACGGAGATTAGCCACAGAGATAAAGACGCGTGAAATAAAATGGCAATGTTCGAGTTCAAGGCCTCGCTTCTTCGCATGACCTATATGCAAGCCTACTGAAGCGCTAGTTGCGGTAGCCCATCAGAATGGTATGCACCGTGCAAACAAAAACACCGGTTCACTGACTTCATGGGTGCCTATATCTAAGTTCAGAGGGGATGGCTGCGCAATTGCCCAGCGGGAGATGACCACAGCCTTGACGAGTACTGAGATGAACCGCGATAAACGCTGCGATTGACGCAAGCCCATTACATCAAGTACGTGATATCCCGAGCTGAAACTGCGCGGGTACCGTGTGAAATTCAGTTACGTAAAGGCCAAGAAGGTCACTAAGAACGCGCGTCCGAAATTTTCTTTAGAGATAATTGCTCTCATGTAAGCTGGCAAGTTCTCGAACGATGGAGGTCTCGGTGTTGTTGAACGTACCCGCACTGGGGAGGTAAACAAAAGGGCCTAATGGCTGCTCAATATTTATGCTATGCACAGTGCGTTTCCGATTAGGCCGCACCGAGACGAATCTTTTTATTTTATCTGAGCTTGAAAGAATATATTGACAAATAGCGGCGTTCTCAATAACTTTGTGGAGTATTTATAAGTATTTTCAGTGTTGCGGACTTTCCACTCCGGAGTTGGAATGATTCCAGAATCATTCCGCACTTTCGCGACCCCGGAATGGAATGGGAATGGAATGGCGGCAGAGCTGGGGGGAATGGAATGGGAATGGAATTAGGTTCCTTTGGCCCGGAATGGAGTGGGGATGGAATGGGGATCGGTTCTTATACGAGCGGAGTCAATTTTCCTTTAGGGTCTACTGGCTGATGGTGCAATTCGCTAGCGTATGGAAAGTTGTTCTTAAAACAGCCTCATTGCACTGGAGGTGACTGACTGCTTGATTGTCTCACTGGCGTATGTACCTTCGAGGATAAAAAATGGCGCGCCCTCAGTGAAGCAATCAAAACTAAATAGTTGTAGACGGGCAAGGTGTCGTTTCTGGCGCCGCGAGACGTGACAAAGCGGCTGTTGTAATCGTGTGTGATTAGCATGTAACTTTTAACCAGGGTATCGAACCGAACCCAACCGAGAACGGAAGTAAAACCATTATTTTAAACTGAACCGGAACAAAAATGTAAACGAAATCAAACATTTTATATTGAACCCTTACCGGAACGGATCCTTAATTTTATGTGGCGGTTACCGGTTTATTGGAAACGCGATTTGGCGTAATAAAACGTGAGCCGGGCCTTCTTGCCGGTACCGGCGCAAAGTCAATGAAATATTCCCGACGGTGGTCAGGGGCTCAGTTTTGATCAAGCAAATGGCAGCAACGACATGGAGATAGCTCAATAACAATGAAACAAATAAATATATTTCAGGTCGTGCAGCACGAATTGACCTCGGCGAGTAGGCGTGGAGGCGTCCACTTCTATACTCTATACATTGTTTCACCGTACGATGGACCGCAAAGGAGACGCTACGAGCCACGGGAGCCAATTTGTAGCTTGGAGGGTGTCACCCTTACGGTTGGGTGGAGCGTCGCGGGGAGTGCGAAGTCACGTGACAAGCTACAAACTGTGGATTGGTTCGCGTAGCTCGTAGCGTCCACCGCGGTACATCGCAAGGTGAAATGGGTACATCTGATTATGGCGAGAGGCTAAGGAGCTATTCTTTTTGTGTTCTGTTTGTGCGTGTGTATTTTCTTTCCTTGTGGCTAAGCAATATTCCTCGAGGAAGGAGAATGCCCGAACATAGACATAAAACTATAAACACAAAGTTGACGGCTGGCGGTGCACGCTTGTTCTGCGGTGGCGAAATCTGGAGGCGCCAAGAGGCAAAGCCGCGACGAGTGCAACACTGCGGCGCCAGTCGCAGTGCTGCGCTTTGGAATACTGTGAACAGGACATATACCCCCTTTTCGCGTATCTTAACACTCCCCCCCCCCCCCCCCCCCCCGCCCCCTGCGCTCTGGAACACTGCAACACAGAGTCCTGGGCGCTGCGCCCTAATTTCGCGTTATAGGGTTTTGTTAACGCGTTTCATTTTTTATGTGGTGGGACAATTATTCTTTACATTTGACTGTCATAATCCCTCTCGCGGGAGGACAGCACCATTCTCCGCAGACTTCAAACCAATTCGATCGTGACTCCCCTCTTTCGCCACTATATCCAGGGCCTTCCCGGACGCCCCAAATGCTCCAACTGTGGCGAATACCCCTCTCTAGAGCACTGCCTGTGGCAGTGCTCCTACATTCAACCTACCCTCCTATCCTCTCTTTCCTCCCTATCCCCCAGTCTCCAACCTCACTCATGGACGGACTGGCTTACTTCACCAACCGATGCCCATATTCTCCTGCCGGCACTCATTCGGCACGTGAAAAGCGTGTTGGGTGAGGATTGGTAGGTGGCCAACCACAACTGAGCGCCGGACCTTGGTGCGTAAATAAAGGCATTTATTTTTCTCTCTCTCTCTCTGTTGTAAGAGTGTTCGAATACTTTGATAAACTCGCACTGGTAAGAGGCACTGGTCATGCTTGAGTGCTCCTTTCTGTTCACAGCGGGCAGTTTTGAAAACGTTCCCTAACGTTCGCGCTGGAAAGGAAAATCTCCAAATGTCCATCGAGGTTTGGGTCACTGAATAGGGGGCCTGTGGCCAGTTCGGGGCGGGAAGCTTTTAAAGCAGCACGGGGCCAACTGCGCATTCACAACGAAATGTGCCTTTTTTTCTTATTCTTTTGTATACAATTAACCAATGACAGTCGCCCATTCTGAGCTGAATAGAACTAGGAAAGTAACTATGCCTGACGTCAAAAGCCGCTGTCTTGCAACGTCACTGCCACGATCACTGCCCCGAAGGACAATGTCTTCGGCAATGTGTTCCAAGACCCACAGCGGCTACTGAATGCAGACCGGCAGTGTGCACGGTTCTTTGCAAGTACAAACTTGTGTTGTGTTGTGTTCTTGTGTTGAAGGCCGATGAACGCGCCATGCTTCATGTGTTTGTGTCAACCTGTTTTGATATGGTTGATAGTGTTCCCCCCTTGGTTTGTTTGGATTTGAGGGAATTTATTCGGGTGCCGACATGAATACGCGACGTATTCAGCGTCCGCCAGAGTTATGCGAAGTACCAGTGGCAAGTTCTGGATTCACCAGAACTGCTTAGAGAACTGCATTTTTTAACGTCGCATGCTATCTTGTTACTGTACTGTTTTTTCGCTGTTGTTTCAACGTCGTGCCGTTTGGCATGCGTGCTCTGTCGCCATGTCGTTTTAAAGCGCAGCTCTTAGGCACCCTTTTCCTGCTTGAGCGGCGTCGCCGTCGCCGCCGGCGGAACCGCGCGTTGAATTATGGGACGTTTTCCATAATGACATCACACGTGACGTCACGTGTGACGTCACGAGGGTCATTAGGGTTACGAGTGACATCACGAAGAACCAGACAAGCTACACACCTGGTACCCGGACAGATACGCGTCGGCAGCGTGCCCGTGGTGCGGATGGCAAAAGGCAGACACATACCACATGGTGTGGGCCTGCGAGAAGAATGAAGAAACTTCACAATGTGAAGCAAGCGAAGAGGAGTGGTATGCGGCGCTCGCAAGCGAGGACCCGGTTAAGCAACAGCTGCTAATCCGGCGGGCCAAGGCGGCGCAAGCAAGTGGAGTCCTGGAATAGGGTCACACAGCTAACTCCTACTTCTTCTCTATCTCTTTTTACCCCTAACCCCCTTCCCTCTCTCCTGCCTTTGTGCAATAAAGATGTTTTCAACAACAACAACAACAACGAAGTTCACGAGGAAAGAGGAAGGGAGGAGGAGGAGGGGAAGAGGAGGAAGGGAGGAGGAGGAGGGGAGGAGGAGAGTATATCCCTTTCTCCGTACCCTCCTTTCCTCATCCTTCTCCTCCTCAAGAGCTGCGCTCCAATTCGGCATTACAAGGAATTGTAAACGTCTTTCATTTTTATGCTTGCTATTTTCAGACGCGCTGTTTTGTCGGGTGCCGTTTTGTCGCGCTATGTTTGTCGCGTGCCGTTCTATCGCGAGCTGTTTTGTCGCGTGCTGTTTTATCGCGCGTTGTTTTGTAGCGTGCTGTTTTATCGCGCGCTATTTTGCCACGTGCTTTTGTGTCGTGGACGGTGTCACGGAATTACAGCGATTTGAGCGTGAGAATTAATCCTGATTTCAATCACCAATCCTCAATTGTGTACAGAATAATTTCACGGAGTACAACTTCTGATGTTTGTGGTTCACTTCAACCTAGCTATAACGGTCTACAAATAAAAGAAGCGTTTGTAGAGCTCGTCAGACCAGGTGGATCTCTGAGCACGCGTTGATCGAACGGATTGGTTCATTTATTTATTTACAAATATTCCCAATACAGAAAATAATATAGCAGGAAAAAGCACAAAAAATATACACCATAATTCGCACCTTATCATCATACCATGCACGAAAAATGCACTGCCACCTTAAAGGTGCCCTAAAGAGGTTTCTGAGATCGCCTAACTTTGGCGATAACTCACTGTGCTGACTCTAAGCATCCTAGAAATCTCTAAATCATTATGATACGCGGCTGATTTTCCTACTAAAAAAGCAATCAAAACTCGCAACACACCGAGGTCATCTCCCGCGATGGGAGGAGCACGTTCCGTACCGACCGGTGAAACCGCGGAGTGACATCTGGAATGCGCGCAGCTCGTTGTCCATACAGCCCGTAGTCCCGTAGTACAATTCGACCCAGTGAGCTCAAACGCTCGAGAGCTGACAACCGGACACATCACTCTCGCAAAAGGCAAAGAAAGCAAAAAAGAAAAATAGTTTGCTTTTTTTTAACGATTATTGCAGTATTATGTTCCCTCTACGCGAAAAAATAACATTTTTCAACAATTCTCATTTGCGTTTATCATCTACAAAAGCATAACAAAAGCGGGTTGTGTGTATGTTTATACAGCCTAGAACTTGGTCTGCCTCAACAGGCGACGAGTCTCCCAGCTGTAGAAGAGAAATTTAGCCAGTGCAAAACCGCACGCCGGTACGATGCTCATCCAGATCGAAACGGGCAGGGTGGGGATTGAGCCCAGGATCCTGGGTTCTGCAGCGCGAGCTTTCGCCCCCCCTTCCGAGCTGGTGTGCGCTAGCCCACTCGGCCACCAATCCCTTTTTTTTTTTTTTTTTACAACAAGTTTATTGAGCGTTTGGAAGCTTATTCCGAACAGAAGCAGACAGCCGACACGCCGCCTGTTTTTCGGTTAGACCAGTGGTTCTCAGCCATTGATACGGACTCCTTGTGGATTGGCAGAGATGATGGAGGACCCCGTTCGTGGTGAAGGGAAAGTAAAGTACAGGGTAATTATGATAGCGATTTAATAAATGGACATAACTAAGTGCTAGTGTGAAGATGACTTTTCTTTTTGACATATACACGAGAAAACGCACCCGAAAATTGAAACGTTTCTTCTCCATCTAAGAAAAGACTACTTTATTGCCGGGCTCGACAGATGAGGCTGGGCTTCGCGGACCCTTAGAATGCAATTAACTGCGGAAATTAATCTGCGTCACCTATGGAACGAAAAACCGAAAGCCGCATTTTCTTGCGAGCGCTAGTTATTATTAAAAAAAAAAATGAAACAAGTCGAAGGTCGAAGTGCCTCTCGGCTCTCCACTCCGACTTTCGAGTGAAGCGCCGTTCACACTCTTGCAACCGAGTACGACCGAAAGAGACCAGACCGGTTTTTAAGCCTTTTGCGACTTCTTAGGACCGGATGCGTGGCAGCGGAGCTGGTCCTAAGAGATCGCAAGAGGCTTAAAAACCGGTCTGGTCTCTCTCGGTCGTACTCGGTTTCCTTTTGAGACCTCTCTTCAGAAACTCCAGCCGCTTCTTCCGCGATTGTCGACTTTCAAAGGATTAGCCTCTTCGAAGGTCGCGGCGAGTGATGGACACAAAGGACGGTTCGCCACGGGGCTGACGGCGAGTGTAGCAGCGGAGGGGGACAGGGTTTGTTGACTTCCGCGTATCCCCCAGAGACGCCGTCACTTTGGTTTTCGTAGCCGCCCCCGGCGGCTGCAGATCGGCAAATAATTCGTTTTTCGCCTAGCGATTACGCAGCAGAATAGCCGTTCTTTGGGGAAAGGTGGCGCGTTTTTGGTCACTTGTGCTTGTATGAACAATATAAGAAATGGAAACTGGCAATTCTTTCAACATTAAAACCGTTGCACTGCCCCTCACATTCAATTGGGGCGCACCACACCGCACCGCACTGCACCGACGGACGCGTCGCGTTCAGATGGTCGTGTCGGTGTGGCTGCACTACGTTCATTTGGGACTTGGTGCGGCGCACGACACCGGCGCGTTGCTGCACCAGCTGCTAGTGATGCAAAACTATCGATAAATTGACTATCGATACTATCGATAGTTTTGGAAAAACTATCGATAGTGTCTCAGAGCTATCGATAGTCGAGTATCGATAGTACTATCGATAGTTTTTCGATAATCGTCTATCGATAGTGCTATCGATAGTTTTTCGATAGTCCACTATCGATAGTACTATCAATAGTTTTTCGATAGTCGACAATCGATAGCTTTTCGATAGTCGACTATCGATAGTTTTTTACTATACTGGTGACTAACGATACTATCGATAGTGCTTTCGATAGTTTTGCACCACTATAGTCTGTTACAACTCAAGAAGGTAGGGCGAGGGTAAGACGGGCCGGGGAGGGAGAAGCAGACGGAACGCTAAAGAGAGAATGAGGTTTCCCCATCTCTTCTCCAGCGTTTCGTCTGCTTCCTCCTCCCCGGCCCGTCTTACCCTCGTCCACAACCTCGCCTCCCCTTCTCCTCTCCTCACCCAAACTCCCGTCTTCGTCATCACTGAAAGCTGAACGAAAGTTGGGATGGTAAGTGCCTGAGCTAGTTTGTGTCCTATTTGAAAAAAATAATAAAGCGATAAAAAGAGAAGAGGGAGCGACGCAAACTACCAGTGTCGCAAAATTATCGATAGTAAATCGTCGACAGTACCATCGATTGCTTTACGATAGTCAACTATCGATAGTTTTCCCATAGTCGATTAACGATAATTTTCCGATAATCGACTATCGATAGTTTTTCGATAGTCAACGATCGATAGTACTATCGATAGTTTTTTTCCCATCGATAGTCAGATTTCTGGCAACTATCGATACTATCGATAGTACTATCGATAGTTTTGCACCACTACCAGCTGCACCGTCGAAAGGAGACCGTGCAGCTTCGCGCACTGCGGGCCGGTGCGGCCTTGAGCTACCACTCTCCGCCTCCTTCGGCCCCTTCTTTCTCTCGCTTCGTCTTCCTCGTCTCGGTAAACATGGCGGCTCGGGAGACTCTCGCTAGATGGCGCGCGCCGCCGCCCCACTCGCGGCGGATTCTGTTCAATGGTCCACCCGTTTATGTTTTGCCCTTGAAGTGACCGCGACAAGCGCGTTGCACGGCGGAATGCTTCGTGTTCACTTGGTAGTGCGTCATACGCTGCACCCGCGCGGTGGCGCGGCCTTGGGGGCAGCATTTTCTCGGTGCTGCGTGCGCCCCAATTGAATGTGACATAAGAACCACTGCGTTAGACTATGAGCAGCCTGAACGTTATATCATTATGCGCTAACACTTAACGTACACCATTTCTAAAGACGTATTTCGAATATGTCCCACTGCTCCTTGTCCTCTGGAAATCTTTTTGCCGCAACACTGAGAGTCTACCTCAACTTGGCCGCAAAATACCACCATGTTTCCTTAGCACGGATGTCGCACTCGAGATACGCAGTTCGGGATCGCCAAATCGCGTGCAGTCCAAGCACCATTAAAACACGCAGCGCAGTTGGGGAGTGCTCCTCGCTGTCAAGACACAACCATTTGAACACGTTTCAGTCAATTTCAATCTCGACAGTGAAGAGGCACTTCAGTTCCACCCAAAAAAAGTAAGCATGCTTCACTCCACAAACACGGGATATAAGGATTCAGTCGCCCCGCACAAAGCACAGTTTAGCGACCAAGGCACAAAGAATCCTTTCTTAACAATCCACACTTTCTCAGGGAGAACGTCAACGTGAAAACGAAAAAAAAAAAAAAAATCTTTGCTGTTTGTAGGCACAGACAGCTTTCTAAGCTGCTTGAAGACATTGGATGAGTTGGGAGCGTTGACGCACTGTCGGTACAATGGCACTGGTAAAATTCTGAGACAGTGTCCCAGTGAAGTGTCTTCCGTTTCACCGTCAAAAGATACTCCCAAAAGAAGTGAACCAAGAAGAACCTGATTGAGTCGGCAACTTCCTTGTAATAGCTGAAATGCCTCGACGTGGTCGTCCGACTCGTGGTGTTCACCATCCATTGTTGCAGGTCTCCATATCTTAAGCAGTAAAATGCGGTTGTGAAGATTGGATCTCTTTGATCTCTAAAGAATCGAAAACGCTGCACATAAAGTTTGAGGGTCACATTCACGAGCCCGAAGCCACCGCTTTCCAGACTCCAAAACAGGTTGCTCCTTCGCATCTTTTTTTTCATTCACGATTGCCAAATGAACGAGGCCTGCAGTGTCTCTGGATGGCGTCCCCCGTGCCTGCGCCGCAACAAACCACTTGTGCCACATACAGGATCGCAGGGTATGTCACCGCGTTGCAGACATAGCTTCTGGAGAACATTGACAAGCGTCTTGCTGTCCAAGAAGAGAGTTTTTTTGGTATGGGTCGTCAATTTCTGCTTCCACTGTTGTGACGTTGGTACTGAAAGATGTATGGGCACGCCGAGGTACTCTTCCACGCATGTAGACCACTTCACGCCCATGAACTTGGATGGCTTTGTGTCACGAATTCCAGTTCTTTCTGTTTCTATTTTTCTTGAATATTATATATGTCTGCATGTTTATCGTCTGTGTGGAGCATACCTCGGCGAAGTCACTCACGAACTCGCTCACTCACACTCACTCACGCTCACCGCGTCATGGTGAAGGGCTGTGAATGACTTCGTGAACTCGGACCAAGTCGTGATGTGAAGGGGATATGACTTCGTGAATGCGGAAGGAGTCGTGATGTGAATGGGCGTGACTCCGTGAACGCGAAAGAACTCGTGATGTGAAGGGGATGTGACTTCGTGAACGCGGAAGGAGTCGTGATGTGAACAGGCGTGACTCCGTGAACTCGGAAGAAGCCGTGATGTGAAGTGGATGTGACTTCGTGAACGCGGAACGAGTCGTGATGCGAAGGGGAGTGACTTCATGAACTCGGAAGGAGCCGCGATGTGACGGGGAGTGACCTCGTGAACTCTGACGCACCCGTGATGCAGTGGTGAAGGACTTCGTGACTCTGGTGTATACGTGATGGGATGGTGAATGAATTCGTGAACTGAATTTGTGATGTGATGGGGAGTGAGTTCGTGAACTAGGAGTCAGGTCTCAGGAGATGTTGGTGTGGATTTGCTTGCGTGTGCGTACTCTTGGCGACTGATAGCCGACTTGACATTTGGTAGTGTCTGCATCATGTTGGTGCCCTTACACGCACAAACATGCTGTGGCGGTTAGTATAGAGTGTAGACGGAGCAGAAACTTGGAAGGAACTTCTGTTAGAGGCGAGAACGAGATTCGTAGGGGTGGTCTGGTAACGTTTGGGAGAGCAACTGCAGGGGCGTTTGCTTTGGAGGACTTTGAGAGAGGATGTGACATTTTGCGTGTGCGACTGTGCGCGGCTTAAGCGCGAAATCGGAAATGGGGAGGGGACTGTGTATTGCAGACGAAGCGGCACCAGCGCTTCCCAGATGGGGATTGGGGGGGAGGGGGGGGGGGGATGTTTGGACCGGCACAGACTCAGCGGCGACTCCAACGAGTTTGGCGGGCCTCCGCTCTTCTGCCCCGATACTGCGGGCGTGCGTACCCGCGTCGCGTAGTACACGTGCAGCTTAGCGAACGTTAGGGGGGCTTTGTCTGTGCGCGGCAGACGTTTGAGCCTCCTGCATGGCCGTGGGGTTCCGTTTACGCAGCGCGGCTTGGCGGCTCCTCCTTTCGGTGTGTGTGTCATTGTGTATGGGGGGCCGGGCACGGTGTCGTTTTGCCACTGTGCTATTCTGCCACGGGAGGGTTTCTCTTCGCGTTGATTGCATCTGCGTGCGTCCGTGCGCCCATGTTTTTGTCTTTTGTAAGCGCGTTCGTGCGCGCACCCCTCAAGGAAACACAAATAAAACCGTCTTCCCGGAGCTTTTACGCGAGTACTGGTGTGACCCTAACCGAGTATACAATGTTTGTTTTCTCGCTCTCGCTTAATAATGCTTACAGATATTCTGATGCTGGTAATATGCGGCATACGCTCGTTTTTATCCGTCCACACGAAAAAGCGTGCGCCGGATTTGATCTGTTTCGGCCGCTTCCGGATTTTTTCAAACGCTATTTAGCATCTAAGATCTCGGGAAGGCTTGACTCTATTCTAGAAAAATCACGGAAGTTTACGGGCTTTATCCATATGCCAGAGAATTATGATAATTTTAAAAATGTGAGGAAGCAGCCGATTGGCATCACGGTTTGTCGCCCACGTTTCCTAACAAGCGCGCGGTCGTGTCCGTTGCAATAACAGGCAGAGAGAATTTTACGTGCTCTCAGGCGTTTAGGTGGGGGGCTTCGCTTGCTGTTGCCGATAATAGGTTTCATCACAGTCGTGCATATGCCTGAGTTCTTGAATTCTAGGAATACGAACAGAGTTCTTCGATCTCCGTTGAACGTGAATATTGACTAAAGAGGTTTTAGTTTCTGTTTATTTGAGCAAAAGTCAGCTACTGGCACGATACTTGTCTGTAAATGCCGGACCCCATCAGAAAATATGCGACGAACACGTGGCGAAACTCAATTCACTAAGCAGCCTAGCCTTACTCCGTGAACAGCGCTTCGGGCGCGAAGGCGGAGTATGAGTGTTCAAAGATTCTTGATAAAATGACATAAATCTTTTCCAAGGGGGGAGACAGATAGTCCGTCCCCATTTCTGAATTTATCTATTTTTTTATGCTAGCTAGTTTTGCATACGAACCATATCGGCCACATTTTGCTAAAGTGCTTTTCATTTGAAATCGAGACCACTCTTCTTACATAAGCGCTTAGACATTTGTCTCCTCGTTATTTCTGAGCAAGTGACTCATTCAAAGGTCTGCTGAGTTTTTTTAACAGCGTCGGAGCGATACGAATGGCTCTCACTTCGATCGGAAGTGAGAGCCCATCACACAGGACCACAAGCAAACCGTGATTGCGTTGTCATCACCGTCATCCTTCTGTTGCAAGCAGGCTACCAATGAAAAACAAGGTGCGCGGTCGAGGTCGAAGTCAAATTCGAAGTAAGTGTTTATACGACGTGCAAGTAGGGATACCAACACGTGTCTTCCGCGCTTGCGAACGTTATCGTGACCCATTGAAAAGAAGTAAATACGAAGAATATCACAACAATCAGCGGGAAACATAAAGGGCGCGCACAGAACGCGCGAAGACGAGACAGAAAAGCGCGCGCCGTCATTGGTCAAAACGAGGTGTAAATAGCGGTACGTCAGAGCGTCTGAGGGGTAAACAAACACACGAGGTGCGCAAAGAGCTGAATAAGCCCCTTATTTTTAAAACATGGAAAACTATTGAACCGGGCTTGCCGCGTTCCTTTAAACTTTTTTCATGCACGTCGCTGTGCTGTTCTGGGGCACGTATCGTCGGTTCACTCAAAGAGCTTTTACTTTCCCACGCTCTTTAGAGCCTGGCATTGCACCTTTTTGTCAGATGAGCCGGCGATGTCCAGTTTTTCTGACAGGCTGTGTTCCCCGTCTAGAAGTGTGGACGAGCTGTTTACCCGTCCTCCCATCTTGCATTTCCCACCAGACCTTGTTTCAAAATGACCCTTCTTTTGTAACAAAAACAAAATTAAGAACCTGCCTCTATTCATCTCAAAGACTATGTTTGATGTTCGCTGAAGGCGTCCTCACTGGCTCTGTCTGCTTGAAGAAATCACCGGTTATCAAGGGGAGCTGAGGGAGCGAAGACGACCTCTGTTTCCCTTCCCTTCGAGGTTAGTTAGCTTGCTTCTCCTTGCTTACGCCGTCTTTAATTTCACTAGAAAAACGATAAACGGTAGGGAGTTCTTGTAGACGGTTTTTGTGCTCGGTAACGATACCCAATAACGATACTATGCATGCACAAAGACGACAGAGGAGTATCGGGTATTCTTATAGGAATTATTGGAACAACACACAAAACTCCCTAGTTTCTTAGACGTGTAAAGGAAGTATAAGCACTTACTTAATTCGTCCCCAACACGCTCGTTTGTGATTAGTGCTTTTGTGTTTCAAGCTTGGGGTAAGCTTTTGTGTTTCAAGCTTGAGGCAACCTGTAGGTACAAAGTTTGACCTTGCCAGGTGTAGGGAAAAGTTCGCTGTTCGGGTTTTTCCTTTTAAGTCCTTTGTCGACTCGTTATGACCTGTTCTTCTTTGTTACGGGTTACGTGTGGAGTCTGTCGGTTTTGGTTTTAAGGAGCCTTTTGGTTTTTGTATTGAGGAGCATCTCTGTTACGCCCGAAGCGCCACCACCGCGCCGTGACGTAACAGAGATGAGTTCATGTATAGGCGAATATGTCGCCGAAATTATGTTCTGGCTATACACGAACCAACGAACTCATCTCTGTTACGTCACGGCGCGATGGTCACGCGTCGGGCGCACTTCCGGTCTGGGGCTGAAGGCGGAAGTCCCTATGTGAGACGTGTATTCTAGGGTTGTATTAAAAAAAAAACCTGACAAAAACTTGCCTTCTCGTCAAAACGCCGCCACTGAGGCTGCACCAAAAGGGTCGAGAAAGGTTTGAAGATCAGTTTTCATGTGCTCGGTTCGTCCGAGAACGTGGATATGTGCCGTGAAAATGGAAAACCAGTCGCCGTCGGACCACGATTGCTTGGGCGGGAAGCAGTTTGGGTTAAATTCACGGATACTTGTTGTCATCAGATTTATTTGTTTTGTTCCGTCATGAAAGCGGGAATACCGCCAAGTTGTTGGGACCGCCTGCATGCGGACGTTCAGTGCGTCTTCAAGATCGAACGGCCGCCTGATCGCTCGAACTGTCGTCTGCTCTTTCAAACGCTTCTGCTCGTCGTCTGCTCTTTTAGACGACACCGGCCCGTGGACCAAATGTTGGCCCGGTACTTGCGATAAGAAGTGAGTGCAGGCCTCAAAATACTTAAGTTTGAAAATTGGTAAGCAGGCTCGATGTAAACAGTGGATACAAGGAGATGTTGATCGCTGTTACCAGTGACCATCAACGACTTGTTATGCCTCATTCACTTGGTCCGATTCTGCTTGCGATTTTCAGTATCGATGTTGAACATCTCAGCTACGGTTCACGCTGTTGTAACCCGAGCGACGTCATGACTGAAAATTGCGACCGAAATTTCATCATGCGAATCAGGCTTTAGCGTACCCTCTGCGGCGTCCACGCGGAATGAATCGCCGCATGTCACATTATTCACGCGAAGTTTTGTGGTATAGCGAGCCTCAGTAATTTCGCTGAGGCTGCTCAAGTAGTCAGGCATTGCCCAGGAAGACGTAGAATCAACAATTCCAACGCAGAAACCTGCGTTGGACTCACACCACTGCCGACAACAACGCAATTCAATGGTTTGTTTATCGGCGACGCGGCGAGCTTCTTGCCCACACCCCATCGCTCATGCGCGGCGCCGGTGGCGTCGGCTAGGAGCGCTCCAGTTTGTTTGTAAACATGAGTTGGTGTATAAAATATAGTGGAAAAATGATGTGAAATGAGGTGCCATTGAGCACCACGTTTTACATGCTCACGTCACGTCATGTGAGTATAACGTTAGGAAATTCATTTTTAAAGGGGCAATGCAACGATTTTTGTATTTTGCGCAAATACCGCTTAGGACGGATCCCTGACGATAATGACCTGTAAATTACCCGTTCGTTTTTCACCACACACAATCGAAGTGGTAGAAAAAAATAAAAAAAAACGAGCAAAGTTCACCCCTCAACTCGCAGCCAGAACAAGCGGCCACGTGATCTGGAGCCGATTATATGCCGCCAGTGTTGATCATAGCCACGCGCTGGGGTTGGCAAAGCACAGGACACGCGCTGCGTTCCAGACATTGTTATGGTTCGGCTGTTTTCGTCATTGCAGTGCTTGGACACAGGACATACCCGAATGCTTCTCGAGCTATCGATTATCACGAGCCCAAATCGAGTGTCCACGCCATGCTCGGGTCCAATCTATGAGCCGCATTCACATATCGTCACGGTACTGCTACCGCCCAGCTACGTTACCAGGTTTTGCGAAGGAGAGATTGAATGAAAACGCTCGGTTTTCTCCTTGAAATTACAGCGCAACAAAGGAGTTTCTTGGCCAGTGGTGTTGCGTGTGAGTATCCTTGAGAACCACTAGTGCCAGTAAGCTCGTGTAAAGTGAAAAACATTCCAATTGAATATCGTTGCACCGCCCCTTTAAGTCTAGATACTTTAGACCTTGTCATTCGCAGTTTTCTCCGTTGGTAGCAGCCGCCTGCATTACTGGTGTTCTCGCGGAAAGTGGCGCACTAGCTCCCAATCAATCGCACAGCGCGTGCCATCCTGACTGAAAGCAGTGTCAAGGGGTGAAACTAGAAGACCCTGTCCTTTAATAAAACGCTTCGTAGAGATTCCCGCTTCAAGAACTTGCGTCCCATCAAGTTTCCGAGTCTATTATATTCGCGAACACCGCCCCGTCGGACTTTAGCAAATGATTGACTCTTTGTCCAACAGATGTTTAGTCGAACTGTGGTAAAGTTTGAAGATAGGCCAGTCGGTGCTGACACGTGTGACGTCACTGCTCCTCGCGCATACGCAGCACGGCTCGCCAGAAGCCACACGAAACTGCTCAGCCTCGGCCAGTGTAGACTACGCTACAAAATAAACTCCTAAAAACACGCTCCGATTCTATTCAAACATGAACTCCGAAAACACAGTACGCTACATCTAATACGAGTCTATGCGCAGCCAAACCCCGGCGTAAAACAACGAGCGCGAGGCGCGCGTGAGTCGCGCGCCTCGCCTCGGTTTAAAGCTGAGAAAAGTAAAGCCCCTTGATAAAGGCCGTTTTTACAAGTACCGCCAACCATTGTTGTGAAAACGCGCGAGATACGTGCCGCGAGCGCGTGCTCCGCCGCCATTCGCTTCCAAAGGCCGCTGATTTCAGTGCTGCACCGCCATTTGCTTCCAGGGGCCGCTCGAGACATGGGCCTCGTGCGCTCGCGCATTTGACGCTACTTGCAAGACACGTAAACACATCAAGGGGCTTTAGAGAAAAGTGGAGTCGAGCGCCATCATTAGTTATCTCGACTGCATTTCGCTCAAAGTAGGTTGAGCGACACGAACACGCTCAGAAGTAAACATATTGCTTTGAGTTGAATGATCCAATGAGTGGTTTAATTAATGATGAGGTGTACTCTGACCAATGGGTTCGAATAAAACACAGATTTCATTGCTTCGGCAAGCTGCAAACCTCTTAAAGAGGCGACCTCTTTAAGAGGTTTTTCAGGCGAGGCACTTACTTTTTTTATTTATTTGTTTAACTGACATACCCTCAGGGCCATCAGCATTACAGAGGTGAGCGGGAGTTAGAAGAGAACAGAACAAAGCTGTACACTTTGGAGCTCAGTCTGAGCTGTATAGATTATTTACGGCAATTTTTAAACATATAGTAAGTGGCAATTGTGGCAACAGATGTGGGAAGGTAGTTCCAGTCCACTGAAAGTTTTGGGAATGGATGACTCTTTGTTTTGGAATGTCTACTTCATATATATATATATATATGATGAAATCCGTGACAAAATATTAGACGGGTGATTCAGCGGTCGGCTGTGAAGTACTGCGTTATTATGGTATCTCTTATGAAAGTGACATCAACGCGCTATTTTACGACGTAAAGTGAGGTAGGCAACGATAGGCTGGTTGCCATGGATCATAATTATTAAGATAAAATACACAGAACAATTTTGTACTGATCGAACGACGGTTTAGCGAGCGAAACCTGGCCCACGGCGTTTCATCGAATGCCACTTTAGCGAATGGCAGTGTTCATTTGACCGAATAGATAAAATGAAGGCCGCCGCTGTCCTGTTTTCGAGCTTGCCGAACCTTTGGCGATGGACGCTCGAACTTCAGTTCATATTATTTCCCCCAAACTATACCGAAGCACCCCTTGCTATCATTCTGAACAGACCGCCTGGCGCGGTCTGTTTGGATGCCCAGTTTGCCGCCCCTACAAATGCCTAAACGGTGACTCGCGTATGTGATCTCTATTCGCTAAACTCTAATGCGCTAAAACGTCTTCGTTCATATAATATGGACTCGTATTAATGTTTGTGAGATGTTTCACAAAAATCGTGCACGCAGGTTCGTGTCTGTCTCTCCTTTTTGCCCCCTCGGCGAGCGGTCGTTGGCAAAAATATAAGCGCCTTCTTTCTTTTTTTCGTAGAAAAAACCGTCCGCAACAAAAGGTAAAAAAAAGGACAGGCCAGAAGGTTTTCAGGTGGGGTCCCCTCCACAATCACAACGCCGACAACCAGGCACCAGGCGAAGTCTAGGGAGCCTTCATGTGCGCTTTGCTAGAGTGATGCCACCCTTCGTAATACCGCTCGCCCACAAACCAGCAGCCATTTTGGTTCTGGGCCTCCGTGGGGCTAATAACTCTCCCGGAAACAAGCACCTTATCTCACAAGTTCGGAGCAGGGAAGTCAAGAAGCCGCTCGCTCTCCACAGCATGCGCGCTCGATGAAGAAAGCGCGAAACAAAACGAAAATAAAAGAAACGGGACAACAAAACTAAAACCAGAGGGAACAAGCTAAACAAAGAAAATGACAAGTGCAGGGTGCGTCGCCCGGCCCAGCCCAATACCCCCCCCCCCCCCCCCCCCCCCACACACACACACACACACACACTGACACACACATCTGGAGCCGTCAGCGCCGCTGCGAAAGAACTTCGAGGATGGCTGAGACGGCTGAGAGCCGGAGGCAGTGGCGGTGGCCGCGGCTGCAGGGGCCGACGCCGCTTTTCGTGACCTCGGTGACTCGGTGACTCGGTGAATGGCTGTGACTCGGTGAATGACTGTGACTCGGTGAAGGGCCGTGAAGTCGAACCGGTCGAACGACTTCATGAACGGGATCAGTTCACGGACGTGAGGGGAACGACTTGCTGAACTCGATGAGCTCGTGATGGGACGGTGAGCGACTTCGTGAATTCAGAGTTGGCGGTGATGGGATGGGGAATGCTTCATGAACTCTGTCGGATTCGTGATGTGACGGTGAGCGACTTTGTGAATTCAGAGCTGGCGGTGATGAGATGGGGAATGCTTCATGAACTCTATAGGATTCGTGATGGGACGGTGAAGTACTTCGTGAACTTGACGGATTCGTGAAGTGACGGTGAATGACTTTGTGAGTTCAGAGATTGTGGTGACGTGATGGGGATGAGTTTGTTGTCCGGTTGAACTCCGTGATGTGAATGGCCGTGACTTTCGGACGTCGGTGTACTTTGTGATGTGAAGGGCCGTGAATATTAGACATCGGTGTACTCTGTGATGTGAAGGGCTGTGATGTTTGGACGTCGGTGTACTTTGTGATGTGAAAGGCCGTGACTTTTAGACGTCGGTGTACTCTGTGATGTGAAAAGCTGTGACTTTTGGACGTCGATGTACTTTGTGATGTGAGGGGCTGTGACTTTTGGATGTTGCTGTAATTAGTGATGTGATGGTGAGTGAGTGGGTTCGGAAATGCCGACCTATGGTGTGGAGGCGTCCGAAGGTCGCCGTGTTCTGGGGCGCGCCTTTCTTCCCTTTCGGGGTGTTGTTGTCGTTGAAAACATTGTTTATTGATAAAGAATGAGAGAAGTGGGGAAGGGTAGGGGGATAAAAAGAGATATGAGGAGAGGGTGGGTGCCCCTAGTCCAGGGCTCCAATCGCAGCTATGACTACGCCGGCTCTTCCCACAAGCAGCTTCTGCTTGTCGGCTTCCTCACTGCGCAGTCCTGCTTGAGTCCGCAGGAGAGAAGGAGAGTCGCCCGTGGGACCGGGCGCTCAAGGTCGCTTGGCCGGCGCGTTTGTCGGGCGCTCTGGAAAATTCATTGTTTTCCCGGATTGTCAAGGGTAACTGTCAGGAGAAGGGAGAGCGTGGGGAGCCCAGAAAGGCGCCGACATCCGCGGATGGGCGCGGCCAACCTGAAAGAATGTTGTTGTTTGTCCTTGAAGTTTTGTCTACCACGCCTCGGCGAGCGGTGGCTCCACCGGCTCCACCGCGGGCGTACAGGGTCGCTCGAAGGTCGACGTCTCTGGAAATCTGTTCGTGTTGTTTTCTTTGCTTGGGCAAAACTGAGAGCGCCCAGCACTATAGTATCTATCTCACTTATCCACGCAAAAATATACCTGCACATACTTATATTACCCGCAAATCTGTCCAAAGCAAAACTCCCCAAAAATGACAATAAATACCACGGGAGTTGACTGTTTTAATAGGTAGAGTTCAATGTAACCGGGATAACGTAACGGTGCTCGGAAAAAGGGTTCTGCCCAAACGGCGTTGAATGATATTTTTAACCATTTTCGACTGTAAACTAAAAAAAAAAAAAAAAAAAAAATATGAGACTCAAGTTTAATGCTTTCAGATATAAGTCCTAACTTTATGGAGTGCGGATTTGTACAGCTAGATAATGAGACTACTTGTGTATCCGCTGCGAAGGGACAATTTAATGTGAACCAAGCATTTTATTACGGAGCGAAAGAACTTTTGTGGCTCCAAGCTGAACTGAAAACGGCCAGCTCTGTTAAAAAGCGAGCCCCCCCCCCCCCCCCCCCCCCCCCCCCCCCCAGACACACACACACGACTCGTTTACAATGGAAAATCCTGGGATAATCTTTTCGTCCGAAGCCTACCGCACCTCAAGCGCACGACGCGTCCCGGCTTCCGAATTAGAGGAGAAGGTGGAAGGTAACTTCTCGACGGGGACGGACCCTGCTTTACCTTCTTTGGCTAGCTGCACCAGCTTTATCGCAGCATTAGGCGTCGTGTATGTGCGGTTTAGGGAACTATACTGAATGTCCCGAAATCTTGGACTTACATGTATTATCCGTGCACAAACATGCCCTAAATTCGTAAGAACTAAACTGGAATGATATTTCTTGAGCTGGGTTGGGCATTCACGCCACGGCCATCGGCAATACTAACTGCCCCAGAAGAAAACTTGCAAACAAGTGTTGCTTTAATGAATGTCAATACTTTAAGATCACTGAAATCTTTGACCATAATCTGAGACTCAGTAAAGCAAATTTCCTTCTTGTTCCATTTCTCCCCATGCAGCTGCGCAGGGTGGAGTGGTGAGATAAAACCTTTAACTGCCTCCCCTCCCTTCTTAGCATAGCTTTCAACATCATGAAACACAGCCCCGCCTCCTAACAACTCCAAACGGAAAACTATAGAGCTGGGGCTTTTGTCCTGACCCAAAATTACGACTCATCGTATGGACAAAACTTGACGGGATAAACTGTGAACCCCCTTTTGGTAGTCGTACAATGACACTGGAGAGGCTTTTCCTCTGAACCACTGGCCCTGTGCTCTGACCAGGCTTATTTATACCGTTGTCTTGTTGTTTTCCTTTGAAGTTTGACATTGAAGTTTGGGGTTATTCAGATAAATTCGAATTGTCGAAGATTTTACTGGGGAGTGTTTTTCGGATTGTATCGAATTTATCCCAAGCTAAAACTCGCGCCACGGATTCCCAATCTCTCTCTCGCTCTCGCTCTCTCTCTGGCAGACCGACCATTGTGTAGAAACATCCACAACGTCCGATATTTCCGGATACAAAGAAAACAAAACGCCTGAGAAGCGCCTTTAAAAAAGAAAAAAAAAAGAAACAACGGATGGGATATTTTCGACAACAGATCCCTAGCCTCTTGTGCAGATGATTCGTAGAATCAAGCAGCAGTGCCCTGCAATGAAACGGTAGACCGTCAAACCGGGTCACGTGCCTCGTGCACCACGAGAAAGCAGTTTACTCGCTAAAGAACAATTAAGTGGATATGCCTCGTTTCCGGGTGGTACTTACGTAACAAAGAACGAGGAGGTCGTAACAAAAACGCTTTCTGACGGAACGGTTGTACACAAAAGTGGAACAAGAACTAAAGACCCCAGGATTTCTTTGGCTCTGACGTCATGCAATTGCGGTGGCGCCGCCGTCGGCGCATGGCCAGACGTTTTAGGTGAATCTGCGACTTGGTGCGGGCAAACGCCGACTTGTTTGTAAGCAGTGTGCCGTTCTACCCTTGATAGAATTCGGTGTACTTCGAGAAAATTCCCATTGCGGTTGGTGTTTATTTCGAATGTTGACAGGAAGCGCGCTTCGGAAGGATGAGAGATTCCAGCGCTGCAGCCCTGCCCTGCTGCGAGAGCACATGCCTTCGTCTTGTGTCTCATTCCCATACACTCACGCAGCTAGCTTTGACAGGATTGGAGCACTGCGGAAGTACGCTATAGCCATGGGCGTTTCAACCCGGGGGGGGGGGGGGGGGGGGGGGGGGGGGGCAAGGGGGGCATTTGCTTCCCCGCCCCAGTTCTCAAGATGGGGGTGGGGGGGGGGGAAGGGGGCAAGGCATGCGTTTTGCCCCCCCCCCCCCCCCCCCGCAACCACTACTGGGCAGTGAAAACACTGGCCGGTGGCGCCCAGGGGATACCAAGGGCACCACACCCCGGCCCTGGAGGGGTGTCACGAATTCTGGTTTTCCCCTCTCTCTCCCGGGAATCGGGGTCGTTCGTCGTGGTAGGGATACCACTTGTTGGGTAGAAGTTGGAGAGCCCCGGAGCTGGCCGGGGCTCCGCTGGTAATTGTTTTCTTTTCTTGCGTCAGGATTTTCCGTAATTCGGAACTTTGGGCCGAGGCCTTAGTCAGCCCCCGGGAGTTGTTTTTGCCTACGGGCGCGTGTGTGTTTGCATTGCGATGGGTGTTTCTGCCTGTGGGCCTGAGTGAGGCACTCCGATGCGAGTCTGTGCGTGGTGCGGTGTTTCGTGTGGATCGTCTCTTCGATTTCCAGACCAGTCTTCATCGTCCAAGAGCCCAGGTTGTGTTTGCTTTTATTCGACGCTTTCGAGTTCCTGATATTTAGTTTTGCTTCATTTCATTTCATTGTCTCTGAAATCGTGTGGTATTGCTAACCGGGATGTTAGTGCCTGTGCCCCGAGATTTTCGCTAGACTGCTGTG
>NW_024609857.1:38636210-38700185 GCF_016920785.2 Ixodes scapularis | reverse complement strand
TATTTGTTTGTTAGACGTTCTGTTGGCTATCTCTCTATCACATTGAGACAAGAAAATGTCGCATAAGATAGGAGCTACACATGACCCTATACAAATGCCCTTCTTTTGTATGTAGGTCTTGCCATCAAAAGTGACCAGAGTGGCAGAAAGGTAAAAGCTCAGAAGTTCTAAAAAAGATTCAACCGGCATGCCACATTGGTTTTGAAAAGGAATTGAACCGTTTGCTTCTATGCATTCCTCTACTGCTGTAAACAGCTTATTATGTGGGATCGAATAAAACAAGTCTTCCACGTCAACAGAAAACCCATAACGGGCTGTAGTGGAATCTTGCTCCAGGTAACAAATTATCTCCTCTGAGTTTTTTACCAGAAATGGATCATCCAGATGAAGGTGGGACAATTGTTGTAGGAGAAATCGGGACATAGCCCCTTGCCACGATCCTTTCTCCGTAACCACTACACGGAAAGGGCATCCTGTCTTGTGGGTTTTTGCGATGAAAAACATGTCCAACTGGTTCTTTGTAGTAGCAGAAATCAAGTTCCTTAATTGAGCCAACTCAAGCCTGTGGCACATTTGGAGCGCCTTCGCCTTTACTCTTTTGGTCTTGACATCAAATAACTGGTTGAAGTTCTTATTAATTGCTTCATTAACCTTGTCTAGGTAGTTAGAACGAGGAAGCACTACAAAACCTCCCTCTTTGTCTGATACCAGAAGGTTTAAGTTATTGCCTTTGAAATAATCGACAAGACGGGGCATTTGTAACTTCTTTTGGCCAGCAGTAGTAGTATTCTTTAACAGCACATCAACACAGTCATTAACACAGCGGGTCCTTTCATCTTCTTGCGCCTTGTTGGCTATATCATGAATAATAGACACTAGCTGAACGCCCTGTCTCTGCAGGGGCGGATCCAGACCTCCATTTTGGGGGGGGCGGTTCCTCGGCGTAAAACGGGGGGGGGGGGGGGGGGGGGGGGGAGTGTTTATATTTTTGTGGAGTCATCGTTTTTACTAAACTCTGATAACATAATATAGATCTTGAGAGCTTTTGTATCGGTTTACCTGTAGGGGATGAACTCTGAACTTTCTGTGGCTATGCACACCAAGGCACACGCTCCCGTACTTTTGACTGCATAGCCTCAGAAAGCTGGGCATCTGGCCAACGCAATGTCTCTGCTCGTGCGGAAAATCACGTGCAATTGTAAGCTTACCAAAGCTATATTCACGTGCACGCCATACGTGCCTGCTCGTATGGGGCACCAGTCAGGACGCTACACTGTAGCGTCCTGACTGTAAATTTGACCGTAAAATTTACGGTCAAATACCAGGCAGCTGATGCTGCCAAACTTGTACAGTAAAAATAACGGTGCACTGTAAATCTGGTTTACGATAAATTTAAACGGGGACCGTAGAAATCTACGGTCGGCCTTCAAATTTGCGGTAAAAAAAATTTACAGCGCGCCGTTATGTTTACGGTGCAATTTAAACGACGAGAAAGGTGGTAGTATTCAGGTTCATAACATCATTGTATAGTGATGTTATGAACCTCGACTGAACCAAGCACGTTTTGAAGGCTTTCAGCAAGTTGGCCGAACATGTATTGTTTGTACAAGAAATGCCGACGTTGAAATTCATAAATGGTTTTTTGAACTGTTGATACCGGCATAATTAAGAAGCGTTCCGTTGAACTTCAGGTACAAAAAAAACAAACAAGGTCGTATTTTACGGCCTTCCTTTTTTCTCCTGCAGACAGAGACATTAACACGTCGTAGTTATCATTAGGGGATTGCATCACGTTAACAGCACCGTCTTCATTAGAATCCGCACTAGTCGACCGAGTCGAAGAGTCCTCAACCTGAAGCGGGCCTGCAGGCGATGCGCCGTCGCCCAAGAAACCCGTCACTCGTAAATGCGCCCAGTTCAAATGTGCCGTGATCGAACTATGATTTCACACCTTCTGACAGTTGGAGCACGAACACGAAAACAAAATGCTGTCGGTGATGTGGCCTTTTAGATGTTTTAGCAAAGCCTCCCTGGTGTGGCACTCCTCTAGGCATGGTGGCAAAGTGCACTGAAAGCTTTCCAAACTCCTCGAAACAAACCAAACTTCCCTTAGGCGTACCAATGCCTATGTCTTCTCAAAATATGACACCTGAGAGCATCATACGTAACAAACTGGCGACAGCATCCTTCGTCCACACACTGACGAATTCGAGAGCTGAAAACGTGCTCATCGAATTGCACAACCATCAAGCGTGCTTGAACAGAAACTACAAATTCTGCAAGTAAACATCTTTTAGAGTGTTGTATTTATGCCACCATTACACTATCCTTGCCAATCAAGCAGCAGATTGATAGTGAAATACCTGCCTCGAGTATCCAGTTGCCTTCCGCTCCAAATTTTCAGGCGCACAAAAATCCGGGAATGCCACAAACGAACGAGGACAAAATGGCGCGGAGACGGGTGGGAAGGCGGGAAAATGAACTGAACGTCAGCTTTTTCTACTTCTTTCCGCGTTGTCCCAACCAACGTTCCTTTCTTTTGTTTATGCTTCTAGCTAGTCGCATTGTTGCTCTACTGTTTGTTCTTAGTTCTCTTTTTTTTCCTTTTTCAGTTAAGGCAGTTACGCTCTGCGTTGGCGCGGCTGGCGCGGACAAAGAAAGGAGGTGAAGGGGCGAGAGGAGACTCTCTGGGTTCCCGCAGCTTCCGAAAGGTCAAGAGTGGTGACCAATTAGCGAAGCGCGTCTTTTCTTTCTGTTTTCTTGCTCCATGAAGTTTTGCGTTTCCCTCTCGGTTTTTTTGCTCGTTTACGGTGCATTTCAGATAATTCCTCCTCACGGCGTACTTGTAGTTTTTATTAGCGTATAGCGCCGTAAATTTGACGGTTACTTTTTACAGTGTATATATGCTTTCGAAGCTAAGCGCTTGTGAGCCCGAGCATGCTGGGCGCCGATAAAAGCTGCGCACAATGCCTGGTTACTACTACTGATATGTCAAAAAACACCTCGACCGCACGAACACTCGTGTGGGGGAAGCTCCAAAACTAATAGATTGCGTTTGTCCAAAGTGAAGTAGGGTAAGATGGGCCAAATGAGACGCGGGGCAAAATGCGACAGTTGGAGTGAAGGCATCCAACGAAAGGTTTTGTTTAGTGCCAGCTATCCCCTAGACACAAGTCTCAAGCTTCACTGAGACGTGCCTTAGCCTGTTCACTTTGCGTGAGCCATAAATGACTGCCTTTGGCAAGTCCTTTCCGGAGAAAAAGAAATGCCGATTTGAGATTGCCGAGTTTACCGCCCGTCAAAGAGGTGCATAATTCCGCGCGAGATTTCGCTTCGAGAAGTACGCCCCGGTTGGCACAGACTTTCTACCAAGGTATAATTTAATTTCATTCCTAAGTTTTATTCCCTTCATGCAGACCAAATTTGAGTGTTCAGCGTGCTTTTTTTACGGAAATAATTATTCGCGTAATTGTATACGCGCGAGACAAAACGCGACAATGTAGCATTGTATGACGCGTGTGTCAATAATGTACCAGTTTCCTGGTTGTTCCTGAGTCATATTTTCCTCTCGGTGTCTAGGAGGATCAAAACGTACAAAAGAAAGACAACAGGGGCTTCATGGCGCATAAGTAACACTACGAATGCTCTTGAAAGTGAAGCAACAGCGTCACTCCCTTCGCGTTGCCGCCACACTTTTTGGCGTACCAAGGGATGTGCTTCAAAAGCGAGTAAAAAGACAAAAAATATAAAAAAACAATGGCTCCACAAAAAAAAAAAAAATATGGCGAGGCGTTTGGGGGGGGCGATCGCCCCCACCGCCCCCCCCCTTGGATCCGCCACTGTGTCTCTGTGGTGTTGTGCAATATTTTGGACCTTTTTTGAGCACCTTGCCTATCTCAGATGGTAGAGATACATCACCCAATAGGGTTAGAGTTTCTCCTTTCCTTTCTCTGTTCTGTACACGTAGACTCTTGATAAGAGGAACGTAATTCCACCATAAGAATTCGGCTTGCTTACTTGCCGAGTCCAGAAAGGCTCTGTATCTTCGTCCTTGTCCGCCACCGGGATCCATTCCGCCAGCAATAACCCATAGGCACGTTCTGCAGTATCTTACTTGTCTCCACATCTCAGAGCGGACGATCTTGCATAATCTCCTAGCATGATGTTGAGATGGTCTAGCGAAGCCGAACAATCCAATAAGGTCTGGTGGTGCTACACCGTACCGGATGGCAACCGAGTAGAGACGAGCCTTGCAGGTCGAGACGGCAATCATGTTGATATAAAAAGATACGTGGATGACTACTTGGTTCTACTTACATGTTGCCCGGATGACAAAGAGGCACATGTGATCAACAACATACGTTCAGACTTCTTAAAAGGAGGAAAGGGCCTCAATTTTACTTATGAGACACCAGCGAATGCGGTCCTGCAATTTTTAGACCTCAGGCTGACGTTCATTCAAGACCATACATGCTGGATGTACTCTCCACGAACCCAGAAAGGACTTTTACAGTTTGACTCGGCCCATTCCAAGCTTATAAAACGAGGTATTGTTACCAGTTGCTTGAAAGCAGCACTAAAGAAATCTTGTGCACATTCAGCAAGTGATAGTTTTAATGCCCAGGTGCAAAGACTCAAGTCTTCTGGGTACCCGAGTTCCCTGCTGTATGAAGTCGCTGAGTGTTTGATTACTTCACGCGGTAAACGACACAAAGAAAGGGACAGAAGACACCGACCAACAGTCCTACCATACATTCATCGTATTTCGCATAACTTAAAGAAGGTGGCCTCCAAGTTCCATGTTGAAGTCGTGCTGTCTGCACCGGATAAGTTGAAGAAGCTCTGTCCGAAGATCAACAACACGCAGATACTACATGCACAATGTGGAGTAAACCATCGACACAAATACGTGGACTGCAGCTGTGGTGTAATCTACGAGATACCGTTAACATGCGGAAATGTGTATGTGGGCCAGACAGGGAGATGTGTTAATGACCGCCTTCGAGAACATGCTCTTGCACTAAAGTCGTCACCAGCAGGACACCTCGCCGTGCATGTACGAGACTGTCACTGCTCGCCTTTGCTGAACAACACCAAAGTGCTGAGGCGTTACGGCGAAAAAAGAGCTAGAGAAATTTTCGAGGCGCAAGCCATCATCACGCGCGGGAACACCTGCATCAGTGCCCCTTCGGTGACCCTTTCACCAAAAGAACTACACTATCTTGGACTCCACCAGTAATGATCCATACGCCGCAAGAAGTGTGTAGTGTACATGAAGATAGAATTTTAACTTTTGTTTCACATTAGGTCCGACGAAGTGTTCAACATCTGAACGTTCTAGCTTAGTTTCTGAGATGTTTTCTTATTTCTTCTTCCTTTAGTACAGCAACCCAAGGTAGTCACGATGTAGGTGTTTTTCTTCTTCTTTTAGAAAGACAACCTAGGGCGCGGGCGTATTTTCGTTGGGTTTTCCTCTTCCTTTTATTTTTTAAAAATGCTTCACTTCCTTCTTGTCTTTTCTATTAAAACGTCAGTTGTGAGTAGCGCTCTGTCCTGTCCTGTCTTACCTTTCTCTTCTCTTGTCGTTTGCGCTAATTTTATCTGATCATGTCTAACCAACTAGCCCAACAGATGATATTGATGTTCTTATACGCCTCGCAAGTGGACTCATTTTCGTATTCTGCGCATAAAAAAGGAAGCAGCGGTGACGTCAGAACGCCGAGCCCTGATTGGCTGATCGCGACCCCCTATCTGAGCGTCGTCTGCTCCTTTGCAACGTCGTCTCCGTCTGTCTTACCTTTCCTGCGACTTTCGGAAGTCGAGCGAGCTCGACTTTGCCTTTCAGAGAGGGCAGACGAAATAACTCGAACGGTACGTTGTTTTTGTCTAACAACTAGCAGACGCGCATCAAAAAGTGAAGTCAAGGGACTCACTGGCAAGGTGTCCCGAGGCGCCGAGGTTGGTTTGCTAAGAAGCGAGAGTGAGGGTGGTTAGTGTCCGCAAGTTCCCTCCCAAATACTTTTTCCCTCCTTTCGTGTGCGGGGAGACTCCTCACTCTTTAACGGCGTCGGCGGGTTGGCGCAGTTAACGTCGTCTGCTGTAGGTCTGCTAGTCAAAGCGATGGCTGCTTTACCTCTCCTGCGCCTGTCGGAGATTCACCGCTTTTTTACCGGCGAGAGTCACCGTTGCCTCGGAAAACAATCAGATGACAAGAGGAAGAGATTGACCTCTTAATCTAAAATTGAGGTCAGCGATCAAAGTATAAGACGGGAAGGGTTCACAAGGGTCGCGCGGGCATATTCCATTCAGCACGCCAGCCGGTCGTGGGCAGACGGTCGCCGAGTCGGAGTGCCTGCTAAGCCTATCTGCCGAGCTCGCTTGGTCGTTGTCAGTGGAATCGTGGCCGTTGGAGCTTTTCCCGGGTGTTTGTGGATCCAGCGTTCTTGTTCGTCGTGGTCTGTTTCATGTACTTTTTTCTTTTTTCTTGCTGCTTGAAGTCGGGACGCGTGAGAAGCGTACGTAGAAAAATAAACACCCGTTGGTCGTCGCGACCGCGACGCTGTCGGCCATGCAGATTTGATCGTAAGATGTGCGTAAGACAGCTTCAGAGCTGTCGTAGGATTTCGTCGGAACCTGCGCAAAACTTACGAAAATTTCGTTTCGTAAATACAAATTTGTTGTCAAGTTTTGTCTTACGCATATTTTTGGCGTAAGATCGTTTTGTGAACCTGGCCTCTGACCTCTGCTCTTTCGAAAGTCGCAGGAAAGGTAAAACAGACGCAGACGACGTTGCGAGCAGACGACGTTGCAAAGGAGCAGAACGACGCTCAGATAGGGGGTCGCGATCAGCCAATCAGGGCTCGGCGTTCTGACGTCACTGCTACCCCCTGCCAACGTTATTAGATTGCCTCAATTGTGGAACTCCCGCAAAGGGGGGTACCCCCCCTCACTCACTTCAATCCGCCAAGCGTCGTTCGAAGCGCCGTTTATATTTCGTTTCATAACTATGCGTTCCAAAGAGCCCACCTGAAGCGCCAAATGGCGATCACGACGCCGCCATTTACCCTGCAGCGGTCAATCGAGGAACTGCACCTAACATCTATTTATGCTTCAGTCGGCCATTTCGGAGCCGAAACAGGTACAGTGGAAAGGGTAACAGGGGTGCCACCGCCGTCTCCCTAGCGGACGCGCCGCGAGATACCACCAGAATTAAGATGAGCAGGTCGGGACGCGCTACCTGAAATCACCGGTGAGGCATGGTTCTATGAAAAATATATTATTGTGCCGCAAAACCTAGCAAACTAAAGATTTTAGAAAACATCACGCGCCGCCCATTTTGTACTAAACTCTAATAAAAGTTACTGCAAAAAGAGTTTTTTTCCGTTGGTTTTTACGTTTCTAGAAACGTTGAAACGAACGTATCCTGATTCAGTTACCAAAGCAGCCGTTTGGCGGCGCGTCGAGCGACGCTGGGTGAGTCGTAATGAGTGAGGGGGGTACTGTTCGTGCATGCGGCGTCTATGAGCAGTTCCGTAACTGAGGTAATCTAATAATGTTGCCCCCTGCACAGCAAGCAGACGAACTTGCCCTCCGCATTGAGTCTTGCTCCGGAATACCGAACGTTAGTTCATCCAAGACTGTTTCGATTTCTTGCCTTGAAAACACGAAAGAAACATCGTCTGCGTACGCCAGGAGTTTTACAGATGCTCCCTCAAGGTTGAGACCGGAGGTCGACTTGTTGCGCTGCATCTTGAGGCACAGTGGCTCCAGCTGTAAAGCGAAAAAGATGGCTGTCATGGGGCAGCCTTGCCGGACAGTACGCTGAACCGAAAGTGACTTTACTTCTTTCCATTTATTAAAAGTCGCGTGGTGATGCTTTTGTAGCACAGCGCTATCGAATCTCTCATCACTTCGCCCATCCCACATTGTTCCAAAACCTACATGAGAAACTCGTGGGACACTCGATCAAACGCTTGACTGAGATCCGTCTGCAGCACCGCTAATGGTTGATGACCTTCGGCTCTCGCTTCACAGACAAAACGCATGACGTGAAGGTTGCGATAAATGAACCGTCATTTCACGCCATAGGTTTGGTGCTCTCCGATGACGTCTTTCAGTACAATGTCCAGACGCCGTGCCAATATTTTCGCCATTATCTTGTAGTCTTCGCTTAACAAACTTAGACGGAAGTTTGTTAATTCGGGAATGTTTCTGCAGGTTTGTACATTTCGAATCAAAACAGTGAACCTTTCTTTCATCGATGATGGAAGTAGCTATCTTTCTTGTATGTCTTGAAACACTGTCAGCAGATTGGGACAGAGGGGGATTATAAACATTGTGGGAACCACGAGTTTCCCGTCTCCCTATCTAGGCCTAGCACAAGCAGGCCGTGAGAGCGTTATGGCGACGTCATCCCGGATACGGGGGTAAGGCCGCATTCCTCGAAGAGGGCGTGTCTTCCCTCGCCCTTTTGGGTGAAAGTGCCTCCGGCGCACCCTTCGGAAATGATTGTGGACGCGGCCCATCTGCGGTATAAGCCACTCTACCTACCCCGGGCGCGTCCACTTTCCGCTGGCTAGATAAGCGGCCGCGAACGGCGGCCCTGACTCTCGTCCGGGGAAGGCTCTGGGCCACGGAGCCTCGTTCTTTTTGGAGCTTTCCCCATTCCACGAATCTGCCTAATGCGGCAGCGTGGGCCCCCTCCAGGTGAATCTGTCTAATGCGACAGCGCCGACCCTTTTCCGTTCTTTTCTTTTATTAGTTTGGCCGACGGGCACAGCGTGGTGGCACAACAGCCAAATAAACCCGCTTCTTCAGTATCTTTGTGTTTTGGAGTGAATCCTCTCCTCGGAGTCCACGGCAGCCTCCGGACGGACCCGGCCGTAGCAGTCCTCAACATCGAGCTACGGAGTGGGATCGACCTCGTGGTGCAGTAAGGCAAGTCGAATCCCACAACATCTTATAAAACTCGGAGCCTCTTCCGTCCGGGCCCGGGGCTTTGTTTGCTAGCAGATTCTTGATTGCCCAGTTGACGTATGCTCTACTGATCGGTTGATCCGTGCGGTCCTTATGTTCCTCTGACACTTGCGGCAGATCGTTGAGAAAACTATCGGTGATGTTATATCGATCTCTTCGAAACAACTCACTTTAAACAGCTGCAAACATTTCTTCAACTTCTGTTTGCCCCTCCGCCATGACATCACCATTTCTTCTTTCAGAATTGTATTTTCTCCCCTCTCGTTCTTTCCAGCATTGCAAAAATTTTTGTTGGCCCCTCTTCTTGGTTTAACATACGGGTGCCGCTCCGGACAGCATCACCATTTAGCTTTTCTTTCAGTAACTTGAGAAGTTGTGTTTTACATTCTTGTATGTCATCCCGAAAAACTCCAGGGCTTTGTTCTTCTTCGACAATTAGTGTCTTGAGGGACTGGACCAACGCCCTTTTCTCTCGCGTGCGCTCGAGCTGTCGCTTCTGGGAAAAGTCAGTTGCGAGTTCCTTTAACTCCAATTTGAAGTTCTCCCAGACGCAGGCATCCAGCGGAGTTTCATTGCCAAATACCTCAATCTTTTCTTTCACCATCGAAGCAAATTCTTCTTCTTGTAAAATGTCCATGTTCATTTTCCATCTTCCATCACGTGCCTTGCTGCGAGTTTTCACTCCAAATTTCAGAGAAAAGGAAACCAGCGCATGATCAGAGAACGAGACCGCGTCAGCCTTGCACTCCTCCACCTGAGTCAGCATTTCGCTTGACAGGTAAGGTCTGTCAAGGCGGGCGTGAGATGCCCCCTGCCAATGCGTAAAGCGAGAAGAAAAACATTTCAGCGGGCTTGTGACGTCGACCAAGTCAAACTGCTCTAACACGCTTTTCAGCTTAGTTGCACTCGAATCGCTTATTGTAGCGTGGTTAGAGCGGTCACGGTTAGATAACACGCAGTTAAAGTCTCCGCCTAGAATAACTTTTCCAGGCGTGTTCAAAAAAGCGTTCAGAAAGGGTTCAGTAGCACAATTCGGTGCATAAACCGACACTAGACGGACTAGTTCATTTTTAACGAGGCAGTCAACTCTGCTGACGCGACCGTCCACGCCAAGCTCACAATCAACAACGGAAAAACACTTTTTTTTATTTTTGACAGTCACCGCCGTTCCTCCAGACGCATTGCCAAGAGTCACTGTGTGAAAACTCCAAAACACGTGTCCAAAGTATACTGCACGAAGTCTTTTGCCTGCTCGTGCGTGGAAATTCTTGTTTCCTGGATGAAAGCGATATCTATGCGTTTTTTTAGCAGCCAGACTGAGTAGCCATTCCTTACGTTTCCTTGCAGCAGTACTAACAGCGTGAAAGGTTGGAATATTCAATGAATTCGAGTTTTTAGTCATTCAATAAAGTGTTGGAGTTGGGATGGCTTACAGGTGCGGCAGAATGTCGTCGATCTTCGAAGGCCGTTTCTTTCAATGCTGAAGCACCCCGCTCTGTCAACCGTGGTTGGCCGTGAGGTTCGGTGCCTTTCTTTCAACGCTTGTGGGTCACAAGAGTAAATCGTTGACCAGCAGAAGTCGCTTGCGCTGCTGCTTTTTTGTTAATCGCTCTCCCCCCCCCCCTCTTTTTTTTTTTTTTTTTAATTGGCGCTTTGACTCCGGTGACTTCTTGATCCGCGTTGCCATCTGCCCCGCTGGCCTTTCTATCTTCCTAATCCTTCATCTCGACCGATTCTGGTGTGACTTGTCCTTCTTGCAAGTTCTCTCCCGTCTTCGGCGGCGGCGTCTCTGTCACCTTGACTTCTGCGACGCTGCTTGCTGGTGGTGCTGAATCGGATGCTCCGACGACGTCAGTCGACAATTCAGACGCCTTCCCTGTCGGAGTCGCGGCAATGGTCTCCTCCATTTCATCTTGGTCAGTCAGGTTATTGACGTCCTTTAGTTCAGTTGGAGGCCTCGTTTTCGTCGCGTACGTCCGGATACAGTTGTCTTCCTCATGTACGTAAGTGCGGCATGTCCTGCACCACGGAGTGCGACAGTGCTTGTGCTTGTGTACTACCTTCTTGCACTGTAAGGACTGAGGTGAGCGGCCTGGACTGGAAACCAACGCTGGCATTCCGAGGATGTTGATTTGATGCGGGATAGCGTCCACCTTCCTTGAGTGCCATTCTGAATATTCGCGTTGTTGTCTTCACATTCTCAAAGCCTGGTTGCCTTCACTTCTTGCGCACGATTGATTTCACCTTACCGTGCGACTCGAACGTCTTTTGCACAGCTTCGTCGGGAACGCTGACGGGAACCCATTGAACTTTGAATGATTTCTCACTCACATTCGGATCGATGACCAGAGAGGTCTTGCCTTTGACGTTGAGCACTGTCGCATATAGCAGCTTCTCCTTCGCTGCCGCGTTGCGCAGGGTGAGCATCCAAACGTGGTTGTACTGGAAGGCACCGCAGCCGGCCACGTCATTCATGTCAACGACGTCCTTCAGAACGTCGCGAAAGTTGTCGATGCGATACGGTCTTACTGATGGGTCACCATGTAGAAAGACTGAATTAAAAGAATAACGACCTGTTGGCAGCGTAGGCAGGATGATACGGTAGTCCTGGGGAGTCAAATATTCCGAAATACCTGTTGGAACCCGGCTAGGGTAAGTCGTAGAGAACGCTCCGTTGGAACTCATGATTCCTTTACCGCTCGCCTCGGCGTTCGAAAAAAGAATCACTCGGCCACCGATTCACAGCATACATATTTTTGTAATTACAGTGTTTGCAATCTCAACAAAATATCGCGTTTTCATTGGTCCCATGCCGTCCTGGCTGCCAGCACAATGCTCCTCCCATCAGCTGAGATGACTTCGATTTCTTTTAATAGAGAAATCGACCGCGCATCGTTATGCTTTATGAATTTCAAGGATGCTTAGAGCCAACAGAGTGAGTTATCTTCATATTTAGGCGATCTCAGAAATTTCCTTTAGGGCACCTTTAAGAAACACAGGACACGGCAGGCCCCTAGCATATAAGTAGCGCTTTATCGCCAATTCTATTGCGCCATTAGCCGATAAGAAAGCAAAAAAGAAAATACAATCACAAAACAAGGAGAGTGAACATAATAAGCAAAGTACTGAGATTCTTAAGCTGTCAGATATAGGAATTATATATCAGATAAAAAAAAAATCTTTATGTGACTACGGTACACAAAAATAATACGTTATGTTTTTTTTCCTTATCGTCAGCTGTCGCATGACAAAAAAAAAAAAGGCTAGTAGCAGTTCAACAATTAGGAAAATTGAGAATAAAAAGATGCGATCACAAAATAATACAAGATACAGGGAGGTCCAAACCCACCGTTACAGATACATAAGTTCGCAAAATGCTATAATACTAACGCATGTAATTTATTTATCTTGAGTTTTACATCCCTAAGCTAAAACTGGAATTTAGTTCGATAGGATTTGGTGGTGTTGTTAGTAATAGTATGATCAAGTTGGCCTCAATTGATGACACAGCGACGTGACATACTAGCGACGACGCCGTAAATTGACTGCGAGGAATCCACACAACGCTACGAGAAGAGGCATTTGTAAACGCGTGGATGCATCCAGGCCAGTAACGAGGGGAAAATGACTGGTTAAACGAGTCGACCAAATCTCCAACCAGTTAACGACGTGAAGGCGCCGAGGCCAGTGGCAGCGTTCCTGAACATCATCTGCTGAAGGCCGTTACGGGCTACTCAAGCGCCGCGTGACGCCGGCCCCTCCATCAAGTATGTCCTATTTGGAATATGCTGAAATACCCCGAGCTGCTCGTTATTGCGCAACGCTTCGGCTTTCACGTGAGAAACCAGAAAGACGGCGAAACAATCCTCAAGTTCGTCGCAACGCTGACAAAAGCTAGCACCCACGAATTCGGAAAACGACCCTAAATGAAGCCTTGCAAGACCCTTTCGTGTGTCGATTATGTAAAGACAGCATTCAGAAAAAGTGGCTTTTAGAAGAAAACTTTAAATATCCAGACAGCACTCGAAAAGGTCCTAGGCAAGCCGCGTCCTCTTAGTATTATTAACGCGTTACTGCAAATAGACTTATTCCAGAACTCGAAGCGCCTCATCGCGGCGTAATGCCACGTTATGCATTGTGGGAATCAGTGGGAAGCCAAATCCACACGCGCTCCGCTCCTGGCCCACAGGTTCCCAGAATGCAACACGCGCGGTGCCGAATTTATGGAAGTAGTGTATTACTGCGACCGCGAAAACGATGCTGTAAACGGCGATGTAGTTTTCCAAACAGTCCGTGTTTATTTTGGCCTCTAGCACACCCATCCCAGTAATCTTAATTAACGGGTGGATGAGCGCTCAAGTGCAATTAAGAGAGGAAAAAATTGTTTTTTTGAAAGGCGAAGAGGTTAATCAAGCTTAATTATGCTGGCTTGCTACATCGTAATGGGGAAGAGATGTACAGAGAGAAATAAGTAATAAATATAAGCACTCGAAAACTAATAGACCTATAAAATAAAATGAAGGTCCCACATATGAAGTGCATTGTCATATGAATTATTCAGGACATATGCGTCACAGGGAAAAACAGACACTTAACTATGTCCATATGCCCCCCCCCCCCCCCCCCCCCCCCCGAAAGTCCCCGTTCGTCCAGTATGAAGATGATGTATTAAATTATCAATCGCCTTCTAGAGACGCAAACTGTTAAGCCTCTGTGAAATGGAGGATGCCCAAATGCATGTCATCCGCGAAGATGTCATGCATTTGCTTGGGAATTTTTTTGGACAAAATTGATGAGACATATATTGAATAAAACAGGGCTCAAAACACCACCTTGTGTCACTCCGCGGGTCACACTGTACAATTATATGTCTCATTCTAGACTTTACATATAAATGGCACGATTGTCTAGGCACTTTAATATCCATATGAAAAGGAGCCCTGATATATTAATATGAGGCATAGAGTCATGTCATGTCATGTTATGTACACATGAGAATAAACCAATTACATTGTCAAGAGAGTTTCTAGTACATCGGAACCCAGACATACTTTTGGATAAGTGTTTGCTTGTTCAAGGAACCACTCTAATCGTCCCAGTGTCATTCTTTCTACTATTTTGCATACACGAGGATGCGCAACAGGACGGAAATACGAAATATTGAGAATGAATTTTCCCGGTTTCAACACAGGTATGATTCTTGAAATCTTTCAGTTAGCTGGTATGTATCCCAATTTCCAAGAGTGGTTGTACAAATTGAGTAACCTAGTTTCTTTTTTCCGTTTTCACCGAAATGAGCCAAAGCTTCATAGCGTATCTTTTCTGGGCCAGGGGTGGATGGTCGGTTAAAGAGCATAAAGAGCCCATGAAACAAATTTTGGGCTGGGATGAATGACTTTAGATTGAAATTTTACAAATAGCATATCGTTTAGTGGGCCAAAGAAAAAAGGCAGAAAGTAAAAAGCTCGACTTTCAGAGCGAAAGTTTGAAAACACTGCGGACTATTTCGTTCCTCCTTCCCTTCGAGAGCTGCCTTTTCGCTGTGATACATCTGCCTTTTCGCTGTGATACATCCGCGGTACCTAAAGCGCGTCACCATGCCCAGACGCATGTCACACGACACCGGACCTCACTTAATCCCTTCCCCCCTAAGCTGACCGTGCGGTGAAAGCTACGCGCTTGCCGGACCAATCAGCCACCCCCCTTTCATCACCTGGCTTCATTCTCTGCGCGTGGGTATGCGCGAGAGAGCGTGATCACGTGGCAAAAGTGTGGCTGGCCCGACGAGCACGTAGCTTCTACAGCACTGCCAGCTTATGGGTGAACGGAGTGGGGAAAGCAACTTTTGTTCGAGTTTTGAGCGGCGGGGTATTCTTCTATGAGGAGAATGGCTATGTCCGGGTACACAAACGAGGGTCCGAGCAAGCAGGGTCCTTTCCGTCTTCTTGAACTGTTTGGTACGTTGCACGATTTGTGAGTTGAGGAGGAAAGCTGAACAGGAGAAAGTTAAAAAAAAATATTTTCATGATCCCTTTAAGGGCTTTTTCTAGATCACTTCGGCTAAATAATTCATCAGAAGGAGTGGTATTTTGACATGTCGATTTTCGAGCTTTGAAAGTTTTGCTTGCTGAGTGGGACGTCAGTCTTTTGCAGTATTCCTCAGCTGTGGTACTCTCAGGCTGGCTAAGGCTTAATGCTAGCGCTCGAAAAGGCTGGAACTGCTAAGGAGTTGTTTTCCGGCCACGAGCAATAGCCTAAACCATCGAGATTTGTTTCCGAGGGTCAAGAGTTCCACAAAATGTTGTCCAACGTATCCAAGAAAGTTTACCAAAATAACGTCAAATCTTTTTTTTTTTTAACCGTCGTTCTTGACAAATATTATCAATAATCTTCGGGTCTTCTTTTTTTTTTTTTTTTTTTGGGGGGGGGTGTGTGTTGCAGACCAACTACATCGTGTAGTTGGTCAGCCATTTCAAAGTTGTGACGAGTCCCTCGCTGTAGATGAACAATTTAGCCAGTGCAGTACAACCGCTAGCCTTGGGTTTTTAACGTGCACCACGCAGTAGTGATACGCGACCGCAGTCCGGTACGACGCTCATCCAGATCGAAACGGGCAGGGGTGAGAATTGAACCCAGGATCCCTGTGTTCTGCAGCGCGAGCTTTCGCTCCCCATGCTCCGAGCTGGTGTACGCTAGCCCACTCGGCCACTGATCCCCCCTTTCTGGCACGTCGTTTTGATTGGCGACGGAGCACACGCAATCAACCAGTAATCACCATCGATGGCTGTCCTTTCACGTGATATGTTGTAATATTTTGTCGAGACAGAAGTTACATAATTCAAAGGATCTACAAATTCTTAGTTTGTAATATTGTCGCGGGTGGTGACCAATAAACAAGAAATAAACAGGAATAAATAAACGTTTAATGTGGCGAACTTGTGCCAAAAATAAAAGGGTACAAAAGATAATAAGAGAGCGTCGCGGGCGTCGAAGTCGGCGTAACAGCAGAGTCGAACGCTGGGGCGAAAACTGACTCCGCTCGCCTTGCGGAATCCCTTATGTACCCTCGTGGGTTTCTGGATCGTTCGGCGTAGAAGGTTCGGTGTGTAGAACATTCTAACCTCGAATCAGCAAGACGGTTCTCGAATTCACTAGAACATCAAATTACACTGTCAACAAAAATGTGTAGTCGCGGCCAGGAATCGAACCCTGGCCTTCTGCGTGGGAGGCAAGCGCGATAACCGTTAGGCCACGCGCGCGCTGCCTACTTGGCCAGCTGCGGGCGCGGCATTACTCCCCCCTTTAAAAAGTGCATCGCCCCGATGCAACCCAAAAATAAAACGAAGCAAATAAAACAGAACGGTAAACTAAAGGGTCATTTGGAACACATAAGGTCCACAGTCCTATCGAGCGTAATACGGCTTCAGTCGCACGACGTGGACGACCTCAGGTCGTGGTGGGCGGCGTGACGATGTTCGTGTTCCGTCGGGCATCACCTCGTAGTTCAGCTCGCCGAGGCGACGAAGTACCTTGTATGGTCCAAACTACCGTTTCAGCAGTTTCTCACAGAGGCCGCGGCGACGGATGGGCGTCCACACCCACACCCTGTCTCCGGGCTAGAAGTGAACATCCCTGCGACGAAGGTTGTAGCGGCCCGCGTCGACGCGTTGCTGGTCTTGAATCGTGAGTCGGGCGAGCTGGCGGACTTCTTCGGCGCGTTGAGCAACCGCCTGGGCGTCGTCGCTCTCATTGTCAGATGGCTCATGGGGCAGCATTGCGTCCAGCATGGTCGTTACCTTCCGACCATGTACCAGCTGGAAAGGTGTGAATCCAGTGGTCTCTTGAACCGCCGTATTGTAGGCGAACGTGACGTAGGGCAACACCTCGTCCCACGTCTTGTGCTCAACGTCGACGTACATAGAGATCATGTCGGCGATTGTCTTGTTGAGTCGCTCCGTCAGCCCATTGGTCTGCGGGTGGTGTGCGGTGGTACGACGGTGGCTGGTGTGACTGAGCCGGAGAATTTCTTGGGTCAGCTGTGCCATGAAGGACGATCCGCGATCTGTAATCAGAACTTCGGGAGCGCCGTGCCGGAGGACAATGGAATCGAGGAAAAACTTGGCGACTTCAACCGCAGTCCCCGAAGGAAGGGCTTTCGTTTCTGCGTGCCGCGTGAGATAATCTGTGGCGACGATTATCCAACGGTTTCCCAGGGTCGACGGCGGAAAAGGACCAAGTAGATCCATTCCGATCTGCTGGAACGGTGCAGTTGGCGGAGGAATTGGCTGCAAAAGACCTACCGGCTTCGTCGGCGGTTTCTTGCGTCGCTGACACTCGTGGCAGGATCGGGTGTAGTGATGGACGGTTTTGGGGAGCTTGGGCCAGTAATACTTTTCACGAATACGGGCCAATGTCCTGCTGTATCCAAGGTGTCCGGACGTCGGGTCGTCGTGACATGCTTGAAAGATCTCCTCTCGAAAGTCGGTCGGGATTACCAGCAGCCACGGCGAGTTGTTGTCCCCGAAGTTCTCTTTGTAGAGTACACCTTGTCGAATGGCGAAGGTTGGCAGGGCTCGTGAGAAAACACGGGGCACGGTACTCACGCGCCCTTCCAGGTGCTCCATTAAGGCGCGCAGCTCCGGATCGTCTCGTTGACGTCGTGCCATGTCATCGGTGTTCACTGCACCTAGGAAGCACTCGTCGTCATCGTCGTCGCTGCTGCCGGGAGGTGTTTCGACAGGGGCCCTGGACAGGCAGTCAGCGTCGCTGTGCTTGCGTCCCGACTTGTAAACCACAGTCATGTTGAACTCTTCTAGCCGGAGGCTCCATCGAGCGAGGCGTCCTGACGGGTCTTTGAGGTTCGCAAGCCAGCAGAGCGAGTGTTGGTCCGTGACTACGCGGAACGGGCTTCCGTACAAGTACGGACGAAACTTCGTAATTGCCCAGACGACCGCAAGGCATTCTTTCTCAGTCGTGGAGTAATTTCTCTCTGCCTTGGACAGTGTCCGACTTGCGTAGGTGATGACTCGCTCGGTGCCTTCTTGTACTTGAACTAGTACCGCGCCAAGTCTTGCGTTACTTGCGTCAGTGTGAATCTCGGTGTCCGCATCCTGATCGAAATGTCCAAGAACCGGAGGCGTCTGGAGTCGTCGCTTCAGCTCGTCGAATGCTTGCTGCTGTTCCTCGGCCCATTCGAACCTCTCGGCGTCCTTCGTGAGGTTTGTGAGTGGTGCGGAAATCCTTGCGAAATCCCGAACAAAGCGACGATAGTAGGCACAAAGTCCAAGGAATCTTCGCACGGCCTTCTTGTCTGTCGCCGCTGGAAATGACGTGACGGCGCGAGTCTTCTCTGGGTCGGGGCGAACGCCTTCGTTACTAACCACGTGACCTAGAAACTTCAGTTCGTCATAGGCGAACCGACACTTTGACGGCTTGAGGGTGAGTCCGGCGGTCCGTATGGCTTGAAGAACAGCACGGAGTCGTCGCAAGTGCTCGTCGAAGTCGCTGGAAAACACTACGACGTCATCGAGGTAGACCAGACAGCTCTGCCACTTCAGTCCTGCCAGTACGGTGTCCATAACACGCTGGAAAGTTGCTGGCGCCGTACATAGACCGAAGGGCATTACCTTGAACTCGTACAGCCCATCCGGCGTGACGAAAGCTGTCTTCTCTCGGTCCCGTTCGTCGACTTCGATCTGCCAGTAGCCGCTCTTCAGGTCCATCGATGAGAAGTATCGAGAGTGGCGCAGCCGGTCTAACGTGTCGTCGGTGCGGGGAAGTGGGTAGACGTCTTTCTTCGTCACCGCGTTCAGCTGCCGGTAGTCCACGCAGAACCTAAGCGTTCCGTCCTTCTTCTTAACCAGTACGACTGGAGAAGCCCAAGGACTGCTTGATGGCTGGATTATGTCGTCGTTCAGCATCTCTTGGACTTGCTCCTGGATCACCTCCCTTTCTTTGACGGAGACTCTGTACGCTGATCGATGCACAGGGCGCGCGTCGTCCTCGGTAACGATTCGGTGCTTCGCAACGGCAGTTTGGCGCACCCTCGACGACGTCGCAAAGCAGTCGTGGTACTCGGTAAGGAGGTTAATCAGCTGCCGTCGTTTTGGGCCCGGAAGCTTAGGGTCAATGTCAAGCTGCGCTGGCGACTTACTGCCTTGCTGAGGTGGTGATGATTCTTCAGCAATCGCGGCGATTTCGGCGGAGTTCCGAAGTTTCTCGACGTGGCCCACAGCGGCACCTTTTGTGACGTGTTGCGTTTCATTTCGGAAGTTCGTCACGAGGACCACAGTCCGCCCATCCTGAAGTTCAGCTACTCCTCTTGCGACGCCTATTCCTCTTCCCAGGAGCAATTGAAGGTTGCCTTACAGGACAACTTCGCCGCAGGTAGCTGTATCGGCCACGACGGGTACGACAACACTTGATCGCGGTGGCAGGTTCACGTGGTCGGCAGCGACTCGGATGGCGGCTGACGCTGTTTGGGGTTTCTCTGAAGGTGGCACAGGGGTTCGCAGAGTCAATCTGTTTTCACGAAGGTCGATGACGGCGCCGTATTCAGACAGAAAGTCCATGCCGAGAATGACGTCCCTGGCACAGTCTTGTAGAATGACAAATTTCACAGGGCACGTCTCCCCATGGATCTTGACGCGAGCGGAGCATCTTCCGACTGGTGTGATGAGATGCCCTCCGGCGGTTCGTATTTGAGGTCCATCCCACGGCGTCGTCACTTTTCGCAGGCGGCGAGAGAGCCTCCCACTCAAGACTGAGTGGTCCACTCCGGTGTCCACGAGTGCCGATGCGTCGAGGCCGTCAATAACAACGTTTAAGCTGTTGGACAACGTTGCAGGGACGTCGGTACGATGCTGGGCGTCGGTAGAGTGGGAGCGCTCCGGCGTTCTTGGAGGCTGTTTGCTTCCGTCGTTTTCGGCAACGTCACCTCCAGGCGTTGCCGCACTTAGTTTTCCCGGCGACGCAGGGGAGATAGGCTCTCTCGGCGGGGTCGTTGCGCTGGGGACGCTGAACGTCGTGGCGATGGGGAGCGGGCTTCACGGCGGAGAGACGACACTGGGGAGGGCGAGCGTCGGAGGTACTCCTCAATGTCGCGAGGGCGTTCGTCGTATCTTGGGCGCGGGTCGCGAGGGTGGAACCCGCGCAGCCCCAGTTGTCTGTAGGGGCATCGACGGTAAATGTGTCCGGCTTCACCGCAGTGATAGCACAGGGGTCGTCGATCCGCTGTCCTCCGCTGTCGGTCTTTCGTGGCGCTGCCTGTTCTGGGTGGGCGTGCGCCCGATCTTCCTGGCGTCGGGGAAACTGCGGCGCTGGAGGCTCACGTCGGGGTGGCGCGGTGTACGGGTGAGCAGGGGGCGGTGGTCGTCGGGTAGCTGCGGCGTAGCTCAGTGTCGGTTGTTCGGGAGCGGCGTTGACAAGAGCTTGTGGCTGCAGCGCCTTCTCAACTTCTTCCCGGACAATCACGGCGATTGAGGGCGAATCCGGGCTTGCGGCAGCAGGAAGAAGCTTCCTGATTTCCTCCCGCACGACGTCCCGGATGATGTCGAGGAGGTCCGGGCCGGTGCTGCTGGAAGTCGAGAAGGCAGCGACGCCGGGAAGTCGCTGGTAATGGGAGGCCCGTGCTTGAAGGGCCCGTTCGATGTTTGTGGCTTCCTTGACGAAATCTTCGACGGTGGCTGGGGGGTTGCGGACAAGGCCTCCGAAGATGGTCTCTTTCACCCCTCGCATCAGGAACCGCAGCTTCTTCTCGTCAGGAGCGTTTGGGTCGGCGCGGTTCATGAGGCGGAAAACGTCCTCGGCGAAACTTGTGACGCTCTCGTTTGGCCCTTGGCTTCTTGCTTGAAGAAGTTCCTCGGCCCGCTGACGTCGCTGCTGACTGGCAAACGTGCGTTGAAGTTCCGTCTGGAAGTCTTGCCACGACGAAATTGACGCTTCGTGGTTCTCGAACCAGGTGCGTGCCGTGCCTTCCAGAGCGAAGTAGACGTTCTGAAGGCACTGCTCCGGAGCCCATGCGTTATGGCGAGCAACTCGTTCGTAATGTTGCAGCCAATCTTCAACGTCCTCGTGGACCTCCCCGTGGAATGGCGTCGGAGTCCGGGGTGCGACGGGAAGGTATACGACGGCGGCGGCGGACGGGTTCTGCGACGACTGGTTGTCCATCGTCGGCCTCGTTGGCTGCCTGGTTCAGGGTGGCAGAAGTCCGTGTTCCGGGGGTAGACCTTGGGTGCGGCGACTGGATCGGGTCTCGATCTGGTCTTCGCTCGGTCCTCGGGAGGCTGGGTCCGGACTTGCACTGCGGGAATTCGGAGGGGAGCGCTGCACGGGCATGCGGGTACCCCGCACCTCCACCAAAATGTCACGGGTGGTGACCAATAAACAAGAAATAAACAGGAATAAATAAACGTTTAATGTGGCGAACTTGTGCCAAAAATAAAAGGGTACAAAAGACAATAAGAGAGCGTCACGGGCGTCGAAGTCGGCGTAACAGCAGAGTCGAACGCTGGGGCGAAAACTGACTCCGCTCGCCTTGCGGAATCCCTTGTACCCTCGTGGGTTTCTGGATCGTTCGGCGTAGAAGGTTCGGTGTGTAGAACATTCTAACCTCGAATCAGCAAGACGGTTCTCGAATTCACTAGAACATCAAATTACACTGTCAACAAAAATGTGTAGTCGCGGCCAGGAATCGAACCCTGGCCTTCTCCGTGGGAGGAAAGCGCGATAACCGTTAGGCCACGCGCGCGCTGCCTACTTGGACAGCTGCGCGCGCGGCAATATGAGACCGACATTCCGTCTTCATTATTGTGCTTAGTCTTGTCCAGACACTCTTTTTAACCTTGTTTTGTGGAAACGAAGAATGGAACCGATATATTTGAGTGCAGGTGGGAATGTGATCGCTCCCCTATCTGTGAAACATGGTGCGCGCCTATGACGATGATGAAAGTGTAATGCCGAGACAGCTGCTGACAGAACTTGATCTAAAAAAAATGTAGGGCTGCCTTCTTAAGAATGATTAGGTATGATGTTGAGCATCAAAAACAATATTTCTTCCCCGGATGTTGGTCTTTGGGGACCTTCATAAAGGGTGGTGCACATTAAAGTTTCCATTAAGTATATGTGGCGCAAGAGTGCTCGTAATGATTGTATCAAGTAAGCTTCTGTAAAGTTGCGTCCTTGGGTCTATATAGGCAGCAATCACCGTTATGGAAGTATTATTGTGACTAATTGTTGGGCGGCTACATATTCATTCGTAGGATGTGATGTCACAGTGTGCGCTACATACGTCGTCTTTACGTATTGCAAGTATAACTTTACTTGGATATTTTCCTCTTGGGGAATGAAAACTTTCATGTCCAAATAAACGATGTGTGCTGGGAATTCGAGACTCGGAGGTGGCTAATATTGTAAATTTATACTTGTAAATGAACTGACAGAAGTTCGGAAGACGGCTACGTAAGCCACCGGCGTTTCATTAGAAGATAGTTGCTTTAGTACGTCGTTCTTCTGTCCGGAATACTCTGCAAATGCTCCCAATCTACGTTAAAAAAAATGAAATTAGGAGCTTACAATGTTACATAGGACACAAATTTGCAACTACTTGCAGACTTACTTTGAAGTAATTCAGTTGTTTAAAGTTTTACAACAAGTAGTAGTTGCTGTCTCTTTGTGTATTTGACGTAAACTCAGTGTAAACGTAGGCTGGGAGAACAAAAAAATGGTGAGGTGGGCCAGTTGGTTCATTATGGGAAAAGTTTGTGTCGTCGTTTCCTTACTTTGTCCATTTGTGCAATCCTATAGAGACCTAGATCGCACTAGCACTTCCAGTGACATGTCCCGGACGCAGTGCGCCTTGACACCAATGGAACACATTGACATCATTTTGCTCTTTTGTATTGATGACAGACAGGGATGGGCAAAATACATGCAAATATGTATTGAAATACAAATACAAAATACTTCGTCAAAAATGTATTTAATTACAAATCTAATTACATTTCCAAAAAAGCATTTAAATACAAGATACAAATACAACCAAATGTATTTGGTCTCCTCAAAATACTTTTCCAAATACATTCCTCAAAATTTGCGTCAGCGACTTCAGGGCACCTGCAACGGGTTTCTGGGTATCTCATTTTAATTGCACACTCGGGAGTTAGTGTGCGAGGCTCTAGTAACGTAATAGAAATATAATCACAAAAAAATGTAATCAGCTTCGACGTAATAGGTGAAAAAAGAACAGAGCTTCAAGCAGCTTTTTTTGTCAATTACATTTTGGTATAGACCAACAAAGAACCGAGACGACCAAGACGCGCAGCACTAGCTAGAGAATGTTTTCATAGTTGCAACTCGCACCAGTTACGAAAATCTGGACGACCCGCGCATTTAGAATGTTCCAGGCAAAAATACGGATGGAAATTAGGCTGGAAAGCATCACAAGTTGTCACAGGCACTTATTTAGCCAGTCTGCCTGTGAACGTCAATTTCGTCACTATTCTTGCCCTGGACTAGCACCGTAATCACAAAGTCACTAAACGCTTGTGCTTGATTGAGAGACACTGCATTCAGTGCAGAACGTAGTTTTCTTCCTGCTCTGCACAGTGACAATAAATTTGAGGGATGTATTTTCGCCCACAAAATTGTATTTAAATACAATTGTATTTGAAATACCCACGTTTTAGTATTTAAATACATACGTCAAATACATTACCCAATTTATAATTAAATACAAATGCAAAATACACAAAGTATTTGAAATACGTATTTTAAATACTTGTATTTGAAATACTGCCCATCGCTGATGACAGACTAACTATTCTGTTTTTCACCTGATGTCCAGACGCAGCCAACGCAACGAGCTGGTGGGACCAATCAGACAGCATCAAAAGCGCACCATCATGGTGTTCGTCAAGTGTCTGTACGTACTCTATCGTCGCTGACCCAATCATAGATAAAAAGCCAAGTGATTTGCGCTTTTGATGCTGCTTGATTGGTCCCAAGCGTGAAAAAAAAAAAGAAGTCGGAAGAAAGAAACGTGAAAACTGCACGAGAAAAAAAAATATCTTGGAGCGAAACTTCTTTTAGGCAAGGGTGCAACCTTCGGTAATCTTTGTCGAGACTTTGAGGGTATAATTGGCTACAACTAATAACAGCGCGCACAAAAAAAAAAAAAAGAAAAAAAAAGACAAAGGCAGAAATGCACAAGACGAGCGCTGAACTTCGACTGAACGTTTAATGAAAAGAACGCCACCCAATTAAACAATTACACCCTTATCGTATCAACGCTAACGGTGTGGTTAGCTTTGATTGGCGCACTGCGGACAGTAAATGGCATCGCGTCTCAAACGTTCAGGTGTGGATTTATTGGTAAACGGCGTGCTTCTTTTTTAGGCCACTCGTTAAATGCGTAAGTCTGCATTTCAAAACGTGCTCTACTGCTACTGGCTGCATTTCTTTGAAGAGGAGCTTGGGAACAGTCAAGGCGGTTTGTAAACAGCTTTTTTTTTTTTTTTACCCCTCGTCTTTCCCAACATTTTGTTTGTTGGAAAATAAAGAAAATTATAAATTATTATTAAGTTTGTCCGCTCGTTGCGCACCTCGTGCCTTTGTTCACCTCCCCAAATGAGCCCAGGTATATTTGTACCCTTCTCCCCCCGGCCCAAGCTCAATTAATGACAGCGCGTGCATGACTGGCTCGTCATCGCACGTTCTATGGGCGTGTTGGCCGTCGATTCGCGTGCCCCTCCTTGCGTTTGTAAACTACTTTGTAAAACACTAGAAAGTTTTAGGAAGCCGTTTTTACGCATCCGATACGGTACTATGGGCCCTCCGGTACGAACTGCGCATGTGCAAGTCTTATGCGGTAGCACATGCACAGTCCGTTCTAGAGGGCCCAACATATACCATATCTGATGCGCAAAAACGGTTCCCTAAAACTCTCTACACTTTCCCCGTAAACGCTTCGGGTTAGCGACGCTTTCTAGAAGCGTTACTTTCAAGCCCGTTTGATTTCACTTTTGTGGCTGAAAGGACGAGAACGACAGGGCGTGTCGTTCTAACGCCCGTCCTCCTCCTGCACGCTCTCCATGCCTTCCACCGTGCCTTGGCTACGCGCGTGTGCTCAAGGCGTATACGAGACGCCGAAGCCTTGTGGAAGGTATAAGCTTGCGCTGAACAACTGAAGCTCCTCCTTGCCCTTCTCACGTTGCCAGAGACTATAGAAAAGAAATAGCCTTGAATTACGAAGTAGTCTCGAACGGGCCGCTATTCCTTTTTAGCCGAATGAGGATAAACGATTTGACCTGTTCTAACGAGCGATATCGCAAGCCTGCCCTAGTTCGAGTTTGAACAGGTTCGACCTTTTCGAACTTTTTGACGCCAAGTTCGACAAAATGTAAACAAAAGTCAGATTTTTTTTTTTTTTTTTAATGCGCGACATTTATAAACAGGCTTAGCGAAAGTAAGGTGCAATATTTCTTAGGCTCGTTGTCTCAGATCAATAAACGAACTATTGTATAGAGCAGTGGTTCTCAGCCATGGATCTGTCGGGGACCCCTTGCGGACCGCTGGCAGTGATGGGGGACCCCTTCCAGCGGGGGGGGGGGGGGGGGGGGGGGGGGGGGGGGGGGGGGAGCATGAAACAGGTGCCTTTTATTGCTACGTAGCAGAAAAACATAAAACAAAGGTGCCATATCACTTCATTTTGGTCAGTTCATCAAAACGTGCCAACTGAAAAAAACAAATTTTGTTGAGGGTCTCGCGGACCCCGATTTGAGAACCACTGGTATAGAGCATTAAAAGTTATATATAAGCTTGCATTTATATTGTGTAAACATTTGCAATCAGTTTATAAAATATATAAACCTGTTTTATAAAGTTGTTGGTTCTCAAATTTTTCCTTTTAGTGTGTAAGAGATGGAAAACATGGTCGACAAGCCGAACTCTGTCGAATATCGCGAAAAGACTCGAAGGTTCGCCGAACGAGTCGAACCTGAGATTTGATAGGGGTTCGCGACAGTTCTGACCTGATCGAGGATGAGCTGTGGTTTGTGCACAACATGTTATTGCAACAGTTTGTCTGAGGCGTTCTCGAGATATTATTTACAGAGATAGAGACGCGTAATAAAATAGCAATTTTGTTGTCAAGGTCTTTCCTTTACAGGACCGATGTAGGTGCCATCAGAATTATACGCCACGAAAAAAGAGAAACGCCAGCGTCGATTATTTATCGACATCTATATTTAAATTGCGAGGGGATAGCTACGCAGTGCTCAGCAGAAGAGATCGCAGCATTGACAAGTGCGGAGAAGATGGCCCGCGATAAACGCCCGGTTTGACGTAAACCCCAATACGTCAACTGCGTGATATATAAAGCTGAACTGGGCGGGTACCGTGTGAAACTAGATTAGGTTTGCTGTGCAAAAAGGGAACCAAATATGCAACCCCGAGGTTGTATTTGGACGCAGTCCCAGAGATCTATACGCGATGACTGGTTTGCGTTTATTATGTGCGGTACATAATAAACACAAACCAGACATCAGCTATGTCGTTTGCCTCAATGCGAGCTCGTGCATCAACACCGAGGCATCACGATCGAGCTGCGTAGATCAGTGTGATTGCGTCCAAATACAACGTCGGGGATGCATATTTGGTTGGCTTTTTGCAAATCCAATCTCGTTTCACACGGTACCCGCCCATTTCAGCTATATATATCACGCAGTTGACGTACTGGGGCTTACGTCAGACCGGGCGTTTATCGCGAGTCATCTTCTCCGCACTTGTCAATACTGCGATCTCTTCTGCTGACCACTGCGTAGCCATCCTCTTTAAATTTAATTATACTATATGTCGATAAATAATCGGCGATGGTATTTCTCTCTACTCATGGCGTATAACTCTCTGATGGCCCCGACATCGGCCATGCAAAAGGGAAGACCTTGAGAACAAAATTGCTATTTTATTACGCGTCTCTATCTCTGTAACTAATCTCTTGAGAAGACATCAGACAACTGTTGCAATAACTCCAAAACCTTAATAACTTCCGAGAGAGAAAAAAAACTACTAAGGACAAAAGAAGAAAATAAACAGATGAAGAATCCTCCTCCGCCCATGCAATTAAAAACAGTCACACATCCAGAGAACAGACAAATACCATTCGCGTTAAGTAGCGCCACTTGTACCCGCTGCGGCCGTCTTGAGAACTTTGGCTCCCTCCGAAAGTATGCGGTAGGTCGTTCCAGGTGAGCAGAAATGAGAAAATAAAGCTGCCGTGACAAGGTAGTGCTTGTTTCTCAAGTTAAAAACTGTACTCTATTGGGCAAGTGCAACGATAGAAATGGTAGACAACGGTAGCAGCTGTAATAATCACCTTGTGTGTATCAAGCAAGGAGGTTATAATGGGCAGGAGGTGGCGTCCCTATAGGCTCCTTGCACTGACGTCACATCGCACACTTTTGAACACCAACTAAGAGGAGGAGAGGGAAGCTGCTTTTGTAAGAATTTTGAGCGACAGGTTAATCTTCTATAATCATCTGGGGGGAGAATAGCGACGCCTGTACAAATCCGGGAGGTACAAAGGAGGGTCCTGATAAGAGGGGAGCTCCTTCTTCCCCTCTTCTTTGGAGGGCAACGGAAATGACGTCCTGTGCAAGGAGCCTATCCCCAATGCATGGAGCGAAGTGTAACGGAAGTAGGCGTGGCCACGAGCCGCAACGAACATTTCTTGACCAATGGGAAGCCTAGTGCGTGGGCGCCACCATTAATTTCGGTGCAAACAACCGCGTTGCCATGACATTTCCGTGGCAACGCCATTGTGTGCACCGAAAGTAATGGCGGCACCCACTGTTATTTGAAACAGCGCTTAACGGGAGACTTTTAAACCGGTATGGTCGGAATTGGATGAGATTATTATAAACGAACGCCTGGTTGGCCCAGCAGAAAGTAAGTGACTAGAATTGAGACGGCTCTAGACGACGCACCCTGAAGGACTTGGCGGTGCGCAACGCATTTTTTAATAAACAGCAGCGGTTCTGTGTCTGAACGATAACTTGCACTCTTATATTACAGTGTTTCAACACGCGTAAAATTTAATAGCGCGGGGCGGGTTTACTACCGTTGAACGAACGCTGTTTTATCGAAGCTCGTTTCAGTGGAAGAAGTGCGTTTTAAAGAAGCACAGTTTAGAGAACACGAAAGCTAGGCTTCTAAACTAGCTAGGCTAGGCCCTCTTCGAGTTTTCATATAGAGCATATGCGATCGCGGTCTACCTTTCAAAGTACGATTTTCACGAGCCCGTGTTCGATACGATGCTTATCCAGATCAAACAAGACAGGGTTTGATCTCACTAGATATGTAAATACATTTACTCACCTGATACTTCAAAACAGAGCTTGAATTATTCTTCTAGATGGGGATAACTTTCTCTTTAGTTGGATTCGTGAAGCTGCTTGTCGTTGTTCCTTATAAACTCAAACTAACGTGTCTTACCTCTATGTATACGGAAGACCTCGACCTTTCGTTCGTGCTACCATCATTGTATAGAATTCGATGTAGATCTAGTTGAGAGTGACGAAGAGCGAAAACAGCTTGTTATGTGTTCATATTTTATTGTTCGATTCCAGCACGCCACGTCTCAAGCCAAATAGTGGCCCCGCGCAGCTCGCTTCGTAAGCTTAGAATGCCTAGATTTTAGGGAAGTTGCAACTCAAACTGAATCGATTTTGGGTTGATCACGTACTTTCTGAACGAAGGGAGTCTCTACGCTCAGCGCCTTGTCGCGCTGCTTATCGTAGTCGTACGCGGGCAGATTTCACTGTCCACTGCGTACCGCACCAGCATTTGGCGTTTTGGGACACCTGCGTTTGATTCCTATGTTGTTATTATAGTACGTTTCATCGTAGGTCCGAGCGGTCCGAGCGGAGCCGGAGCTTCGAGCACGAGCATACAGCTTTGGACAGTGCACAGATCGCACGAGCGCGCATGCAAGCCAAGAGCGCACAGAACAACGGGCTCGCGCTTCCAGTTCTGACTTCCCTCGCACATAATATGGAACTAAGTATAAACACTCACGCTGCAAAGCATTTGCATCGTGGACGCCCACGGCGGACGCCGACCGCATCGAAAACTAGCCTCGTGAAGCACACGCCGGAGCAGATTAGAAAGCAGACGAACCGCCGGTGCGCTACCCCACGGCCTCGGAACGGGTGCGCAAGGCAGTCTGGGATTAAACGCCTCTTCCGGCTTCACTCAGGCTGACGTCATGCCGGGTCCTGTCTGTTTAAACGTCCTTGGTATCAAACCTGCTCGTAAGCATCGGCCTTTTCAATGGTAGTGAAAATATATATCGAGTCGTTTGTGACGAATGAATACTCGTGACTCGTGAGAACTGTTAATCTGCAAGCCATGTTCAATTTGTATGGTTTTGTATTCTTTCAGTGTTGCACAGTCAAGTATATTAAATCAAGTGCATATTCCACTCATATATTACTCTGCGACTGTTGAAGCACTGGAACGGGACGGTGGCTTAGAACGTCTTTTACTCACTCCACCATTTCAGGCTTTTCTAAATAAACATTAAATTATTCATTTGTTCAAATATTGATCGCTGAGGCAACTGTAGATAAGGTCTGGCACTAGAGACAATTAGCACAGTATCCCGTTGCTGAAAGTCATTAAAACTCAGAGTCGATCAAACAATGTAACTTGAACTTTGAGTCCACGTTATTGACCGACGAAGGTTTGTTGAAGGAAGGTTGCACTCACTATAGATAAGAAATTTGAAACTAGAGAAGCCTACCTTATTATATAGGTACTGAAAAGCAAAGTGTGCGTACCGTGAAGCATTTCGCTCGTTTCCCTGGAAAACTGCAAACATGCATGCCAGGTATTGGTTAAGGACGGTAGGGCACTGTGTGCCGTGCGCGGTCGCCATAAGGCAATCGACCGTTTATAATTAATCAGTGAATTAATTTTATTGAAATGTTTTAACGACAAAGAAGGCATTTGGACGAACCTTATCTCGTCGTCCTCAGCGGTAGCGAATGCCATCGGCGGATGTTTCTTTGCGCCAGAGTTTGTAGTTCCCGTGGTAACCGCCAGGGAGTGCCACTGTGCCTGGCACTTCGCAGAGCCAAGATCGAAGAGAGGGTCCATGTCAAAACTATTGGGAGCGTCTGCAGTTCAATGGCGGACACCTCCTGCGGCGATCGGTCGCAAGTGCGCATGGGCTGCGTTTTCGCGAGGCGAGGAGGAAAGCAGCAGGGCAACGCTTTCGTCACCTTCTTGCAGTTCGTATTGCAAACGGGGCCCATAAACCACGTGACCTTGATCGAGCAGTTGGAAGCTGTCGGTAATACAGGCTCTCTGACACTTCGCCGCGAGAGCAATACACTTCCTGGTCGCCATAGAAGAGAAATGAGGGGTGAACTCAGAGGAGAGAAGGAAAAGTTCTGATATTTGCGCCATGCCACGGCATCGACTTGTATCCGTAACAAATCTCGCCTTCGTGAGCTTATACCCCGAGGTACCCAAGACATTCACGGATATATAATCTAGGACTCAGGGCGCGCTTATTTCTTCTTTTATCGTATTATAGGTGAAAGATTTTCTTAGTGATAGTTCGCAGGTGCTTCGAGGCTCTGCGCCAAAATGGTCAGCATGTGATTGGTGCGTGGTTATCATAGTAGGTAACGACGATATGCCTATAGTGAAATGTAGGGAACATTGACTTCACGGGCATACAATGTCCAGTCGTTCGTGAGCTCGGCTCTTCGAAGTATTAGAGAGTTTTAGTAGATCGTACGCTGTGGAAGGCGAACCCAGCGGGGGCGTGCTCAATCTATGCTCCGAAGGGTGACGCACAAGCTCCAGCTAGCAAAGCGAAGCTTTCGCGTATCATTTACTAAAAGTCCCTATTGTTTCGTTGAGCGGTTGACGAGGGATCTGAGAACTCCAAAGCGTTTCTGATCGATTAACGAACTTCACAGGTTTATTAAAACCAATCTGCTTTTACCATCATTTTTTTAAGCGGATATCTGGTTTTACTTGTGTTTACCTTTTCATGAATTCTTAAGACAAAACAGGTTGCTTTATTTTTATTTATTTTTGTTAACGTTCGCGTAATTGTTTTCCGCTTTCCTTCCTTAGCTGGATATATTCTTGACCACTTTTTCAAACACGCCTGATTTTTAATTCTTGACTCATGTAACAATAACTAATAATGGGTTTTTCCAGGGTTTTAATAGACGCCACTTACTTCAGACTGCCATTTCCCTACAGTGCACAAAATGTAAACACAGCAAACAAACGGCAACCAAACCAACTTTTTCAAATATTATTTAAAAGAAAAAGAGGAAACGACAAAACAACGCGAGTTTCTTGACAATAAAAAAAAACGAGAAAGAAATAATAAGACAAATGAAACCTATTAAAATGTTATCTACAAGGACGCGCGGTGTTCTGTCAACGACCGTCACCGGTCGTAAACTACTGAAATACAAAAAGGAAAAGGAAAACAATTTCCTCTCCACGCTCTGTGCATTTTTGGTACCCCTTGACCAAATGCACTCATGCACTTTCGCTCGCATAAAATCATCGAGTTAAAAAAAAAACCAAGCCACGAGCTCAGACAATAGACGTATGCCCTTGACATGAGTTTACGAGCAAGCGCAAAGCGTACCTACCACCTTGCCAACGCTAAAAATGACAACAACGAAAAAGAATAGCCGTATGACTGTTTTTTGCAAAACTCGCAAGGAGCAAATCGGTGCGTAGAAAGATTATTGGAGGGCTTTAGTAGATCGCCGCGATAAGCCCGATAACGATATCTGATATCCCGATCACGCTTTTGCGCATGCATCGTGTCAGTAGAGAGTTTTAGTAGATCGTTCCCATGACTCTGATAACGATACCCGATACTCCGCCACCGCCTCCCTTGCGCATGCATAGTATCGTTATCGGGGCCATCGGAGGTATCAGAACGATCTACTAAAACTCACTATTATCGAGTATCGTTGTCGGGGGCATCGGAACGATCTACTCAAACTATATCTGATACTCCTTTCGAAAGACTGGCCTCTGTTAGCAGCTATGGAATCCCTGCACAATGGCGGGCTAAAACCGCAAATTCACGGGCCACTTTATGCGTCTGGTTGAATTAAAAGTCAGAAACACACCCACACAAAAAGGTGATGAGCGCAGTGACGTTGCACTTTTGACGCTGCATGATTGGCTTGTCGGCTCCTAGCGTTGGCCGCGCACCCCATCTTCTGGAAGGACGTGCACTCTGCACGATGTCAGTTGTTCCGCCATTGTGCAGTGGTTCCGACCTTCTAATAATCCGTATGTCGAGCGAAAAAAAAAAAAGCACATTTTTTACTGAAAGTTTTGTGGGAGAGACTTCGCTCACCAAAAGCCAAGCTCCACTGATGCAGAACCGTAAGTTGCGGAGGTCTCTCGAAACTCTGATGAAGGGGTATCGTATTAGGTGCACACAAAACCGAATGGAGTACGCGGGGCGTGGCAAGTCAAGGGCATTTTCATATCGCTCCTCGGCCAATGAAATTGCTCCACTAGTGGATAATAATGCCGAAGAACAAATCACCTATCAGGGTACATGAATGTAATAAGCCAGTGGCTATAGCAGAGTGGAAATCGAAACATCCGCTATTTTGTTCACCATAAAATCGACGTCAACATAATTTTTCTTCCTCCCTCGTCATGGATACTCAACAAGTCTTGAATCTGGAAAAATCAGATAATCTCGTATTGCAAGATTTATGATTGTGGTTTCACCTACGACAGAGTTGTCGTGGAGGTCGCAGTTCACAGTAAAATCAATGTGTGTGTGTGTGCGTGTGTGTGTTTGTGTGTGTGTGTGTGGGGGGGGGAGGGGGGGGGGGGGGGTCCGAGACCCTCTGAAACCGAAAAAACACGATCGATCTAACGGTGTATATAATAGGTTAAATATAGACGCACGTGTTTCGTGGTGTCCCGTTTTGTTAGAAGAATAGGTTAGAGTTTTAGAATAGGGGGCCCCAACGCTTTGGGGAACCCAACGCTTTGGGGTACCCAACGCAACGACACCTCACGCAGCGTGCTTATAGAATAGGGTTTGTGACGACGCAACGCGGCACGCTCGCCTTTTTCGCGTGCAGCGCCATTGTGGACAACGAACTAACTTCTTAACAGTGAAAAATTATGAAAACGTAAAACATTTGCGCTGAAACGACACTTGATTGTGGCTTGCGGTTGAAATAATAGGGACGGTAACACCAGTTGGAACGGCACAGCAAGACCTATCTGCCGACCGTCTCTGAATCAGGAGATTTACTTCTCTGGTCACAAGAAAGTGCACGCCCTCAAGTACCAGGCTATCATGTGAGCCAATGGAATTATCTGCGAACTCGACGGGGCCATTCCCCGGTCGCAGGCACGACGCTGGTAGGTGTAGCTTGCTTTTAGCCCATCCTGTAGCTGAAGCAGCACGACAGTTAGAGAGAGTTTTATAATAGGGGGTCCCAAAGCTTTGGGGCCCCAAAGAAATAGGGGCTCAGCACTGCGCATGCGTAGAACCCAAACTTCGTTTGGGGTTTTGGGTTGGCTCGCGCCCCCAACGTGAAATTCGAGAAATAGCGTGGGGCCCCCAATTGCTTGGGGCCGGGTTGTATATCGGCAAACATGGCGGCGCCCTTTCCGCTCGCTTCGGTGCGAATTCGTCGTGGTCGCTGCAGATTCTGGCCGTTCTTAAGCCTAAACATACCTCGTAACTGTTGACATGGCGACGTATTGCTACTCCGTGGCTAAAAACTCGTTCACACAGACCTTTTTTTTTTTTTTTTTTTTTTTTTTTTTTTTTTACGTTACGTTACGAGAAGTCATTGGGAAATCTGTGCTTCGTATTGAACTGTGCCAGCAGCAGGTCGACCCGGTCGAGGATGGCCCGCGTTGAGAATTCTCTTCCGATTGTTTCGGAGACCCTTTCGGCAATTGAAGTCCATCTCCTGGAATCCTGGAATGGGTTAGTGGCGTACACTTCGCGTAGCACATAAATGTCATCGTCGATCGAGAAGCGAACGCGCGCGGGAGCCTTCTCTTCCGCCATTTTCTTCTGACCTTGGATCGGCCTAAACCCGTTCGGCCAGCCCGCTTTGGGTGTAGCCGAAACAATCCAATCCGAAGCGCTCGAATTGGGCGCTTGTTCTCGTAGTAACATAGAGAGTTGAGCTAGTTGGTACTTAGGAGACATACCTAAAACAGCGCACAAGCACAGGAGGAGGATTACAAAACACAGGTAGGGGCGCTCACTCCCAACTTATGTATTGTGAAAAAAAGAGAAAGAGAAAGCTTCAGATATGAAGTCCACGTCACCCACGTTGTTGTTTTTCTTTCCTCTTTTTTCTCATCTTTTTTTCGTCGTGACCTTATAATGTCAGCTTTCTCCTTTTCTACTGCAACTTAGTAATGTACCGGTTTTTATTCTTTCTTCTTTTTACCTTGTGGGTGCGCGTGGGCTTCATGTCTGAAGCTTTCTCTTTCTTTCACAATACATAAGTTGGGAGTCAGCGCTCTTTTCCTGTGTTCTATTTTCTTCCTCCTGTGCTTGCGCGCTGTTTTAGGTATGGCTCGTTCTCGAACTTTTTGGGCGTTCGTGTGCGCTTTGACCATCTGCAGCCGAAGATTTAGGCCTTCAGCTATGCCGAGACTGAGACGAACACGAGCGCGCATACTCTGCGAGCAGCTACACTATTTAGATCTGAGCTGGAGCGACTTTGAAGTCTTGAAATACTTGTTTTCAAGATGCAGGTATCGTGCCACGAACGAAATCTACTCGGAGCCACGGAGTAGCAATACGTTGCCATGTCAACGGTTACCGCGTATGTTTAGGCTTAGAAATGGCCACAGTCAGGGACGATCTTTAAAATGGGGCGAGCCCACCGCTCATTCTTTGTGATTTGAGCGAGATAAACCAAAGCGAAAGTCGGTTGCACTATTCATTGGCATTGAAATTGGCTAATACTGCAGCGACCATGACGAATTTGCTCCGAAGCGAGCGGAAAGGGCAGCGCCATGTTTGCCGACGCAACCCGGCCCCAAGCAATTGGGGGCCCAAGCGCCAACCCAAAGCCCCAAACAGAGTTTGGGTTCTGCGCATGCGCAGTGGTGAGCCCCTATTTCTTTGGGGCCGCCAAGCTTTGGGGGCCCCTATTCTAAAACTCTCTAATAAACAGGCGAGCTGGTTAACGTCACCCATGATTCTAACCGGAGACGACGGACGACAAAGACACCAGGGACAAACACGCACGAGACGGGTGTGTTTGTCCCTTGTTCCCTGATCGTCTGTCGTCTCCGGGCAGAATCACCTGTCTCATTCTGTGACGCTAAGAAAATGGTGTTTATAGTGCGTGGTCCTTTTACCGGGAGTGGGAAAGGGGGGAGCTTCGTATGGACACCGAGTATTTTGTTATGACGAGATTATGAGTACATTGCGTATGTCGCCTCGCATACACCAGTGATCACGATCGATGTATCCGTGCAGACCTGACAGTCACCTGTAATAGAAAAACTGGGTGGTTTATTTAGGAACAGTTGTAATAACGTACATTGGTACAAACTCGGAAAACTTGGGTGCAAGGCGGATGCCCATCCGATTGCCTAGATGGTGTCGGTAAACACACAATATGGCGGATGCTTGAAGAAGGTGATGTCCATCACACTAATGCTGACGTTAACACACTTTATGTGTGTTTGTGTCTGTGTTTGTGTTCGCACGTGCGTGTGATTGTATATATATATATATATATTGTACAAGACACAAGTGCGCCCCTTTGGCTGTTGGTAAGCTTAATTTTACGGCACGCTGCTGTACCGTGTGACGGTCTATAAACTGGATCACATTCGATCCATAAATTTGGTTAAAGCCGGTTTTCACATACATTGCAGCGCTCCATCAATAGAGAGTTTCAGTAGATGGTTCCGATGACTCCAATAACGATACCCCACAATCCGCCGCCGCCTCCTTTGCGCATGTATCGAATCATTATTGGGGATTGTTTTCCGGGGGATAGGAGGTATCGAAACAATTTGCTAAAGCTCTCTAATACAAGAAACATCGCTGATGCAGCGCGGACTTGAACATAACTTAGCACTGATGCCGTACTGTATTAGCAATGCATCAGTGATAAAACGCGAGGTCAGCGTTGAATCAGTAAGGTCAGTGGTATTGCCAACGGATCAGGATCTACGGTACTGAAATCTCTGACCTCTAATAGTAATTAACGTAGGATCAGACAAAAGAAAAAACAGAACTACATCTATAATTGCGCCTGGATAGAAGCTGGACATACCGGCAAGCTGCAAAAGGAAAAAAAAAAAAAAAAAAGAATGACTCGTAGCGTGTTTTGAAAGACGAGGTCATTGCTGCCACTTTTCCTGCTACGAGTGTACGCAAGTTCACCTCGGATGAGGTGACCGCTTCGACCAGTTTGCCTTTGAAGAATTCGCCTGCGAAGATTGGGCTTTGTCGTGTGTTTCGACGATTGGGTGTTTCTCATGTTCTACGAGGTAGTGACTTCGTCACGCGAAATAGGAAATATCGGAGCACATAAAATGGCGCTGTACAAATATAAATCATACTCCGACCTGGAAAAACAACATTCGACGAACATTCACTTGCGGTTTTTTTTTTTTGTCGTTTTTGTTACAATCAATTGTTTGTAACTATTACTTGTAATGTTCGTAACGCGTTACAAGCGTTTGACTAAAGTTATTATACAGGATGTTCCACGTAACTTGAGCCAAAAATTTTGGTGCATTTTAGGAAGACGAAATCAAAGGAATAAGTTTGTCCAATGTTAAGAGCAAGTCAGGCTTTTTTGTTTTATTTTGCCTAATGCAACAATTAATTAAAATTAATTAATGAACTTTCGAAATATTCTGTTTAGAGCAAACGTTCCATTGATAACCTTGTACAGCGTCCTCAAGAACATCTATCTCAGTGGTTCCTATTAAGAAACCTCTAACACGGTTAGTTTTACCGGCTTCAAAAATATCCCTTGAATTGCGAGAAGAAAAAAACACGTGACGTTGTCAGCTTTGTGTTGTAGCGCTCTCAACCGTGGCTTGAACGAACTAGGCCCTCATGCTCGAAAGGGCACTGGTAACAGGGCTCTTTTGACAGATTCGTGCTATACTTCGTTTCACCTTAGGTACGAGCGCGGCCGATTTTATAAGCCGAAGGGCCAGTCAAAAAGTGCAGCGTCATGGCGGGCTCTCTGCGCTTGACAGGACTATACTTCGTTTCAGCTTCGGTCCGAGCGCGGCCGATGTTATGAGCCGAAGGGCGAATCAAACAGCGAAAGAGGCACAACGTCATGGCGTGCTCTCTGCAGTTGATAGGACCAGCCGGTATTCGCCGTCTCTCTGTGCGTGCTGCTCCACCGGCTAGTCTTATCAAGCGCAGAGAGCACGCAATGACGCTGCGCTTTTTGCGCTGTTTGATTGGCCCCTCGGCTCATAACATCGGCCGCGCTCGGACCGAAGGTGAAACGAAGTATAGGAGCACGCACGGAGAGACGGCGAATACCGGCTGGTCCTATCAACTGCAGAGAGCACGCCATGACGTTGTGCCTTTTTCGCTATTTGATTGGCCCTTCGGCTCATAACATCGGCCGCGCTCGGACCGAAGCTGAAACGAAGTATAGCGAGCAGGGATGGGCAAAATACATGCAAATATGTATCGAAATACAAATACAAAATACTTCGTCAAAAATGTATTTAATTACAAATCTAATCACATTTCCAAAAAAGCATTTAAGTTCAAGATACAAATACAACCAAATGTATTTGTCTCCCCCAAATACTTTTCCAAATACATTCCTCGAAATTTGCGTCAGCGACTTCACGGGCACCCGCAATGGGTTTCTGGGTATCTCATTTTAATTTTGCATCGCACACTCGGGAGTTAGTGTGCGAAGCTCTAGTAACGTAATATAATATTAATCACAAAAAAAATGTAATCAGCTTGGACCGTAATAGGTAAAAAAAGTACAAAGATTCAAGAAGCCTTTTTTGTCGATTACATTTTGGTATAGACCAACAAAGAACCGAGACGACCAGGACGAGCAGCACTAGCTAGATAATTTTTTATTGTTGCAACTCGCAACGACCCGCGCATTTAGAATGTTCCAGGCAAAAATATGGATGGAAACCAGGCTGGAAAGCATCACAAGTTGTCACAGGCACTTATTTAGCCAGTCAGCCTGTAAACGTCGATTTCGTCACTATTCTTGCCCTGGACTAGCACCGTAATCACAAAGTCACTAAACGCTTGTGCTTGATTGAGAGACACTGCATTCGGTGCAGAACATAGTTTTCTTCCTGCTCTGGACAGTGACGATAAATTTGATGGATCTATTTTCGCCCACAAAATTGTATTTAATTACAATTGTATTTGAAATACCCACGTTTTAGTATTTAAATACACACGTCAAATACATTACCCAATTTGTAATTAAATACAAATGCAAAATACACAAAGTATTTGAAATACGTATTTCAAATACTTGTATTTGAAATACTGCTCATCTTTGATAGCGAGTAATACCCCATTCACACGGCCAGTATAAAGCTACTTTTAATATGGGTTCCTTTGCAATCGGCGAATGGGGCCGCTCTATTGGGTCGCGGGCACTTGTCATGCGCGGTGGATCGCAAACTGATTCACCGCTGGCCATAAAGGTCCCTTAGCTAAGGGAACCTTTACAACCGTGTGAATGGAGTATAAGTGTAGCTCCGCTGCGTCATTACCAGTGCCTTGGCTTTGCATGGAGCGTGAAGTCACGTGTTATTTTTCCGTAATTCCTGGGGTTTTTTCGATTCCCAGAAAAACGAACCACGCCGCATTCACACTGGCCACTCAACCGCATCCGCTAAGCGGTTGGGAACCCGGTTGCTTCAAGATGCAATGCAAATTCACGCTCAGTTGATGATGAAAACGAGCGGCTCCGCTTCGCGGTTGCGATTCGAACGCCAGTGTAAATGCAGCCTCAGAGGTTCCTTGATAGAAAGCACTGAATGAGGTTTCCGAGTACGCTGTTGAACTTTACAAATGGAACTTTTGCTCTAAATATAATATTTTAAAAGGTAATTAATTAATATCAATTATTTCATTAAGCGAAATATTGAAAAGTCACCTGAGTTGCTCTAAACAAAGGACAAACTTATTTCTTTGATTTCGTCTTCCTAAAATGCACCAAAATATCTATAAACATTGGTTGAAGTTACGTGGAACACTCTGTATAGATGCCGGAACACGGAATGCCTACAACCGCAGTAACATTGCTTATTCGCGGCGAGACGTTTTTTTATCGCCGACTGGTGGAATTTTTTTCACAACCCAGACTTCAACTTCCCCAGCCAGTGCAAGCACGTGCAATACCAAGCCTCTGTGCACTATGAAAATGAAAACCTAATCGTTGGTAGCACGTGCAGTACCCACAGTGAGGAAAACAGGCGTTCGCTGCAGGCATGATGGTAAAACTATCTGCGGATGTGCCTCAAGTGTGGTCTAAGTGTGTCTTCAAACATTCTTTTGTATATTATATTAGCACTGCAACCGCGGCCCTACATTCCTTGCCCTGTAGAAAAACAAAAAAAAACGAATTCAGTACGGATAAATTTAATTAATGGCCGAACGAAGTAACATGTTACAGGCAACGGCGTTACTTATACACCAACTCAACTCTGTTACGTCACGCCGCGGTGGTGGCGCTTTGGACGCACTTCCGGTGCGGGGGTGTGGGCGGAAGTCACCGTGCGGGACGGGCACTCCTTTGTTGTTTTGGAGAAAAGAACAGACTAAAGCCTGTTTTCTCGTCAAAACGCCGCCACTGGGGCTTTACCAAAAGAGCTCGAAAAGGTGTGAGTGTGTTTTTTTTTTTTTTTTTTTATGTGTTTTCTGCCGGCTGGGTTCGTCCAGAACGTGGATAGTTGCCGTGAAAAGGGAAAAAACGCGAACCACTTCAGTGCGTCTTCAGATTCCAACGGCCGTCTGATCGTCCAAACTGTCGTGTGTTCTTTTAAACGACAGCGGCCAGTAGACTAATCATTGCGATAACAAGTAAGTGCAGGCCTCTTTGGAGTAAGTAGGCTAGGTATATGAACAGTAGACACAAGAAGAGGTTCATCATTGCTACCAGCGACCATCACCTACTTGTTATGCCCGATTCAATTGGTCCGATTCTGCTTGCGATTTTTGGTGTCGACGTCGAGCATCGCAGCTATCGTCCACGGTTTTGCAGCTGAAGCGTGTAACGGTGTAACGAGCATTGTTAATTTAGAACAGGCCACTAATGTAGTAAGACACTGCTAGGAAGAAGCAGAATAAACAAATTCCAACGCGAAAAAGAGCACGGGGACTCCCCATCGACACCGACAACATCACATTCCAATGATTTTTTGCTGCGCGACGCGGCACTTCTTGCCCCCACCCCATCGCGCATGCGCGGCGCCGGTGGTGGGCCGCTAGAGGCGCTCCCGTTTGTAAACATATGAGTTGGAGTCAGGCACGTAGCCAGGGGAAGGCCCATGGGGCCTGCCCCCCCCCCCCCCGAAATCTTCTATTTTGCTGGGACCTCGTCTCCCCCTTCCCCCTCATACAGCATTTTGTCATGGGCGCCCCCCCTCACCCCCCCCCCCCCCCCCCCCGAAACAAAATCCTGGCTACGTGCCTGGTTGGAGTATAGTTATTGTAACTATACTCCAACCAGGCACGTAGCCAGGATTTTGGGTGCCAGCGTGAGCTTTGACACACTAACAACGGCATCGTGGCAATGTTCTCCGGAGCGAACCCAAGGTACAAAGAGCGGACGTGGGACAGGTCACTGGCATCCCCGAGCAGCGGTGCAGCAACAGTGCCAAGGCAAACGCCGACGTCATGGCGCAACTGACTGCCGCGGCGCACAGGAAACTGTCACCAGGACCACAACAATGGGCCGGCCGCTGCAGTCCCTGTATCGGCTTCATGTTTCGACATGCAATGGGGGATCCGGAAGAGAGGGCCGTGCCGCTACTTTTGTCCCGGTCTTTGACGTCGCTACGCACTGGATTAGAAAGCGCCGTAGTCCGACGGACGTTGTGAGTCACCCTCACACATCCCACAAAAGACGGTCTTCAGAGACCCTCTGAGACTTGTTTACTTCTTGAATGGAGGTTCCGTCACACTGGTCTTACAAAAACAGTTTGCAGACATGTTTGAAGCTTACGCACGTATGAAGCAGACATGATTGGGGCGTGTACGCAGATCATTCTGCCATCGTGTCTACAGCGAACACCATGTGTATTCAGAAAACGAGCCGTGTGGCAACGGCTTTAGAAGGGCATATATAGCTCTCACGATGCATTGCATGGACCAGCTCCGATAGAACGTATAGTGTCCGTTGCGGTCCATCGTAAGACGGGCGTGCATGGTGAGAGTGGAAGGACTTTGGGTTATGGTCGCTAGGTGCAGCGGAGCTTTTCTCTGGCGACTTGGGCGGCGTACGGCGTAACCTTTTGTTTCTTTCCGTCGGTTGTTTTAGGTTATCTTTGTTTCCATCGAGCATGTACCGCACGCGCGCCCTTGGACTTTTGAGTAGCTCGGCTGGCATTAAATCAGAGTGCAGGAAGATGTGGAAATATAATGCCTCACGTCTATAGAGATATGCGCCCGCGTTTTGAATATAAGGGAATTACTTGTTTTCTTTTTTTTTTTTTTTATTCTGGGCCAGTATCGGATTTGTGTTGTGTTTCTTAACGCCGTCCTTCTAGTATTTATTGTGTTCTTTGTTAATATGGGTGCATTTTGTTTTTCTCTGGTTCCGACATTCTTGTACGGGAATAGTGTAAAGGTGACGGACGTGCCAATCAAGCTTCGCCTTGACGGAATAAGCATGCAGATGCCCAATATTGAGCTGAGCATCAACTTTTTTGAGTCCACAGAGCTACCAACAATTTGCACACTTTCTGCTACGTCATTCCTTCGCTCTACTTTTTTTTAATTAAGGCTTTTTTTTACCTTTAATGTGAGATTCGCCAATAATAATTTAACTCCAATGTTGTTTTGCTTTCTGATGAGCTTGAGGTGCGACCCAAACACGAGAGCGTCTTTCATTGCACTAGAGTTAATTATTTTTCGCCCAAGTGTACTTCCGGAGCAATAAACATCGTCAATATTTTTATCTCAAAAGATTACGGAAGGTAAGAATTGTATGAATGGGAGGTAGTCGAACATGTCTTCTCGTGGTTCGCTCGTGCTGAAAGAATATATTTTGGCCAAGCTCGGGCCTGTCCGTCAATGGTTTGTCAGCTTTGCCTCATCACAGCGTGCGTAGTGGAGAAACCGGCTTCGGGGTGGCGCCCCACCGTCCGCTTGACGCATTGCGACGTTCCGATGTACGGCACCTGATGTTAGGGATCTTTAGCAAACCGTTGCCGTGCACCGCGTACCGCACTACCGGAGCCTTTGAAGCATGCTTTTAAGACCGCGCCCGGGTGGCACCGTGACCGCGGGGCCCGCGCTTAAAAGCATGCTTCAAAGGCTCTGGTAGTGCGGTACACGCCGAACACGGCAACGGTTTGCTAAAAGACCCTACTAATAATCCAGAAATCGAAGACGATGTTGACGTAGGTTGAACATCTTTGGATTGCAGGACGCAGAGAACGCGGAAGGAAAGCAAAAAGAAAGTGTGTGATGGCCTCCTTCTGTGTTAGCATTTTTTGTTGCGTGTTTCTTAGCTCTGGATGATAAGAGAGAATGAATCCTGTCACTTCCAAAATATACGAAGCGTTCGAGTCGGCACGAGTAACTACTTTCATATCAGAGCAACCCCACAATTTCACTGGCCGAGTGGCCTCCTGGAATTTTCCGGAAAGGTCTATTTTGGCGTACGGAAAAACCGATTTGGCACATCTGTCGTACGCAAACGCGGGTAACCCCCCCCCCCCCCCCCCCCCGGCTCCTCGCTTAAAAAAAGAAATTGCTAGACAATTAATGCCGATCTCTTGACGCGAAATATAAGCGCACATTTTATTTTGAGTCTGAACTTACAAGACTGACAACAAAAAAATAAGAAAAGGGTCGGGGGGTCGGATATCATTGCTTGAAGTGAGATGGCATAAAGGTCGCAAGCTGTGTTAATATTTCGAGGAATCTCTAATGACTGAATGGAAAGCGCCGAATAAACAAGGACGAAGAAGGGGATTAAAATTTCATGTTTTTATTTCGTTTATGCCAACTCAGACGCGGACAATTGTACTAAGGAAAGGCTGCGATGTTGTAAAGGTGGAATGATTCGTGGCTTAATAAACAGCGCGCAGTTAACAAACTTTAGTCGTGCGTAAAGATTTAGACGGACACTTATCTATTTAAATATATATATATATATATATATATGAACGAATATGTGCAGATGAATGAACCGTACTTAATCCAATGAATCAAAGAATTAAAGTTTCCAGGAACCCGCCGAAAGCCGAAAATTGGCGGAGCCAGGAGCCAGGAGCCAGGCCGAAAGCCAATTTTTGGCTTTCGGCGGGTTCCTGGAAACTTTAATTCTTTGATTCATTGGATTAAGTACGGTTCATTCATCTGCACATATTCGTTCATATCCTCCTCGAAGACCACGTACGATGGTGTGAAGTGCCTGTGTTGTATATATATATATATATGTACAAATGTAGTCTAACAGGTGCTAATTTCTTGCGCATTCAGCAACCCCCGTTCAAGAAAACAAAAGTTGAGAAAACAGCTACAATAAAAAAAAATTAAAAATTGAAAGCAGGAGAAAGTTAGAATGAAATTTTTCTCCTTTTACGACAACTTTAACTCAGTAAACACTGGAGATTGAAATCAATTGATTGAATTTCACAGTATCGACTCGTCATTATGAAATTGAAATTACACTAATATTCACTAATAGAAGTAAATACACCTCTTCTGGGCATCACAATCTCACAAACAATGCCAAAATAAGGTGTTATTTTTTTTTTAAGCAGTTAAATTTTTTTTTAGAGCCCAGCTTTTAGGCGCTTGTTTCCGGCTTTAGCGGCGTCGGCGTAACTATGAGGTCACCTGAACCCCGTGAGGTCACGTGACCCCCTGAGGTCTCGTGACCTGACGGTTACGCCGACGGCGACGGCGACGCCGCTCGGAGGGAGGAGTAGCAGGCAGGATGAGGAGGTGAGGAGGAGGGAGGAGGGGTATACTGTCCCCTCAGTACCCCTTCCACCTCCTCCTCCTCAAGAGCTGCGCTCTAATTCGGTGTTACAGGGAGTAGTAAACGGTTTTCATTTTTTTAAGGAAAGATTATATTCAAGACGGAAATTGTCAAAAACAAAAAGAACGCAAAGGAGAGTGTCTGCGTGTGCGTGTGTGTGTGTGTGTGTGTGTGTGTTGGGGGGCCATCTTGACAACTACTTTTTTCTTTATCAGAGTACACGTGCCAAACGTGTACTCTGATATATATATATCAGTTTATATATATTTATATATCTGTTTCACTTGCAAGCTTTAGATATTACTTTCACATGTCAGCTTTAGATATTACCTCCTCGTAAGAGTGTTCACTTCATTTACTGTCAGAAAGTGCACGTTATTTCCTATTTCTGATCAACTAAGCCAATTTCATTGTGTTTTCCGCTTGTGTTTGTGTAGGTGCTGCTCTGCCCTGTGTTGTTTCAGTGGGCACGAACCCGACAACAACTGCAACATTGCAACTTTCTTTTTTCTTTTTTTTTTGGCTTCCTTGTAGAGTGTACGTACAATGTGGTGAATTAATCTTGTTTGATTTGAATTGATTTGATATGATTTAGAATGTGAATAGAAATTTACATTTAATATAGATTTGAATTTTATTAACTTTTTGTCACACGAAAAAACAAAATAAAAAATCACGGTCGCTGAAATTTTTATTTGGCAGTTTATATATGAATATGTCATCAACTTTTATCCACAAACAAAACAAATTCATCATTTCGGGGACTGGACCAATATGGATAAGTATGACGTACTCACAAAACGGAAACGTTTTTGTGCTATTTTTTGTGACACCAAGTTACTGACAAGCTGTACTTGACATGACTCCATTCTTTTTTTTTCTTTTTTTTTTTTATGGACCGATGTGTTTACGATTTTGCAAACTTCGTTGCGAAAAAAGCAAAAGAAATAAAACACGCGCGTTTCTTGCTTTACGCAGGTTTCTCACTTTTCGCATTCTATTTTATTCGTCCTCGGTTTCATCGTGTGCGCGTAAACAGAAAAGGCGAAGGCGTGAACCCAGGCCGGGCTGCATACGAAATCGCGAGTTGCCTTCTTTTGCATTCGTGTTTCTGATGCTTCCGCTGTGAAAACCGTAATAACCATATAGTACCTTCTAGGTACACGTCTTCTTTCTTCAACGTGCGTCAGACTCGCTTCGTAAGCACCGCTGTTCCGCTACCTTTTCAGACCCCCGGTGTTAGTTTCTAGAAATATTTATAGTAGTCACGACACCCGACGACCTCCGTTTTGAAGTAAGCGCGATATGTTTTTCCAGTAAAAGTAGATTCCACTTGTACATACATTAACAACTTTCTGGGCGTGACGTCCTACTGAAAAAGGGAATGTTTACTCCAAAGTATTCGGTTAAAAAAATACAAAAAAAATAAAGAAAGTTTTGACTAGCAGGGAGAAAGGTTAGCCATAGACCTAAAAGAATTCGGTGAACATTTAGCGTACTAAATTGTAAAAAAAAAAAAAAAAAAAAAAAGCATAACTACGAAAGCGAGACCTATAGAACAACGCAATTATATAACTTCATTGCGTCGTTACAACGATGAAGTCTCACTTTTGTCAATATGTTCTTCTCTCTCTCACCTCCCCCCCCCCCCCCCCCCCCCCCCACTACGAGCAATATTCACCGAATCGACCAAAAAGGTATAACTTGCTTTTGTCTAGAAAAAGGTTACACACTAAACATACAAGTCAGGAAGCAGCTGGTATGTTGCTCCGATCAAGTCAGATACCAAACGCGTGAGGGAAGGCATTTTTTCTCTTCCTTCAGCTTAACATCGTTCTGGGTTTGATGACCACAGCAGAGTTTCTTTCCTGAGCACCATATTGTGTGTTTTTGTTTTCCCCGATTTCTTGTGAGGAAAATCAGCACTGCTCCGCTTTCAAGATATCTTCTTTCGAACGATCCCACACCCCTTTCCCCAACCACACCACTGTAGGGAGCAACGAAGTTAAGGTTCAGAACTTAGGAATCAAAAGTCACGATTAATTGTCATTTGTTTAGTGGTGCTCCATATTTCTTATCGGAGGATGCTAAAATTTCCTCGGCTCTATACTTTTTTTTATGCAATCCCACTGGTTGCGCGAGAATAACATCGTTTAGAAGCGCTTGCTACTTCTGCGTGCTATAGGTGTGTGAATAACGCTGAAGATACGAAGTGATACGAATCGAAATATTGGAAGGAAATCGCAACGTCCGATTCGTGGCTCGCTATTTTCGAAAGGCCACATGACAAAATTTACCGAACAGAAACACACTTCTGCAATACATTCACTCGTGTAACATGTTTCCATTTCAGTTTTTTTTTTTTTCCCCAAGCTACCACGCAATTATATGAATACCTCACGATTTTAATTAAATTTTCACTCAAACTATTCTATATATATATATATATATTTTTTTTTTTTTTTTTTCGGTTACGCGTTTTGGTTTGTGTTTTTCGTCGACCTTCCCGAGTTCGTGTCCCCCAATGTGTACATTGCGAGGTGCATGACCACGTGTCTGAGCGCACGTTTCCGCCATCCGGGCCAGCCCCCGAAAAAACGGGTCGTCAGATCCCAGAGCGGGGGGGAAGAGAGGGGGGCGCACGCGTGCACGTGACCGAGGCCATAAAAGAGGCAGCGCTGCTCCGACCGCCAACCGCCATGCCGCGCACCACCTCGAACACGGGTGAGGTCGCGCGGGCGCCGGCGGCTCGCGTCGCCGTCATCGGCGCCGGAGCCAGCGGTCTGACCGCCGTCAAAGCATGCCTCGAAGAAGATCTAGATGTGGTGTGCTACGAGCGAAGCGACGTCCTGGGCGGCCTCTGGCACTACACGGACAAGGTGGAGACCGGCAGGGCGTGCGTGATGCGCTCGACGGTCATCAACTCGAGCAAGGAGATGTCCGCATTCAGCGACTTCCCGCCGGACCCGTCACTCCCCAACTACATGCACAACTCGCTGATGGCCGGCTACATCGAGCAGTACGGCCGGAGCAGCGGAGCGGCGGAGCGAGTGTTGCTCCTCCACGAGGTGACCGACGTCAGGCAAGGCGCCGGAGGCAAGTGGGCCCTTCGCGTCAGGGACCTCGCCAGCGGGCTCGAGACGAGCGAACTGGTGGACGCCGTCATGCTGTGCACGGGGCACCACGCCCATCCGCTGCGGCCGCGGTTCGCGGGGCTCGACGACGAGTTCCGCGGGCGCGTGCTCCACTCGCAGGAGTACCGGACTCCACGGGGCTTCGAGGATCGCCGGGTGCTCGTGGTCGGCGTGGGCAACTCGGCCGGAGACCTGGCCGTCGAGCTGGCCGGCGTCGCCAGACAGGTGAGCTCCGTACGATGCCCTTGGCGGCTGGCGGTCACGGCCGCGCGGCCGCGGCGTCTTCCTTCAAACCGGTCCGCGGCCGTGCACGATCGAGGCGATCGTCGGTGTACACTCTGAAACTGGGTCGCGCTCCCCCCTCGTCTGGGCTTCGCGTGTTTACACGTAGACGACCGCGTCGAAAACGGCCGGTGTCGAGACTTCCATTCGATGAAAATACTCACAAAACGTTCGCGTTATCAACTTATGACGTAGGAGTCGGAGCATCACGTTCTGTGGTGCTGTTCGTGAATGAATCTAGCCACTGACACTTCAAAAAATGCGGGTCGTGGCGATGAAATTGCAATATTACAATCCGATAAGATCGCCGAAAGACGAACCACAGGAAGCGTGAGCATGGCAGGCCCCGCCCTACGTTTCGTACGTTGCCAGTTGCAGCAGAAAGACGTCGATCATATTTCATTTTGTGCTCAAAGAACGTTTTTTACTGGTTTTATTTGTGTTTATTAAAATCCCCCACCCTCCCACTCACACACGCAAAAAAAAAAAAAAAGAAAAAAAATACAGATATGCTTAAGAAATCATTTTCCGGTGAATTCGTGATATAACTTCGTGACTAAACGCAGCGACATGCGCCGCAATTGCACACGCAACGCGTCGGCGTATGAAAGGCGAACTTCACAGTCTGAATCTGAAGTGCCAGAAGTCTTACGAGGCGTGACGAGGATAGCACGATACCGTACATGTACGTTGGTGACATGTTTGTATCCCAGGACGCGGATCGGCACAACCTATATCCTGACCCGATCCCGACCGCACCGAACGACTAGGCTGTAGAAAAGTGCTTTTTGATTTAAGAGCACCGCAGCAAGATAACGAACATTCAAAAGCCCCAAGCGGTTGTGCTTCAACGTTTCTTTTTTTTTTTTTTTTTAGTGTGTGTCTGGTTTTTCGTGATTAGGGTGGCTAAGTGCAAGTTATTCAAACCATAGGCGTAGACTACGGGGGTCATCGTGACCCCCCCCCCCCCCCCAGGTGAAATCCGGGGGGGTGCAGAGCCCCCCCCCCCCCCCCCCCCGGACCCGGGACAAGATCGTTACCGAAACGCAGTTTACGTGCCATGTAACGAGCTTCTAGTAGCGGCATGTAAACAAAATAACGCCCACGTTGCCTTTATTGACAAAATACATGGGAAATGGAATCCCAGCGTGCTTTCGTTAGCTTCAATCTCCAGTTCTGGCGAAAAGATAACGCGCAGCAACCGCCCCCCCCCCCCCCCCCCCCCCCCCGCGAAAATGGAAAGTCTAAGCCGCTGATTCAAACTGATACTTGTTGCAATTCCCCGTATACACTCTAAAAAAAGTCTGTGCGTCTACTTTCACGCACAACACTCGGAGAACCAATCAGCGCAAATTACGGAGGCAGCTCAGCGAATGGCGATGCTGAAACATATGTTTAGACCAAAAACACAGACTGAGTTGTGACATTAAGCAATGCAAGCGTGACGTTTTGCATTGCTTAATGTCACAACTCAGACTGCGTTTTTTGGTCTAAACATATGTTTCGGCATCGTCTTTTGCTGAGGTGCCTCTGTTGCGCTGATTGTTTCTCCGAGTGTTGTGCGTGAAAGTAGACGCACAGACGTTTTTTAGAGTGTACAACTCTCACGAGCAAGGGAGGACAAATGAAGGGGAAGAGGATGGCGGTGCTTATTGTTCGCGGTTCTTGCTGATTCGTCCCAAGGTGTTCTTCTAGGCCATTGCCGCCCTCTCACTGGCTGCGATACGATAATGAGATGTTCGGGGTTATGCCATGCCTTACGTTTCTGATGTTGTCTGTGACTGACTACAGAATGATCGCCTGAGACAACACTGATTCTAAAGAAGGGGAAAGATGCACGTGACGGCTTTTTGGTAGCTGCATAAGCGTTGAAAACAGTTAAAAAAGAACGATTTTTTTCGACAAACACCATTTTGTGTCCACAGTCGCTTCTCCAAACGACCCATCTTCTTTTTTCCTAGTTTTTTTTTTTACATTTTTTTTAAACCTTTGTTGCTTTAATTAGTACGAACTAAACATAAATCGCCTATTTTACGTGACGTGCGCTATAAGTGATTATTTTATGGGACACACAATTGAGTCGTGCAATTCATTTCTCCGGGGTGGCAACTTTAACTACAGTTACTTTCTTCCAAATTGCATCGTTTATTCATAACAACTGTTGTTACATTTCGCTAAATTATCTGTCGTTTACTTATAATGTACTTGATACTTGATTAATCTTGCGGGGTAGCCCTATAATAATCGCCCCCCGATCGGTCTGTGTTTCGCTGGTCTCCCAAGGAGTGACACAACACAACGAGAAAACAGCGAATGGGTTTACTGTACTTTCCGGTTGCCCGTCCTCGAGAGCCGGCAGTTCGGGCTCGCCAACCCTGGTAGCCCCCCTTTGTTCAGAGCTCGGAGTCGGAGTTCTTGTCCAGGGGCCTTTTGTTCCGCTTTTTGGACTCCCACGGCGACTATAGGGAGAGTGAAGTGACGTCAACAACGCTTTTTGGAAGTTGATTGGTGGAGTCGCTGAAAACGAATTTCTGCGGAAGAAAACAAAGAAAAAGTAAGCGGAAATCGGTATAAGCCGAAAGATGCGTAGTGTTGCTAAGATGCGTTCATTCACACCTACGTCACTTCCTTCTCCCTTGTCGCCGTGGGAGTCCGAAAAACGCAACATAGGCCCTTGTCCTACGGGTCGTCCTTCCCACGCCAGCGCTGCGTAGGCTAGCTGTTCCGGGCTCTTATAACTCGAGTCTCGCTGTGGAACCACTCCGTATCGTCGTGGCCTAGGCCGGTATGGCCAGGGCTCGCTTTTAACGCCGGTGCTGGTCTGAACCTCGCTGGTGGACCGCTCCGGGGATCGCCATGACCGGCTCCATCGTTCCTGCCCTGCCCCAGACTCACGCAGCACGCTCTGTCCGGCACTATACTCTGTTTCACCGTATGATGTACCGCAGAAAAGGCTACAAGCGCGAGCTCCTTGCTCTGGGGCAGATCTCGGTGGCACAAGCTCTCGTGCATTAAGGGCAGCTGCCAACGCTATGAGCTCGCGCTTCTAGCCTTCGCTGCGGTACAATTGGATTGTGGGTATATTTATACAGCGTGTAGTTGGTCAGCCATTAAAGTTGCGACGAGTCACACGCTGTAGATAAGCAATTTAGCCAGTGCGGTACAACCGCTAGCCTGGGGTCTTTAACGTGCACCACGCAGTAGTGATACACGATCGCACGCCGGTACGATGCTCATCCAGATCGAGACGGGCAGGGGTGGGGCTCGAATACAACATAAGGTGAAACGGAGTATAGCTAGTGTTTCCTCGGCCGACAGCTTGCCCCGTCGTCTTCCACCCTCGTCTCCCACAATCTATACGGGGCAGGTAGCTGCGTACTGTAATTAATTACTCCCAGGCCGGTACTTCGATGAACCTTTACACCTCATGCAATAAAGGAACCATGAAATGAAGTGTGGTCTGGGATAAATTGGGATTTTCCTAATCGCATATCGTTTAGTGCGCCAAACTGAAACTAGTACACGAGTGTAGAAGACCTAAAACCTGCTTTTCGGTACGAAAATTTAAAAAATATAGCGGACTATTTCGTATCCTCTTTCCTAAATCCTAAATGATATGCACTATATAAAATATATATATTTTAAAACGCTTACTTTTTTTATAAAACAGATCCAATTGCATAAATCTAAGATTGGACATCGGCGAATAGGAAAATTTGAAAATATGCTTAAACCTAAAAAAAAAAGAAAAAAAAAAAAAAAAGAAACGGTCCGCGTTGTGACAGTGAGCTTAATATTTCTCCATATGCTCAAAATCAAAGCGGAGACTTTTTTTTTTATGTTTAAGCATATTGTCAGCCTCGTCGTTTTCGCCGAGCTGCCTTTATAAATTGACATTCTAAAGGTACATTCCCCCCCCCTCCCCCCGCAAAAAAAAAAAAAAAAAAAAAAAAAAAACAAATTGGGAGAGCCAGTTATTGCGATGGGCTCTCACAAATAATTTTGCGGAGGCAAATGACCTCACCAGACTTAACTTGTTGCCTCGTGAATCGTTCTTCACCATGTCATGCCGCGATTTTATCGCCTGAAGAGCTATAAAAGTTGTTCGAAACTCGCCACAATCTGCGTTTTTTAATTGAGCTACCAGTAACTTTAGTAAATAACATGAAAAAAAAACGAATTTTTTTATTGTTTCTATTTAGCGGGGCACGAATGTAAAAACATAGTGGCGCAGCTGTTTCTTTCCGCGTAGTTCAGTCACCCGGTGAACCGTAATTGCTTCCCCTCTTTGTTTTCCCCTCTCCGCTCCATTTTCCGCCTGGCATTGGCCTAGTTTCGGTCGAGTGGCAGTCCCGGGTTATTATGGCGACTCGCCTGGTGCTCCAGGCGTGCATTTCTTCGCGGGCCGGAAAGACAACTTCGAGGTCGAGACGTTGTCGCTTCGCCTGACCCGTGTCGTGGACAATGCGACCGGGATAGACGCCTTATCTTCTGCGAGTCCGCTGTCCCTCGTCGGACTGTATAACACGAGAGCGAATGACACTAGAGCGCCGACAGGACAGCGCGCGACAGGAGATCGCCACGACACCAGAGCGCGTGTCATTAGAACGTGCGTCACGAGTGCGCAAGTGCGAGCTCGTGGTCCCGCACTGGGTTAGGTACTTGTAAATACTAGAATGGTTTATTATACACCTTTCCAATATTTACGAGTCCTCAGCCCAGCGTGCGATTTCCTCAGCCAAGCACACGCATGTTCAGTGCTTCGGAAAGCGAGGAAATCACGAGCCACGCGCACGAACACTAAAAATGGAACCGGCCAGGAGTAACCTTTTTCGAAAGGTCTATTTTGTAGTTTGCTCAAATACTGCTTAGAACGGATCCCTGACATTAATGACCTATGAAACACGCGTTCGTTTTTCACCCCACGCAATAGAAGTTCCAGAAAAAAAAAAATTAAAGAAAAACGAGCAGCGTTCACGCCCTCAACTTGCAGCCAGGACAAGCGGCCACGTGATCTGGAGCCGATTATATGCCGCCAATGTAGATCATAGCCACGCGCTGGGATTGGCAAAGCACAGGGCACGCGCTGAGTTCCAGATATTGTTATGGCTGGACTATTGTCGTCGTTGCAGCGATTGGACACGGGCCACTACCCGAATGCTTCTCGAGTTAGTAATTATCACGAACCCAAATCGAGTGCCCACGCAACGCTCGGGTCCAATCTATGAACAGCATTCAAATATCGTCATATGGGTGTACTGGGATCCCCACGTTACGTCATGAAATTTCGCAAAGGAGAGATTGAATGAAAATGATCGCTTTTGTCCTTGAAATTACACCGCAACAAAGGAGTGTCTTGGCCAGCGGAGTTGCGTGCGAGTATCCTTGACTCCCACTAGTGCCAGTAAGCTCGTGTATAGTGAAAAACATTCCAAGTGAATATCGTTGCACAGCTCCTTTGAGCTGAGACTGAAGCCAAAGCTACAAGCGCGAGCTAACACGCGGTCCGGGCTTGAAAATTAGACGTGCATTTGTAGCGCGAGTGCTCGTTCTGCAGAAGAACGCTCAAAACGCGACCTCGAGCTCTCGTGCTTGTGTCCTTGGCTCCAGTATCAGCCTAAGAGGGCACTGACAGGTCAAAATCTTTTTTTTTTTTATTATTATTATTTGAAACGATTGAAAACGATGCATGGACATTACTCTCAAAATTCGAAACTTAAAAACTTAGTATTTGCGCAGTAAAAAAAAAAAAAAGACAATCTCTAAAAGCAGAACTTTAAGTTCCCGCGCGATCCGCGCCAGCGCAGTGAAGTCAAAGATTGTTGTCCTGTAACTCGAGTTCCTCTCATGCCTCCGTGTCCTGTTCGCCCGCGTCCCGCGATCGACCGCTCCGTGCGGACCCCCGCCTGTTGCTTCGAGCAGACGACGCTTCACTTTCGAGTTTGAAGTTATTTTAGGGCCCTTTCCAAGATCTCAAATCCTCTGAAACAGTGTAAGGTCGAAGAGAATGCGCAGTGGACTTTTCTGAGTGACGTAAGGAACGTCTTTACATCCCTTACGTTGCCCGCGTCTTTTGTACGATGAATGAGCCATTTGACCGCGGCTCTGCTGGTGCCAATCACGTTCATCCACCCTCGAGTGCTTGTTTTCCACCGAGAGACATGTGCGCCCTTCACCCGCAGGTGTGGCTGAGCACTCGACGCGGGTCGTGGGTCATCGGGCGCGTGGGACCCCGCGGCCAGCCCTTCGACGCCTGCTACCAGACGCGGCTGCTCAACGTGCTCTTCCACTGGCTGCCTTACTGGCTCGTCTGCCTGGCGTGCGAGCGCGCCGTCGAACAGCGCTTCGACCACGGCGCGTACCAGCTGCGGCCCAAGCACCGCATCTTCGGCCAGCACCCGATGGTCAACGACGCCCTGCCCAACCGCATCCTCAGCGGCACCGTCAGGGTCAAGGGGCCCGTGAAGCGGTTCACGGCCGACGGGGCTCTCTTCGAAGGAGAGTCCGAGCCCGTGCCGCTCGACGACGTCATCCTGGCCACGGGCTACCGAGTCCTCTTTCCCCTCCTGGCTCCCGGAGTGCTGGACGTGGGCGAGGATAACCAGGTGCGGAGTTGTACGGTGATTTGTCGATTCCGATTCATTTATCTGGACGAGCCGCGTGCGGTCGAGGATTACTACTTCGTGATGCGCGTGAAAGATGCGTTACTGCGCTAGTTCAATTTCTCGTCTATATAGCGGAGACACTGCAGACGCCCCACCGGGACGGACTAACTTCCCGCGGTCTAAACAAACGCGCGGCACAATTACTTTTTAAGTATGTAGTCGAAATTCTAATGTTTCCTATCGAAACACGAACACAGTCGAAGCTGGTAAGAACTTGAAACATAATCTTCTTTAAGCCCCGCAGTAACAGAGAGGGAGGATCGGCGGCCGTGTGTGTTAACGAAGAGGAACACGTAAAGCAAAAGCTCGCGCTGCAGAACCTACGCATGGATCCTACGGGTTCCATCCCTACCCCTTCCTATTCCGATCTTGATGAGCCTTGTATACCAGCGCGCGGTCGTGTGTATCAAGATACTGCTCGGTGCAAGTTAAGGACACCAGGCTAGCAGTCGTACTGCACCGGCTAGATGGCTCAACTACAGCTATAGGAGACACCAGACGCACTGGGGCTGACAAACGTTCCGCTGTTTTAACAAACAAATGACACAATTACTTTTGAGAGTGTACTCGGTACTACAATGTCCCCTATCGAAACACAAATTTAGTCGAAGCCGGTAAGAAGACCTCGAAATATGGAATCTTCTGGGAGTCACCTGCAGTGTCAACTGACGTTTTCTAAAGCCGAATTCGCACTGCTCGTACGTCGCTCAAAAAACACGGCGTTCGCTAACGACATGGTGACAGAATGATCTTGCCTCAAGCAAAGTTCGAAGCATGTTTGTTTCATACATATGTGTGCGGACAGGTTTTGTAAGACCAGTTCGACAAGACCCTCATTGAAGGGGCCCCTCAGACAGTGACTACAGGCGGTCTCTTGTGTTGCGTGTTAGCATTGTGACCGCGGCTTTAGAGATATATCATGTGTACGCGCGCGGTCCCCCAGCGAGTTGTCTCGGCTGCCGTGCACTCTTAAACTTCCAGGAGTCTTTTTGCGAGCCCCAGTAGAACATCGCCATGTGTTTTTTTCCTCCGTCGTGCTCGGCCTCAAGTTGGATGCTCTCTGTCTGAGCGATAGTCCGCAGGGAGCCAGACAGAGTGCAATCGACGAAAGGAAGGCATGACAAACAGGGCGACCCGGGAATATTTTCGACCCAGCAGAAATGCAGTTTGCGCTGAGACACGAAACGATCGAAGCGTCGTACCGTTCCTGAAAGCAAATGATATTTCTGCATGGTCGAGACGTTACACTTCGCTTCTCAGTCTGTCGATCGCAATGATTGGCTCTTACTGTGCTCTTCGAAAACGAAGACCGGCGAACGTGTTTCTATAGAGTGATTTGTTACTCGGAGGCAAACCTGTAATTAAAAGCTTACCGTAGTAATTTTTACACTTAAACGCTCGGCCCTCAGATGAGTTATTGTGTCTTGCTGACCTCCGCCTAAAGAATCATTCTGTCAGCTGCTGCGAAAACTCCTTAACTTCCAAGATCGGCCTGATCGCGCCATCAAGGAAGTAATTGCTTCCTATTAATTCAGTCAGCCAGGCTCTCTTTGACCTTATCGAAAAGTGGAACACTGTACCAATAACTTAGCTGTCCGCCAAGAAAGTTAAGGCCGCGAACTTCACGGCGGCTGGGGGACCCTGAAAATAAGGCCTGGCGTTGCCGGTGATCGAATCCTCGCGTTGAACAAGGAGACAGCTATAGAGGGCTTTCCCTCCTTCTGACGAATTCATTATCGATCTACGCGCGCTGGTTTTGAGAGTAGCTCGGGCAAAGATGCGAGCCACGTGAATGAAGTTGAGCAAGTGACAGTTCACGATGCAAGAAACATCGCGCGTTCTTCGACATTCCTATCGGTTAATGATGCAATCCCATTCGCCTGCGTAGCGATAATAAAATGCCCGGGACACATCTGTCTATCTATGCTGGAACGCAAACTGAATGATGTAGATAACTGCATCGGGCGCTGATTGGCTCTTCTCTCGGGTCACGTGACATGACGTTGAAATGTAGTTTTTCCCTATGCAGTTCGAGCTAAGCTCGTAAAAGGATGCAGTTGGCGGTGACGTCAAAATGTCGTCACGATGCACTTTGACGATGCAGTTAACTGAGTGGTCGATGCGAAGCCGAAGATCAATCTGCATCGTAAAAAATGGCGACCCTAACATATGCGTCTCTACTGTTGGGGTTCGCCAGCGGATTGAGTTTTTAGAGATTACCGGGATGCTTTCGAGACGAGCGATGTGAGGTTTGTAAACGAATAACCGGCTGACCAAAGGGGTGACTCGCTGGCTGTGTGAACAGCTTCGCGGAAAGCTCCAGCGTTGTCTTGAAGGGCACCGTGTGCTGACGGTCGAACAACAAGTCCTCGCAGCTCTACGCTTTTACGCCGCTGGCGGCTTCCAGGGAACCGTCGGGAGCGACGAAAACATTGGTGTTCTCCAGTGCTCTGTGAGTCGCGTACTTGATGATGTCACCAACGCTATCATCAATTGCCTCGGATCGAAGTGGCTGTGTTTCCAACAAACTCAAGCACAGAAGGCGCTCACAAAAAGGAAGTTCTTCGAGCGATGAAAGTTCAGCGGCGTTATCGATAAATATTCTAAATACTTTTACAGGATTTAATACGATTGTGTTTTCATTTGAGTGCACCCCATATAAGCGATTTGGCTGAGCGAAAAGCCAAGCAAGCGACGGTAGCAGGCTTAAGTTGAGCTAGTTCGTTCATACTTCAGGTAGAGAGAGAGAGAGATACATGCTTTCTTTTAAAGCAACTACTTCAGGTCAGACCAGCTGAACTAGAATAAATATACACATAAAGAAAAGACCATACACACCGTGGAACTAACAACTGATTTTCTTTTTCCTCCTCTTCTGCTACAAACCCAACTTGAGGGAAATATTCTCTTTTCTTTTTTTTTTTTCTTCCTACTTCACCGCAAATTTAACCCCCGAAGGAACATTTCTTCTTTCTCGTGCAGCACGAGAGAAGTTGCACTAACGCAGTCAAACATAGTCAAAAAGTAAAATTGGTCGTTAGTTGTTTATACAGCAGGAGGTTAGTCTGCCTGAACATGGCGACATCGTTACCCACTGTAGATAAGCAATTTAGCCAGTGCAGTACGACTGCTAGCCCGGGTTCTTTAACGTGCATCGCGCAGTACACGACCGTACGCCGGTACGATGCTCATCCAGCAGATCGAAACGGACAGGAGCGGGGACTGAACCCACGATCCCGGGGTTCTGCAGCGCGAGCTTTCGCTCCACGTGCTCCGAGCTGGTGTGCGCTAGCCTACTCGGCGATTCTCCGAAATTCCCTGTAGGGAAAAAATAACGATGTAGTTTCAACTCAATCGCCACTGTTCGGCGACGTCACCGGACACGTCACGGTGCAGTTCTATTCCGATGTAGTTGGTTGGCGATGGAGATTAAGCTCCTCCCACCGGCGACGTCACGATGCAATTTCTCCACCGCTTTTTCCAGCATAGACAGACTGGTCTTGCGTTATTGAAACCGTCAGTGACTATAGTTATTATTCTTGATCATATTCGATCCGATGTAGTTTTGACCTTTTTTTTCCATCATTTTATGTGATGATATATGTTGTTTGTGCCATCTGCTGTCGACAGTCGTGTCAAACGCTCGTTTTAATTGAGTGTTGTTAATTGCTCGAGGCAATCCGCAGTCATAAGAGAATTCCATATATCGGTGAAAACTACACAAGTGCTCAGCTCAAAGCAAACATTCGCATTAAAACAAACTAAGAGAGTTTGTTTACCACGTGCCGTCAGCACCTATTCTTAGGGTGCCTGCGCCGAGAAACTGAGGGAGAGGAAGAGGCGAGAGCGCGCGGGGACATCAGATCGCCGAGCTCTGGTTGGAAGGATTAGTGGGTAGACCCTAAGGCTAGGTGCCCTTGCCTCCACTGCACTCGGCGAACGCTTTCGAACGCGTTCGATAATAATATTCAGTTAATATTTACTTGTGTATATCGATTGTTTGACACAGGCTGTCCGGCGCGTGCTGTCTGGCCACGCACTGTTCGGCACATGGTCCCTCGGACAAATCAAAAGTCAAATTGGACGTTCAGTGCTTCATACAGCGTAAGGTCGGTCTGCCAGGATGGGGCGACACTGGTTTACACTGTAGATGAGCAATTTCGCCAGTACAATACGACTGCTAACCTGGGGTCGTTAACGTACTCACGCAGTAGTGATACACGACCGCACGCCGGTACGATGCTCATCCAGATCGAGAAGGGCAGGGGTGGGGATTGAGCCCAGGATCCCTGCATGGGTTCTGCAGCGCGAGCTTTCGCTCCACGCGCGTCGAGCTGGGTGTGCGCTTTAGCCCACTCGGCCACCGATTCCCCTACCCTCGGACAACTAACTTCCTCGAGACGCCCTATACCATACTGATTCCGTCAGCGAATATTGGCGACTCCAGCGAAATCGACGGCACCTACCGACTAGAACAGAGAACTGTGGTGACAGGTTTGCTCTCCCGCCTGCTCGAGCGAATCAGATATTCACAGAGCCTGGCGGTCAAAAGGCGAAGTTTTTGAACATATATATATATATATATACGTTCAAAAACATGTTATACAAATCGCCAATAACTGACAAATTGAGAACGGCAGAGCGTGTCTTTCTGAAGCCCGGCCTCCTCCAGCACGCGCTTGCCTTCCGTCGTGCTTTGGCTGCGTTTCCATGCACGAAGCAGACGAGACGCCGAACTGTTATCGAGGGTATAGGAGGTATTCACTGGACGCCATATTTGAGGGCGACGTTTAGAGCGCATGCTCAGAACGAGCTCACATTAATAGCCTGCTAAGACCGGGAACCTTGATGGTGCTAAATGCACGCTCCAAAAGGACTGCGGAAGCTCGCCGTCAGCACGCGCTCAGCAGCAGCGCATGCGGATATGGCCGCCAGTGAATACTCCCTATAGGAAGCCGGCACTGGACCCACGTGCCATTCTCACCGCACCGGCTAGGCTTGATCTAGCTCTGCAGGCAAATAAAGACGTTTATTCCTCCTCCTCCTCCCCCCGGTTAGTTTAAATGAAGGCTGGCCAAAACGCCCGCGTCGTTGCATGTTTTCGGCCAGTTGTTCTGGCGTAGCGGTAACGACAATGCTGTGACAGATATTCTGAACATATATCGAGTGAACGTCAGAAAATGGTTTCAGGGCCCACAAAGAGGGAATCTGGAGCACGGCGTATGTTGCGTACATTGTGGTCGCCAGTGGTTCGTTTAGTGAACATCGTTGAACGAAAAAAAAAAAAAAGAATTTTCATTTTAGGGTGTCTCTAACCTCAGTACTCATGCCCTTCCACACACCGGGGCGTTTTTGAGGCGTGTTTCTTCCTGAATGGCGGTCCTGTCATACAAAAACTGGCTGCAGACATGGTCGAAGCACACATGTGTGTGAAGCAAACACGCTTCGAACGGGTTGGGGGGGGGGGGGGGGGGTAGCGATGGCAGTAAGGGGGGGGAGGGGGGGGGGGGGACTCCGCTCCTTCTCCCGAAGGTAGGAAAACTATCTGCTAATATTGTCGGGGGGGGGGGGGGGGGGGGGGGCTGGGGGCTGGCTGACGGTTGGCGTGAGCTCCTTTTGTTTCGAAGCCACTGCAATGGTGACACTCGACACCGCTCTCGTCAGGTGGACGTGTACAAGCTGGTGTTCCCTCCCGACCGGCCGGGGCTGGCCCTGATCGGCCTGGCGCAGCCCGTCGGGGCGCTGCTGCCCATCTCCGAGCTCCAGAGTCGGTGGGCGGCCAGGGTGTTCGCGGGCAAGGCGAGCCTCCCACCGGTCGGCGACATGTGGCGACAGGTGCGCCGCTACCAGGACGCGTGCCGGCAGCGGTACTACCAGGGCCCGCGGCACACGCTCCAGGTCGACTGGATCGACTACCTCGACGAGGTAATTGATTCACCGGCAGCGTCTCGGTCGTCTCTCCCATCGTTGGGTCATCAAAAAAGCTAGTAATACCACTTAGAGGACGAGGCCTGCATGTTCATTCCGTTCCACAGACGCAGAAGGGCCACGAGTGTCTAGCTGGACCTCGTCAAAGAGCGCTCGGCATATGGCGCGGTTGATGACGGCAACGAGTGGGAGAACGTTACGTGTATATAATAGGGTCAGAGGCGTTGTTCGCAGGCTCTGATCATTCCAGGCGAGTTATCGGTAAGACAAGGAAAGGGTCAGGTTCCAAAGTACAGCAGGCAGGAACGTAAGTGCTGCGATTTGAGTCATGCGCCGTAGGAGAGACGGCTATGAGCCGAGAAACTGACAGAGAGGAAGAGACGAGAGCCCACGGTGACGTTGGAACGCCGACCTTTGGCTTATTTATTTATTTGTTTGCTTTACCCTCAGGGCCTGGAGGCATTACAGAGGGGGAGAGCAAAGTTCGAATCAAAACAGTGAAATGTATAGTTATTCACACTCAACAAAATACAAATGATCTGCTAAAGCAGACCTAAGAAGTACAGTGTCAGTTATGGATGCAATTGGTATGGGAAGGTGGTTCCAGTCGAAGGTTATGCGAGGAAGGAAAGAAGAATGGAATGTAGATGTGATAGCGATAGGTATTTCAACTTCGTGCTGATGATCATGACGAGCAGAAATATAAAAGGGACCGGTGATTAATTTGTCGCGAAGCACAGAGTTATAAAAATTTATTTTGTGAAATAAAGAGGGGCGTGGAAACTTACGTCGCAAGAAGAGGGGCGGAGTGACAAGGTTGTTTTCATAGAAGTGACGCTAGATGTATAATAATCATTAAAAAAAAAAAAAAGAGCGGATCTATTTTGAATGCCTTCCAGCGCGGTGGTGAGAGTGGCTTGTACGGGATCCCCGACAGAGGCTGCATATTCTAACTTCGGTCGAGCTAGATTTTTTATAAAGAATTAGCTTGAGGGAAACAGGTGCTAATGAAAAATTATGCACACCTGATAAAAGCCTAACATATGGTTAGCATGAGAAGTGATATACTGAACATGTGTTTTCCATTAGAGGTTGGAAGTTATACGTACACCTAAATACTTGTAAGAAGATACCGTGTCAAGCTGAGCCTTATTAAGAAAGTTAATTCCGAGTTTCATGTGACTGGCGAGATACACGCATGGACTTACAGTGGGTAGAACTAAAGCTAGCAGCTTTTTTTGTCTCTACTGCACTCGTGGAAGGCATTAGAACTCGAACGCCAGCGTCAAGCGTTTCACTCTCGCATTGGGACGCGTTCGACGAGTTGTTGGGACCGAGCGGTTGTGCGGGGCTTGAGTACGGCAGGGAGCCTAGCCACGGCAGGACCTCATCAGGAATCGGGAAGGACCAGGGAACAGGAGGGTATCTCGTAAAACTCTGCTTATTTACATATCGACAGGTTCGAACTGAGAGCATACTCTCGCAGCCGCTCGCTGCTCATTTTAAAGACTTCACATCGTCTTCTCTCGCTCTCGCAAAACGGTCATCCCCCAACTCCCAGCCTATGCTGGCTCGATACAAGGCTCGATACAATACTATTTACATATCGACAGGTTCGAACTGAGAGCATACTCTCGCAGCCGCTCGCTGCTCATTTTAAAGACTTCACATCGTCTTCTCTCGCTCTCGCAAAACGGTCATCCCCCAACTCCCAGCCTATGCTGGCTCGATACAAGGCTCGATACAATACTATTTACATATCGACAGGTTCGAACTGAGAGCATACTCTCGCAGCCGCTCGCTGCTCATTTTAAAGACTTCACATCGTCTTCTCTCGCTCTCGCAAAACGGTCATCCCCCAACTCCCAGCCTATGCTGGCTCGATACAAGGCTCGATACAATACTATTTACATATCGACAGGTTCGAACTGAGAGCATACTCTCGCAGCCGCTCGCTGCTCATTTTAAAGACTTCACATTGTCTTCTCTCGCTCTCGCAAAACGGTCATCCCCCAACTCCCAGCCTATGCTGGCTCGATACAAGGCTCGATACAATACTATTTACATATCGACAGGTTCGAACTGAGAGCATACTCTCGCAGCCGCTCGCTGCTCATTTTAAAGACTTCACATCGTCTTCTCTCGCTCTCGCAAAACGGTCATCCCCAACTCCCAGCCTATGCTGGCTCGATACAAGTGAATCGGTCACAGGCCCCGCCCTTGTCTTCCCCCACCACGTAACAACGTTCGAAAAAGGAGTGTGTGTGTGTGTGTGTGTGTGTGGGGGGGGGGGGGGGGGGGGGGGACGACTTTGTTCCGTTGGCCTTAACGTCCCAAACTTGTAAACACCACCGCCGGTCATCTTCGAACCAAAAAATAGGGTCGTCTGGAGTCGCCAGGTAATCCTTCGTTGAATGCCCCATCGTCCCTCTGCACGAGGGTAAGTTTGCGACATCATGGCGTACCCACGTTTTGCGTCCGGGCAAAGCTCAACGGAACCACCCGGCGACGACGCTCAAGGCCGTGCACTTGTGGCGGTAGGACTCCGAGGTCTTTCACAACAGAGTGTAGTGGAGACAAATTAGGGAGTTTTCGTAGATCGTTTTCGCCGTCCCGCAACGGCCCTCCGCAACCCGCTACGATACCCGGAACTTTACACTCAAGGCTATCGGCGCGCAAGCGCAGTAGCAACTTCTTCGTTGCGGAAGGCTAAAGGCCAGTTCAGACAGTTGCGTTTGACTGCGTTCCAGTGCGGTACGGCATGCTTGCGGTCGATGCAGAAGCGGGTCGCCTAGCAACCGACGACGCTTGGCGTTCCGCAACGCACCGCAGCAGAGTTGGGCCAGGCTGAACTTTCCAGTGCGGAGGGGCGTGCGGTGGGTTGCGGTGGACCAATCACAATTCGCGAAAAAAAGAACGCCGAAGCGCATGCGCGGCGCTGGCAACTACATCCGGTTCGTCCCGTTTTTCCGGTTGGGGACGTCTGCTTCTTCGTCTGCTTCTGAAGTTTCTTCTACGTACTCACGTCTGCCTCGTCATACGGAAGTATTGAAAGAAGTCCTGGCCGTTGTCCAGGCGCATGCCGCGCACCAGATGGTGGTACTCCCCGAAAGTTTCACGGGAGCGCAGGAGTGAGCGCACCCACTCGCGGCCGGGGTGGCGTCGCCGGTGGAGCAAAATCATCGCGGTGGTAGCCCGCACAACCAGGGGCCAGTTCGCCTCACTGCCCGGCTGTGCAATGTATGTATCCCCGCACGCAGTCTAGGAAGAGATTCCTCAGGTTTCTGTTTCTTCCAGTCTCGACAACCCCGACGAACACGGAGAAGTCGCGGCCATACCGACGCTACCGTCGGACGCCGCCATGTTCGTTGTGATCATAGTTGCTTGACTTCATTCGCTGCAAGTCGTGGTTTTGATTGGTGCGCCGCAAGAGCCGATAGCAAGCTCCTATTGGTTCTTGACTGCGGCGGACGGCGCTTCGACACAACTGTGTGTACAAGCCATCCGCAAGCGCACTCCGCATCGTTCCGCAGTCGCGCTTCCGTAACCGAACGCACCGCAGTCGAACGCAAGTGTCTGAACTGGCCTTAACGTCCCCGCGTGCTCTTGTCTCCTTTTTTCCCCCAGTTTCTCGGCGCGTAGCCTATTGTACAAAAGTTTTAGGCTGATTGAGGTTGTCGGCCACAGTTGTTGGCCGACCTTCGTAAAAATGAAATTCGCGAGTAACTTCAGAAATAT